>NC_088386.1:9429224-9730172 GCF_037993035.2 Macaca fascicularis | reverse complement strand
GAGCCTGACAGTTGATGCTGAGCTCCCTGGTGGCCAATGTGAAGAAGAATTGGTTTCACTTTTCTCTTCAGAAAGGAAATGCAGGTGTTGTGTTATGTCCCTTAAACACAATATCTTGTTTCATCTTCATAACAGTCCAATGAGGTAGGTTTCCTTAGATCCAGTTTATAGAAGAATAAATGGAATCTCAGAGATTGTAGAGGACCCTGAGCTACCCAGCTGTTAGGTAGTAGGGATAAGACTGGAACCCGGTTCTAACTGGTTCTGTAGGCCATGCTTTTGACTAGGAGGCTGCATGTTTCTGAGGTGAAGGAGCAAGCAGATGGCACCGCTGCTGTTATTTTATGCTCTTGAAGAGTCCAAACTGACACCCTGGCCTGGGTGAATGCTCCTCTTGCCTGGATTTTCAGAGGGTGCCTCCAGAACAAACCCAGGCCTCTGCACAGGGCTGGCACGACTCAGCTCTCAATGACCTGCAGTCACAGATAAATCAGTGGTGCTGTGTCCCCAGAGAAAGGCTAGGAGAGACCCTCTTCCCCTTACCTCCTCCTGGGCTCCCCAGTTCTTGTCTAGATTTTCGTAGGGTCCTTCTAAGGTGCATGCCCCTGCTTTTCATAATCCCAGTTTCTCCAGAGGGCATTGTGATTTTGATGGGGAGGGTGGATAGTGTCATCATGGGCTGCCATTTGGGTGAGGGACACATACATTTGGATGAAAACTGGTTTGCTCAGTGAATGAACTAGTAAAAGTAAGCCCGTGGTGAAGTGTAGATCAGGCTCCTACCATCCTTTTGTCGTGCAGTGCAAAGAGCTCACCTTTTCTTTGAGCCAAAGAGAGCAAAGATAAGCTTCTGGGACAGGGCATCCCAAAGGCAGCACCCATGACTTTAGGGGAGAAGACGGACTCTGGGGACAGAGTGGGGCATGGGAAACAGTGGTTCAGGGGGCAGCAGGGCCGTACTCTGCAGGGAGTGGGTGGGAAGGGTCTCCTCCATCCAGCCCATGGAGTCCCTGGCCCTCCTCTGCCACCTGCCAGAGGCAGCAAGCAACCATGAACACCTGGAGAAAGGGGCCACCAGCTGAGCTGTCCTTTGCTGTCCTGCCTCTGCTGGGGCCTCAACACCTGTGTCCGGAGCCTCTCCACCCACCTGCACTGTCTGGGTCCTCCTGTTTGGCATCAAGGTGTGGTCATCATGCCATCAGGTCAGGCCCCACCCACTCCTCAGAAATAAACGAACACCATCTGCTGCCAGGGTGTGGAGGGCAGGCAAAGGCAACCAGGCAGAGACGAGACGGGGAAGAAATGGACGGAAACGCTCCCAGAGTTATTCTAATCAGGAATAGCCACGCCGCTACCTCGACAGTGTACACTATTTGAAGAGCACGCAGGGAAAGATATAACATGAAGGAGGCTCTTAGCCGTGTTAATGCTCCCTTCAGTGGCGTTAGCTGCACAACAGATGGTAGATGGCCAACAGAACTGGAGGAAATCAAGTATCCTTCATAGCTCACTTCAGGCAGCGTCTGGGGTGATTTTATTATTTATAGCATCATGGAAACAAGCTGTACTACACCACAGTGTGCTGTTACTTGATTCTTTTCTCCTCCTGAACGCAGTGTTGGTATACTCCATATGGTTATTACAGGTAGATTTCTTTCTCTTCCTGTACATATTTATTTCTGGGGTAACTAGCTTTTGGCAGCTCCACCTGAAAATTAATTTGAAGCGCTAAAGAGAGGTAGTGGGAAGAAGCAACTCTACTCAGACCTAGAATAGATGCCTTCTGTTTCCATGGACCCTTCTTATGTGGGCCATTTAAAGGACGTGAAACCACGAGAGAACCTCCCTGGACTACCTTGGTTCAGGCAAGAGTCGGTGTGCGAAAACCCGGACAAACGAGTGTTGATTCCACAGACAGAGTTGGAGCGCTTGCGTGAATTTTGGAGGGATTTTGCTTTATGGAATCATTCTTTTAAATGAAGCTCCCTTAGTGCTATGAAGTCACCGATAATGCCGAGGATGGGCAAAAACAGCAGAGAAGATAAGGGTCCAAGGTTAAGAACTGTCAAACTTTAAGAGAGCAAAGAAAGAAAGATGATAATTGGCGATAATGGGGCTCTGTACCATGGTGCTAATGAACTCCTTATGGATTCCTTATTAAACAATTAATTTTTGAAAATAACTAGGTTGCACGATTAAAAATGTAATATGTATTTATGACTACATTCAAATTGTCCTGAAGGACATAAGGTGAAGAGTGTAAGTCTCCGCCTCTGGTCCCTCTTCCTCAAGTTACCATGATGCATCGCTTGTTGCTCATTGGTCCAGAAATTTCCTCTGCAAGGGAGAGGATGTATTACTGCTTCCTCTGAAAAATCACAAATGGAATCGCACTGCACGGACTGCTCCACAACCTGCCTTTTCAATTCATGGGTGATCTTGGAGATCTTCCCACATGTGAAGATCAGCATCATTCTCTGAAATGGCTGCACACTATTTCATTGCATGGATGTATCATAACTTTTCTAACTTACTCTCTCTTAAAGAATATGCCTGCTGTCCGGGCGCGTTTGCTCATGCCTGTAATCCCAGCACTTTGGGAGGCCGAGGTGGGCGGATCACGAGGTCAGGAGATCGAGACCATCCTGGATAACACGGTGAAACCCTGTCTCTACTAAAAATACAAAAAATTAGCCGGGCATGGTGGCGGGCGCCTGTGGTCCCAGCTACTCTGGAGGCTGAGGCAGGAGAATGGCGTGAACCCGGGAGGCGGAGCTTGCAGTGAGCCGAGATCGCGCCACTGTACTCCAGCCTGGGCGACAGAGCAAGACTCCGTCTCAAAAAAAAAAAAAAAGAAAAAAGAAAGAAAAAGAAAAGAAAAGAAAGAATATGCATGCTGTTTCTTGGCTTTTGCTACCACGAAGAATGCCACAAGCAACATGTTCATTCACCTATCTTTGTGTACATCTACAAGTCTAGCTAACAGATAAATTCATCCTGTTTGGCACAATTTAACTTGATCTCCAACAATTTTTCTTGCTAATCAGAAATGCCCAATTCTCTCTGCACCTTTCTAATATTTGCAATATCATGGGAGAAAACAATTCTTTTGTTTATTCAGTCACTCAAAGATACTAATTGAGCATCTACTATATGGCAAGCATTGTGTGTTATGTTTCAAGAACACGATGAAGATAAAAAAGCAATTTTTTTTTTTCCCGAGATGGAGTTTCGTTCTTGTTGCCCAGGCTGGAGTGCAGTGGCTTGGTCTCGGCTCACTGCAACCTCCGCCTCCCAGGTTCAGGCGATTCTCCTGCCTCAGCCTCCCAAGTAGCTGGGAATACAGGCACCCGCCACCATGTCCAGCTAAGTTTTTGTATTTATAGTAGAGACGGGGTTTCACCATGTTGGCCAGGCTGGTCTCAAACTCCTGAACTCAGGTGATCCACTCGCCTTGGACTTCCAAAGTTCTGGATTACAGGCGTGAGCCACCACGCTCTGTAAGAAAAGTGTATTTTTATTGGGAAAAAAATCAGTTTCCCAATGGAGGTTGTGGTCCAGATGAGGAGACAATAATTTAAATATCACATAGATAAAATTAGTTTCCCAATGGAGCTTATGGTCCAGATGAGGAGACAATAATTTAAAAATCACATAGATAAAATCAGTTTCCCAATGGTGCTTATGGTCCAGATGAGGAGACAATAATTTAAATATCACATAGATAAAATCAGTTTCCCAATGGAGCTTATGGTCCAGATGAGGAGACAAACATTAGTTTAATAATCACATTTTATAGGTGCTAAAATACATGATAGGAGAGCATATAGAAGAGACAGCTAATGTAGTGAGGGAATGGGCTGGGGGTCAGGACAAGTTTTCCCCAGAAAGGGAAAATTGAGCTGTAATCTGAAAAATGAGTCGAAGCTCATTAGGGGAGGGAATAAAGGAAGAGGAGAGGGAAAAGCATCTCAGGGAGAGGGAATATACCAGGTGCAAAGGTCCTGAGAGAAGACCCAGGTGGGAGGAGTTAGGAAAGAGTGATGGGTTCAGGGCCCGCACAGGACCCACTAAGAATTTAAAACCTTTCTCAGGAGTGGTGGAAAACCTTTAAAGAGATTTAAATGGTGGAGAGGTATAATTAAATTTGTGTTTTGAAAAGATCGCTGTGTTTACTTTGGGAGGGAGACAAGAGTAGAAGATAATTTATGTTGCTGTAATTCACATCTATCTAATTTTGTGTGAGGTGAACAGTTGTTCTTATGTGATGGTCAATTGCATTTTGTTTTCTTTGAATTGCCTGTTAACGGCCATAACACTTTTTTTTCTGCTGGGTTCATCTTCTGCTTATTGATTTACAAGAGCTCTTTGTGTATTAAAGAAATTAGTCTTTCATCTGCCAAGAGATATAATATTTTCCCTATTTTGTCTTTTGGCTATCCTTAGATACTTTTAAGATTTTATGTGGTCAGATTTATCAATATTTTCTTTATGGCTTTTTAATTTTATGTGAAGCTTATAAAGGCCCTCTCTCCTCTGAGATTATAAATGTTTGTCCTCATTTTTCTAGTGCTTTTGCTTTTATTTCTTACATTTTAATTGATTTATCTGGAACTTATTTTTGATAGGAATTGAGTTAGAGATCATGTTTATATATTTTTGCTAATTGCTGGCTAGTTGTACCGTTACCAGTTTACAAATCCATTCATTTTTCTCACCAATTTGAAATGCTGTGTTTATTGCCTACTAAATTTTTATTTGTAAAATATGCATCTAGATGTTACTTTATTCTTTATTCTGTGTGTTTTATTTATTTTTGTCTATTCTTGAACAAGTACTAAATTAAAAGAATCACAGTAGCTTTGGAATATATTTTAATATCTGATAGGGTTCATCCTCATTTTTCTTTTCCTTTTTCCCCATGGCAATGCTGGCGTGCTTCTTTCCTTGCAGGGTTCCCTGCGGGGATGAGGCAGCTAGCATGGCCTCCGTCACCAGTGTGAGGGTGCTTGTCACTGGGATCCCATCCCGTGTGTCCATTCAGCACCCTCTGGAGCATTGACCTATCTGCAGTTTGACCTGTGTTTCTCCACTTCTTGGCATCAAGGTGCTGCTGGGGTTACTGCGTCTCTGCCTTGTTTAGCAGCAGTAGCATCGACAGTTTCGAAAGCATCTTGGAGTTCCCTCCACTTTCTTCCTTTGAAACACACAATGCTTTGCACGCTCTGTGACCTGGCCAGCTGCATGTTTTCCCTTGCAGGCTTGCACCCAAGCTGGGCTTTGAACATTCACAGGCACTGATAAAGTTGTTTAGGCTGTTGCCCCAAACACTGAGATATCAAACATATTGCTAAATATGGAGAAAGTGGCCTCAGCCCTCAGCTAAATGTCTTAAACCTTCATATAAACTCCATGACCTTTGCTCTGACATACCTGGGTAGAGCATCTCCTATCTTGCTGACTGTTTCAAGGATGAGGAAGCCCTGTATATGTAAATTCTCCTAATAAATGCATTAGATGGATCCCCTCTGGGCGTTTAGTGTTTCTTTGGAATCCCAGCCAGCCCTATCTTGGGATGGTTTGGGGTAGTTCTTTCAGAAATTCTCATGCCACTGCTCCTGGGGTGACTCAGACTTTGCCTAGGCCATGGGGAGTGAGGAATGCAGGCACTCCTCAGCTTCTCTTACCTAAAGATAGGAAAACCAAGTAGTGTCAGCAGTAACAGAGCTTCAGTTATAGAACAAAGGGGGAAAATGTCATCTGGGCAGGCTGGACTGCAGACCTCTTTCTGACCTCTTATGCCAGTGCTGGTTTAGCTCAACCAGGTGCAGAGTCCCCGTGTTCAAATCTCCCTCAACAGAAAGAGCATGAACTTGAGAGTCGGGAACACCCAGGCTCAAGTCTGCTACCCACTTGCTCTGTGACCTTGCACCTCTTAACTTCTCAGAGCTGCAGTTACTTCTCTGGACAATGCAGAGAAAGAAGCCTGCTTCAAAGGGTTGTTCTGAGAAGAAGAAATAATATCTGTGCAACACTTGGCACAACGTAGCTGCTGAACTGTAACCATTGCTATTAAGCAAGCACATCATAGATTTGTTTCATAAAACTTTTACTCTTATAATGCCAATCCCTTTTGTAACTTTTTTTTTTTTTTTTTTTTTTTTTGAGATAGAGTCTTGCTCTGTCACCCAGGCTGGAGTACAGTGGCACAATATGGGCTCACTGCAGCCTCTACCTCCCAGGTTCAAGTGATTCTTGTGCTTCAGCCTCCCAAGTAACTGGGACTACAGGCGCACGCCACCACGCCCAGCTAATTTTTGCATTTTTAGTAGAGGCGGAGTTTCACTATGTGGGCCAGGCTGGTCTTGAACTCCTGACCTCAAGTGATTCACCTGCCTCAGCCTTCCAAAGTACTGGGATTACAGGCATGGGCCACCGTGACTGGCCCCCTTCTGTAACTTCTGATGGGTATTTAAATGCAGAGCCCAGATAGGAGTCCTCAGAGCCCCTCTGGTCACTGCAGGTCTTTTGTTGGCAGTATTGAATAAAAATATGGGGGAAATATTCTGAAATAGGAGAGCAAATGGTGATTTATCACGTTCCAGACATCAGATTTTTACTCCATGGATTTCACACCCCAGGTCCCCTCCCCACCCTTCAGGGCCGAGGAAAGGGGGCGTTGTTGGGACGCTCCAAAGCCCGCCTGCCCTGTGTCCTTTTGTGGGGGCATAGGCTCAATTAGCATGCAGAATCGCGTCAGCCTGCATTTCTGGAATGAACTTTTATCCACTTCCTCGTTTCACAAGTTTAATTAGCTAAAACCGAGCCAGTGGTCTGGCATAGATGGAAATGCTTTCAGAATAAAAATATCAGTTACTCTGCAAGCTTTTACGAAGAGTCAGGAAATGAAGGCTGAAGCCTACCTTCCTGCCCACCACTCCTTCTCCAATTAAAAAAAAAACAAACCAAAAAAAAAGAAAAAACAAAAAACAAAAAACAATGAGAGGCGCGAGAGAGAACAAAAACGGGAAAATAAAAGAAAAAAAAATCAGACTTGGGTCAAAAGCAAATTCTCTCAAGTGATGGAGTTTTCCAGGCAGTTTGTGAAGCGTGTTCTCTGAAAAGCCACCTATACTTTCAAATACCAAGCCTAAAAGAGGTTGTAATCACCATGGTATATTTCATTGACAGAGAGGGTCACAAAGCATTCTGGTCAAAAGTAGATAATGTCATTCCGACAGAAATATGGAAATGCAGAGAGCTGGCTTTAGTCATATAGCCGCACTTGGATTTGCAGGTTGTGGCCCTTCCTTAGGTGATAAATACCAAGTGGCGAGGGTGTGTGATGGATGGGCTTGGAAAGAGCAGAGGGCCATGGGGCAGCGAGTGATGTGTCCTGGGGACCCAGCGAGCTGGCACAGAGGATGGTCACGCTTTGCGACATTAGGTGGAGATCAGCTGGGCCAGGCTCCCACCCCCAGCAATGGGGGACTACAGAGGCCCCGAGAGGGCAGACCCGGCACAGGGAAGTGCAGCCCGGGCTCTCTTTGACCTTCGCATGGATGCCGGGGGTCTGGGGCCTGGGATGCCTTCTAACATTCAGCATTTAGCTGCCTCTCGCCCTCTGGTGGTGCCTCCTTCCTGTTCCCTTGCTTGACACTCTAGCAGCTCTTGCGGTCTGGGGATGACGTCTGCACTCCTGAATGCAAGGGTGCACGGCTCTTTTGGGTCCCCCTCACCTGGGCCCTGCTGGCTCTCCCAGTTCACCTCCCTGCATCTGCATCCTGCTCCCATCATCCTCCTGGCTAACGGAACTGAGTTTAAGCATCATGTTTTACAGGAAGTATCTTTGGTGCTTCTGCCTGGCTGGAGAGCTCAACGCTTGGCTGCAGACCCTCTCTGTGCCCCGGATAGCTACGAGACTTCCTCCATCATGGCACTATCGTAACAGGGCCCTGTGGCTGTCAGCTGGTTTGTCTGCTTCTCCTACTAGGTATGAGCGCCTGTTTTTTCTGTCTCTGCGTTGCTGCCCCTGACATGGTGCTTAGAAGTGGGGGAAGCCTGTTACAGGTTGGGCTTCCCAGGAAGCAGGCTCTGAGATGTTCAGCGGGCAGGAGATTTGGTAGGGGAGCCCAGGGGAGCTACATCTGTGGAAGGGAGGGGAAGGCATCAGAAGAGGGCAGAGGAGAGGGAAGTGCTATGATGCAGGCCTGCCACAGTGAGCACAGCCCCGTGGGGAGTGCTGGAGCTAGATTGGCCCTTTGGAGATTTCCTTTCTTGGGCAGAGGAGGGCAGACCTTTCTGCTCCTGCCTGGACCAGTCATTGGGTGTGGGCAACGCTGAGAAGAGTGTAGCCTTAGGTGAGGGCTTTCTGTAAAGGAGGCAAACCCTGGAGGGGCTGAGAGCTCTTCACTCTGCCCACAGTGCCCTCGCATCTGGAGCTGCAAGTCCCCACTAATGTGGGATCTGTGCAGCACATGCACCATCCCCACAGAACCCAAGAACATCAGGATGAATTGATGCATGCACGAGTCCAGCAGTCCAGGCTTGTTTTGGGATTCTCAGCCACATCTGTCCTCCTCAGACACCTTCTGTGCTCATTCATTTTAATATAGCAAATACTTGAGCACCAGGTGCTGTTCTGGACACTGGGACAGAGAGGGGAACTGGGCAGATATGGTCTTTGTTTGTCCAGAGCCCATGTTCTAATGAGGAGACAGACAATAACTGCATCAACAGATGAGCAACGCAGTTCTCCTGCCGCGGGGTTCTGCAGAAAATGAAGAGCATGATGGGAGAAGGTCGGGGGACAGGGGAAGAGAGGGGGCTGTTTCAGGAAGGGATGAGGTCAGAGTGCAAGGCAGGGACCAGGTCTTTGGTTTGAAAATCAAAATAAGGCTTTGATTTTATTGCAAGTACATTGGGAAGTTTTGAGAGTGTTTAAAGCAGGGAGTGAGCACTTATCTGATTTGTATTTTGAAGAGATCCTTCTTCTCATTGTTAGAATACAGGAGGCAGGGGAGAGAGTGGAAGCCAAGAGGTTGGTTAAGAGGCAGCAGCAACACTAGACAAGAGAGGGCTAGGGCTGGGGCAGGGGAGAGGCAGCAAGGGGACAGAGAGGGCCATAGTGGGGGACGTTGATCGGGTCGGCTGATGGACTGAAAGTGTCTCTTGTGGGAAACGAGGGCGGGAAGCTCCTGGTGGTTTGGTTTGAGGCACCGAGCATTCCGTGGTGCTGCTTCCTAAAATGTTGCGGATCTGTTTCCTCCTCCTTTTCTTCATCGTACATTTCCCGTGGGAAGTCCCATTTCCGTGCAGTTAGAGTTTGCTGCTTAGAGGACAGATGAACCACATCACGCTCATGTTACAAATAACTGTCAGGTGACTTACCCAGAAAATGCATATACAATACTGGAAACTCAGGCAAGCATTAGAGGTCCTCAGAGGACGGAGTGTGAAAACGTGGCAGCCAGCTCCACTCGTGCACACAACCAAGCATTTTTTAAAGACTATTTTTTGGGGAGTCTGAGCGAGGACAGTGGTTATCTGGCCCTTTGGTACCAAGAAAAGTTTGTGCTTTCACTACATTTTAGCTCCTGCCGTATGCGGAAACACAGACAAATCAGATGAGTGCCAAAAGAAATAGGAAGCTAAGGTCAATTTCATGGAAATTTCTTAATGAGTGAGCCGTAGAAACAAAGGACAAATATTTGAGTCACAACTTGATTTGGCATTTCACAACCTCTGCAGTGACTGGGGTGATGGCCGACGCTGCTTTCAAGCTCTTCGGTCTCAGGGCAGATCTCAAGAGAAGTGTGAGCTGTGAAACTCATCTGGGAGGCCGTGCAGGTGTGGCCGCTGGTGGAGCTGGGGGACATCATTGCTGAGGGACAGTGGATGTGTCTGCTCCCAGCTCCCCTAGCTGCAGAATGAGCCACCTGCCGGCATGTGTGGTGCATGGAGTGAGGAGGTCTTGGGGCCACAGGTTCTCCAGAACCTCTCCAGTTGGTACTGGGATCCAGAACCATTGCATGGAGGAGCCAAGGTTGTAACTACGACAGTGATGCTGAGAATGGCATCTGAGGAGTGATAGCATGGGGGACAGGGGAACACCATCAACAGGCTCAGGAGCTGGGATGGTGCAGGACAGGACGAACCGAGTCCAAGGCAGGCTGGGGAGCCTGGAGTGAGCTGCTGGGGGCAGCTGGCCTTTCTCATGGCTCTGGGAGTGGGTGAGGGAGGATGGGGTCTCAAGGAGACTGTGGGCAACAACACGGAAGGCCGTATGTCTTTCAAGAGAGAGGAAGATGGCCTGCCCAAGCTGTGGGATGTTTAGGGCATGCTCGGCAGGATGGAGATAGGCTTTTAGACCCGACAGACGCCACCAGGATCTCCTGGTAGCACCGATGTGACTGAGCTTCAGAAACGGGGGATGATGACCAGCGACGGTGGCCCACCCACCATGCTCCCTGTGACTGAGAGGCAGGGCTGAGCCCAGAGGTGGTGGTGTGAGGTGTGGGGTGCAGCCTTCATTCTGTTGCACAGCCACAAGGTCCTGAGGCTGACCTTGCCTATGACTGGCATAAGCCTGTGACTTCCCTGCAGTGGTACAATGACCAACTTTCACTTCTGAAAGGAGGCAGTGATGGGGTAGTAGTGGTCAGAGCCTGGTGTCTGGAGTTCTGAGCCCAGCTGACCTGCAAATGCTGCATGAATTGGGCAAGACACGGAACCTGGTGGAGCATCCCTATTTCCTCACTGGAAGCACAGTGGGGGTGGAGGGTGATAACTGCACTTCCCTTGTAGGGTTGTTGCAGGGATTAAATGAGTTAATATTTACAAAGCACTTAGAGCAATTGCTGGTACCTAGTAAACACTCAATAAATGTATAACCATCTCCTGAATGTTGATTGTTTGCCAAGAGCAGTGCTAGGATATTCCTGTGTAGAGAATTATTTAAACCTCACAATAGCCCTGAGCGTGGGACTATTCCCATTTTACAGATGAGGAAACTGAGTTTGAGATTATGTAACATCTTGAGGTCAGGCACAGGCACCCAGTATAGCTGCTGGACGAGTGTGCAGGAAACTTGGCTGGCGTTATTTGAAATCCTTAAGGATCACACTTGCAAGACCTAATGTTCAGCTCAGAAAGTGTATTTGTTTCCTCTTACTGGAGCAGGTGCCAACTTCATCGTTGACCTGCCTGTGTCCTCAGGCATGGGCAGGTGGGCCACCTGCTGCTGCAGGGAGGGAATCAAAGGGGCTGCAGGGAACAGTGTGGGATTGGAGCCAAAGGCAGATCCTGACATCAACTGGGGGAACATGGGCTCAAGCCAGCTCAGAAAAAAGAGATCGTTCTTTTTCCATCAAAGGATCTTTTGATTTAAAGCACCATAGCAGCACGGAGGATTGGGGAAGTGCTAAGTTTGTCCTGCAAAGGATAAACGGCAGTGCTCGGAAGGCTTCCAGGACATGCCATGTACTTCTTTCCAGGTCTCACAGCCTTGGCAAGAGCACACAGGCTCGGCGTGGCTTGGCTCTCTCACCGCTAACCAGGCTGTGCAGCTGCAGCACGTGAGGCTTTAGTTAAAGAGTAACTGGTGAGAAAGAGGAGGACTCAGCTCATAAACTTTTATTTAAGGGAGATTGAAGACTGCTCAGATGACTGTTTTGCAGAGCAGAAATCTGCACGTATCTGTCAGAATGGTGCTGAAAACCAGGTTCCTGTCAACGGGAGTGTCCACTGCATCCTGCATTATGCTAGGTGCTTTGTAGGCACTGCCTCTAGTCCTTACCCTAATGGGTAAGGTAGACTGCATATATGAGAGCACTGAGGCTCAGAGGGGTGACGGGACTCTGCCAAGACCCTGCAGTGGTGAGCTGGTGAGATGGGAATGTCACCATCAGAACTGATTTGCAAAGACCCTAACAGTTACCAGAACTGCCTCAGCACACATCTAATTTTGATCAAACGTGGTTCAAATGGGACTGAGAGGTCCCTTTAAAGAAATTTCTGAGCATGAATTGAGCTGGTCCTAACTCCAGCAAATGAGCCCTTCTTTAAGAAATGACACTGGTGTATAAAGTGTAACTGACATTCATAAGCTGGGAGATAGACAGCCTGCCTTGGAAAAGCTTCCGTAGTCTTTCCCTTTTAATAGCATGCTCCTATCATACAGGAAGACATGGATTTGATGAATAGGATTCCTTGTCTGAGGTTGACTCAGGCAATTTAGTCAGCATTCCACAGGGTCATATGGTCCCTCCTGCCTTCCCAGCTTTGAGGGGGTCTCGCTAAGCCCACCCCCAGCCCACCCTAAACTTCTCTCACATTGACCTTCCCCAGGAATATCAGTAACGTCCTTTCCCTCTAACATTCTGTGTGCTTGACATCCTACCTCCTCTTACAAGTCTGGCTTCATCTTCTCAGCCCACTATGCTGAGGTTGCCAGATAAAGTACAGGATGCCTAGGTATATTTCAATCTTAGAGTAACAATAAATGAAAAAATTTTTCTTATAAGTACATCCCAAATAACATAATATGGCCCATGCAATATTTCGGACAAACTTATAATAAAAATTATTCTTTGTTCATTTGAAATTCAAATTTAACTGGATGTCCTGTCTTTTTATTTGCTAAATCCAGCAACCCCACTGTGGGCTCTTTTCCGTTTAACTCTTACAGCATTTAATTGTCTGACTCATTCAGTTTTACATTGGGTTATTGTGTCTGTCTTCTCTCCCTTGCTGGGCTATTGGCACCCAGAAACTGGGGACCTGGCTCTGCATGGGATCTTATGCCATGCCTTCTACATAGCATATGCCCAAAAGTATGTTTAAGGAGTAAGCCATATATATATATGTATAAAATATATGTATATATAATATATATATGTATATATAATTAGATTGGTGCAAAAGTAATTGTGGTTTTTGCCACTACTTTCAATGGCATCATTGCCTCTGCTAGACTGGTGGCTTTTTGAGAGTACTTTCATATCCCAGCACTATTGAGGCTTGGGCTGGGCACAGAGCAGAGCTTAGAAGATGCCTGTTTATTTGTCTTTTCTGAAACACACCTCCAACATACATCTTAGCACACTGACCTTTCTGAGTGTTTTTGGACTACTCACTTTGCCCACACCCCCAAAACAAAATAAAGCAGCGAAAAACTAAGCAAAACTAAATTAAACTGATCTGAATGGAGCTTAACCAAACCGAATTAAACTAAACAGCTGGGGGTAGATAGCCTTAGTGGAAAGAATGTTCTAGTGGGTCTTGGCATGCACTTGGCGTGTGCTGAGGGCAGCGTGGCCCAGAGCGCTTGGGTTTAGCTAAGTCTAGCGTTGTGTCAAATGAGTGAAATAAACACGAGCCTAGCATTGTGTCAAACGGGTGAAATCAACTAAGTTTATTTATCTAATAAACAAATAAACACAACCACACTAAGACATTTTTCCGAGTTTGGGAAAATCTATTTGTTTAACATTTTTCTAATTCAGAACTGATCACGATCCCCCGAAAAGGCAGGACCAGAGTTCCCCTTTGAATTCCTCTGAACAAAACATTGGCCAAGCAAAATAAGAATATACACAACACCGTCAAGGTGGGCTTAACCTATTTAAAAGAACAAATTGCTTTTGCTTTCAAACAAACGAATGCTGCTCATATGAGATGTTTTACTCATTAAACCTGGACCAGCGAGTGCCTGCTTAGTAAGACAGAGTGAGCATCCAGGGCAGGAGGTAACCTGAGCTTGTGGGAGCAATTAGGTACACTTACACGTGGCCAGCATTCAGATGTTCTCTCCCCTCTGAAGACTGAGCTGTGAGAATGTAGAGTCCATAGGCCTTTTGTGGGAGAAGCTGGAGGTTCATCCAGTTCAACCTCTGCCTGAGATAGAGTCATGATGTGTGGTCGTGGGGACCCCCTTCCGATACCTTGCAATGGTGTGGGGCACAGCGCCCTGGATGCCTGGTCTGTCCTCTGTCTTATCTGGCACAAGACAGCCCCTTAGAGATCGACAGGCAGCTCTTAGGAGCCATCTGAGCCTTTGATTATTTGCCAAAGCAGAAATGTCTGCAGGAAGCAAGGTCTAAATAAGAGAGGGCTGTGCCATTCTCACGCCTCCTCTCCCATCTCCTTGGACTTTCTGAAGGGAAGATGGAGTAAGGTGGGCATGACTCCTTTCCCCTGAATTTGTGTTTGCAAGAGATGCCTTGACAGCTGTTTGGGGTGGGAATTGGGGGTGAGGCGTGGTTACTGATAGACGAGAGTTGGTAAACTGTCTTCCATTGGGTGGGTCTCGTGTGGGCAAGTGCAGAAGTAGGAGGTAGCTGAGGAGGGTAGGAGTTCTTTGAATAATGCAGGGGAGAGGAGTTTGAAATCAGGGATGGAGACATCAGAGAGGGAGGAGATAGGAAACCTGGGGTTCACACGGGAGCAGACACACAGCTCTCTGTAGGAAGGGGTGACCCAAGATAAATTTTGAGAACAGAAAACGTCCGTTGCCAAACTGGGGACAAAGTGATTGGTTCAAAAACACTCAGACGGCCAGGAGTGGTGGCTCATGCCTGTAACTCCAGCACTTTGGGAGGCCAAAGCATGAGGATCGTGTGAGGCCAGGAGTTTGAGACCAGCCTGGGCAACATAGACTGTCTGTACAAAAATAAAAAACCCCAAACAAACAAAAACACGCACACACACAAAGCCAGTAACCTCCCTCATGAGCTTCATGTCTGTTCACAGCTTCTCTTCTTTTCCTGATTCAAGAAGGAAAGGCCCAAGAGCCAGCCGATGCATTGTAAAGGGCTGTGTGGTGCGCCCTGCTAACTGGCTCCACTTCCTGGACGGTGGCAGGCTCCACCCCACTCAAAGGACCCTGCTGGAGGCTGAGTCTTGGCAGAGGGGGCTGTTCCCCAACCCTTTTCTCCCTTGTCCTCCAGAAGGGGAACAGCTCTTGCTAAAGGTGTTACTGCCTTGCTTGGCAGTTATGTTCGAGTCAAGCGTTTTTTCAACGGTGAGCAAGTATGCAGATCGTTCGAAACAGAAGCCCGTCATATGCTTTATATTCATGAAAACTACAGAGCAAACATTTGAAAGCCAAGCCATCTTGGAGTAATTTGCATTTTAATTAATACTTCAAATGAATTGCTGTGTTGAAGAAATTCCTGTTTCTGGCTTTTGGATCTTGAAGAGCAAAGACCAGGTATCAAAGTCCCTGCTCCAGCAGGCTGTGGTTGCCTTTGGCCCCTGTCTTGGCTGGCTTGGGCGTTCTGATGCTGGGAGAGATGCCTGGGATTTGGTTGCCTGCCAATTGTTCCTGAGGGAGGGGGCTGAACACACTTACTTAATTTCTTTCTCGGAAAAATTATGTATTAGAGTTGCTATCTAAATGGTGGTTGAAAGGGAATAGAGGTCATGCATAAAAAAAGACAGTTGTCAAAATTCCTCATGCTATTTAAAGGTGGCCTGATCATTTTATTATTTTTTTTGTAATCCTTCCAGACTTTAAAAAGCATATATATACATAATAATGAACATATACAGATTTATGTTATTTTGTTTCTATCTAGACAGGGAAACTTTGTTCTTCAACTTGTACACACTGATCTGAAATTTGCTGCTTTTTTGTTTTTAAAATGCAGGTATTGGCAAACTGTCCTGTGGGCCAAATCCAGCCCAAAGCCTTTTTTTTTTTTTTTTTTTTTAATATAGTTTTATTTTAGTTTCAGGGGTACATATGCAGGCTCGTTACATGGGTAAATTACACGTTGCAGGGGTCTGATGTACAGATTATTTAGTTACCAGGCAATAAGCATGGTGCCTGGTAAGTTAGTTTTTCGACCCTCATCCTCCTTCTACCCAACCACCCTCAAGCAGGCCCTGGTGTCCATTGTTCCCTTCTTTGTATCCGTCTGTGCTCAGTGTTTAGCTGCCAGTTATAAGTGAGAACATGTGGTGTTTGGTTTCTGTTCCTTATGTTAGTTCACTTAGGACAAAGATGTCTAGATCCATCCATGTTGCTGCAAAGGATATGACCTTGTTCTTTTTTTATGGCTGAGTAGTATTCCACATTTTTTTAATCCAGTCTACTATTGATGGGCATCTAGGTTGATTCCATGTCTTTGTTATTGTGAATAGTGCTGCAATGAACATATGTGTACATGTGTTTTTATGGTAGAATAATTTATATTCCTTTGGGTATATGCCTCGTAATGGGATTTCTGGGTCACTTCAGAGAAAAGAGAGAAGGGAGAGTTGGTGTAGGCTGGAGTGCACATAAAGGCTTCATGGAGGGGAAGGAAACTGGTCTGGGCAGGAAGAAATGGTAAGATTAACAGAAGTGAGGCCATCCCATGTGAGTGAAGTAGGGCCTGGCTTCTGTCTTCCCTGCAGCCCAGCTGCACCCCACATGCCCGTGACACAGGAAAGGCAAGTTCAGTTTTTGTAAGTAGTTTAGATGCGGAACTTTTTCTTTCAGCAAATGCAGACTAGGCTGGTGAGAGCTGAGGACAAGCTGATGGATGTGGAGGCTCAACTGCTGCGGTGGGGTGGCGTGGGGTGGGGTTGGCAGAAGGGTTAATACTGGTAGAGAGGAAGTGCCACAACAGCCACATTTCTGTGCGATGGAGGAAAATCTGTTCTTGGCTAAGGCTGTCACCAAGAAGGCACTCTTCCCGTCATACAACCAGGGTGTCCCCTTTTCGTGGCGGTGGGGGGGGGAACATGGTTCAAAGGAGAAGAAGGTGGAAGATGGTGTTAAGGAAAAAATTATTCAACAACATTTTTTGTTTGTTTGTTTGCTTTTGAGACTGAGTCTCGCTCTGTCCCCCAGGCTGGAGTGCAGGGGCACCATCTTGGCTCACTGCAACCTCCGTCTCCCCGGCTTAAGCAATTCTCCTGCCTCAGCCTCCCGAATAGCTGGAATTACAGGCATGCGCTACCATGCCCGGCTAATTTTTGTACTTTTTAAAAAATAGAGATAGTGTTTCACCATGTTGGCCAGGCTGGTCTTGAACTCCTGACCTCAGGTAATCTGCCTGCCTCAGCCTCCCCAAATGCTGGGATTACAGGCATGAGCCACTGCGCTTGGCCAACAACACTTGTTAAAGCACAGTAAAGAAGACTTTATTCAAGATATCACAATAGGTAAAGGGATCACTGCAATGGGATTTTGCCACAGGGAAGAGAAACGGGGCTCAACTTGAAATACAGCACGCACACATGAGGTTTACAGCCAAGGAGCAAGTTGGGAGAAAGTGGATGGAAAATTGTTAAGAGGAAACATCAAGGGTAAGGGGGATTTTGGCTAAACAAACCTAATAGGATCCTTGCTGACGACGGGTCAGGGTGACCAGACATCACCTGGAGGATGGTGGAGGACGAAGAACCTGGTCAGATATGGAGGGTGATCACGTATTGAGGGTGGGGAGATTCTTACAAAACTGACTTGGCCGGGTTCTTGCTGAAGCTGGATTTTTACAAGGAGGTGCACATATGGAGCTAGGAGAAGGCTGAGAGCCTAACTAAAGTTTGGTTAAGCAAAGACTCTTTGTCAATGGTCACTGACCAGGGAGCTTCGGAGCCCTTAGGCTGGAAGGCGGTACAGGGGCCCAGAGCACACATGGGGAGGGATACTGCTTCTTGCAGTAGGGCGGGGGTAGGTTATTTGCACAGACACAGAGCACCAGAGGGAAGGAACCGTCTTAGGAACTATACAAAATCAGGAACAACAGCATTTATTGAGCGCTTATGAGGCACTGGTAATGTTCTGAGCATTTTACAAATTAACTGACTGTATTAGTCAGGGTTTCCAGAGAAACAGAAACAATAGCACAAATAAAGATATAGATATAAAACGAGATCTGTTATGGGAATTGGCTCATGCGATTATGAAGGCTGAGAAGTTTCACAATATGCTATCTGCAAGGTGGAGGGCCAGGAAAGGTCATGGTATAATTCAGTCTGAGGCCAAAGGCCTGAATGAGTACCAGGAAGCTCCAATGTCCAAGGGCAGGAGAAGATGGATGGCCCAGTTCAAGCAGAGGGAGCACCGTTGCCCTTCCTCCACCTTCTTGCTCTGTCTGGGTCCTCCAAAGGCTGGATGATGCCTCCCCATGCTGGGGAGGGTGGCTCTGCTTTGCTTAGTCCCCTGATGCAAATGCTCATCTCTTCTGGAAACAGCCTCACAGACAGACCGAGAAATGTTTTACCATCTATTCTGTCATCCCTTTACCTAGTCAAGTTGACACCTAAAATTAACCATCACACTCATCTAGCTCCATGACAATTCTATTAGTATCACTTCCCTTTCTTAGGCAAGGAAGATAAGGCTTAGAGCAGTTATGTAAAATATCCAACATCCTTGGACCTTAGACACATTTAACTAAGTGAGGGGGTTCCTCTGTACTTTTGGATTCCCTGGGCCATATTGGAAGAAGAATAATTATCTTGAGCCACACATAAAATACGCTAACACTAATGATAGCCGATGAGCTAAAAAAAAAAAAAAAAAAGGAAAAAAATCTTGCAATGTTTTACGAAAGTTTGTGAGTTTGTGTTGGGCGGCTTCAAAGCTGTCCTGGGCTGCGTGGGGCCAGGAGGCCGCAGGTTGAACAAGTTTGCTCTAAGGAAACTACTTCGTTATATTAGCACTGGCCAATTGTGTGTCCTTGGGGCAGTTTCTTAACCTTTCTGTGTCTCCATTTGTTCGTTACAAAATAGTTGTTGTACCGGTTCTTTATAGGGGAGGTGTGCAGATTAAGCGAGATGTGCATGCAAAACCCTTGCATGGGGCCTGACTCTCAACAAAAGTCAACTGGTGTTATGATTTCTCCTATGCCGTCTGCCTAAGTGAAGTCTGGGAATTGCAGATGAAGAGGCTGAGGGTTTTTCATATATAGGTTCCGACTGTGCAGGCTGGCATGGGAAGAGGTCGGGTGGGAAGCACTCCAGCAGAACCTGAGGGCTACCAGCAACCTCAGTCTGGATGAGAACTGAGCCCATGATTTAGCAGAGAACCCTTCACTATTCTCTGAAGAGGAAGAACCAGCAGGCGATGCAGGGACCCTGGGGATGGTCATTTCCGGGGTGTCCTATCATCATGGTGAATTTAACTCTCTGAGATTCTCCTCCTTCCAGGTGGTACGTGTTCAGTCACTTTCAACAAATCCTTTTATCGCCCTCACGAAATTGTGGGCTAAATACTACCTCCAGGCATGGTTGCAGAGAGCTAGCTGGACAGGAGGGACCTGCCTTACTGTTGCAGGTGCCCAGTGCGAGTGGCCAGGGAGGCAGCAACCCTGATTGCGTTGGTGCCAGACCTGACTCTGCATCAGAATCAGCTGAGGGGTGGCTGGCATGCAGTCTGGGACCACCCGGGGACTCTGATTCTGCAAGCATGAGGGTCAGGAGTGAGTGTGCAGGGCCTACAAACATCACGGGTCATCTGGGCTTGTGGTCCTCACACCCAGCTCTGAGAAACCGTCTTGGACAGGAGACGGCCTCAGTAAGGCAAATTATCCTCAGTGTGCTACAAGACACTCTACAGCTGAAGTGTACCTGTGAATATGTCTATTGGAATCCTTCCCAAGAGATATACCAGCTCTACCCAGACACGCGCATCTTTAGGTGTAACCAGTGACATTTCCCTGCAGACACAGATGTATTACCAGGTTCCAACTTCCTGCTGCTTTGATTCCTTGTCTTGCAAAGAAGTTCAATTTGAATTTTCAGACATAAATATTTGGCATATACTCTTCTCCACCAATTGAATTCTCTCTGCAAATGGTTCTCCCTGAGTCAAAGCCTTCAAAAGTCCTTCAAAAGAAGTACTGTAGTCAAGGTTAGCTTGCTCATTCTTTAGAATCCTCCAGGTTGAATATGTGGGCTGGATTCAGTTACGACACGATATGGGCGAGTCATTTGAGGAATGTGGGAACATAGTTTTGACATTTTAAGCCCTGATAATATTTGAAATCAAGGCAGGATAACGACTTTTATTAATTACCCCTGTCTCCTCCTGCTCTTCTAGCCTCTGCCCCGCACCAGCTGTTAAACATTTGAGAAAATGGTAAATGAACATGGTTATAAGCAATTATGAGTTTTTCTTTTTTAAGGGACAGATGGAATCAAGGTTTCTATTTTAAGAGGTTTTCAAATTTAGGTTATATCTACACAGTGCCATGTTATTGCGAGAGAACCATATGTTTTCTTTCAGTGTCATTGAAACTTCCTTCTAAAATGGGCCTGGATCCACGGTCAGTGCTGTGTATGGGAGCGAGTTCATAGATGCTTCACTTACACAGACTGCCTCACAGTAATTCCACCTTTTCCCACCTTTTCCCCATTTTTAATAGTGAGGCCAGGAGGAGAGATGAAGGGGCTGCTTCTTGGGGAAAGAGCAGGGCCTTGCGAGGTGCGTTGTTGCTGCTGTACACTTCATCAGTCACGGTGTGTGCAAACTGGCAGCCTCATCACAGATCATTGCTGGAATCCAGTGTCCCATCTGTCTCCATTCAATTAAACCTCCTTGCGGGCCGGGCGCGGTGGCTCAAGCCTGTAATCCCAGCACTTTGGGAGGCCGAGACGGGCGGATCACGAGGTCAGGAGATCGAGACCATCCTGGCTAACACGGTGAAACCCCGTCTCTACTAAAAATACAAAAAAATTAGCTGGGCGAGGTGGCGGCGCCTGTAGTCCCAGCTACTCAGGAGGCTGAGGCAGGAGAATGGGGTGAACCCGGGAGGCGGAGCTTGCAGTGAGCTGAGATCCGGCCACTGCACTCCAGCCCGGGCGACAGAGCGAGACTCTGTCTCAAAAAACAAAAACAAAAACAAAAAAAAACAAAAAAAACTCCTTCGAACAGGTCCTCAAAGGGACTGGGTTTGTGGTGGAACAGTGCAGACAACACACTCCTTGTTCAACCTGGAACCAGAGCAGCAGCCAAAAATGGTTGGTTCTCGTGACGACAGTCCCCCGGACCGACCTGAACCTCCATGGCTGGTGTGTGGCTATTGCCCTCTTCTACACAGGCCGCTCTGTCTTCCAACCTGGCAGATGTCTAACGTCTTCAGCCTTAATGAAATGCCCAGCAGGTGCCACTAATGGTTCTGACCCCAAGAAAAAGAAATGCGAGTTGGGTGGTAGGGATTTAAAAGCAATAATCGTAAAACAAGTATTCCTAGGCTTTTCTTTGCAAGCCAGTTTGACTGTGGCCCGGCGTTCTTGTGGGCTGGTGACAGGAGTTGGCTGGGACAGGCGTGGTGCAAACAGGGCAGGTTGTGGTTGCAGCTCTGCGGGGTCTCTACTCCACCACCTGCTGTTTTTTGCCCCATCCCCATCTGCTTGGCGCCTGGAAAGGCAATGACGTTATCGTACTGAGCTTTGGCATTCGCAGCCGTAATGTTGCGATTGTGTTTTGTATGCATGTAGGAAGCTGCCTGGATGTTGTTTTAATTTTCTTAAGGCACTTGGATTTTTTAAAAACTCCTTTTCGAAGCAAAGGTAGCATGGCGTTTTTAGTTAATGAGCTTGTACTCTTTATCTTGTCCTGCTCTAAGTTAAATTGGATCTGCTTAAAAAATATAGACTCTTAATTGCTATGCTTAAAAGGCCATCTTACTAGGAAGGGTCTGGTTAAGTAATGGCTTTTTTAATTAATAGTAAGCAAGGCAGCTCCTTGGCTCCTTCCACTGAGGCAGAGAGGAGCCTGACCTCTTCAGGGACCCGAGGAAACTCTCAAGGCTTTAAGAGTAAAGAAAAGCACAGGGTTTGTAGTCAGATTGCCCTGGTAAAGAATCTTGCTTCCACTGCGTAGTAATGAGTGATACTCATCTGCAAGTCATAACTTCCTTGTGTTTAAGGTGGGAGTGATAATACCCACCTCACTGGGTTGCTACAGGGATTAGAGATAGTTTGTAAAGCATCTGGCATGGTTCATAGCCTGTGGTAGTTATGTGGCAGCCGTTACTAACTGGCTGTGATTCCACAGAGCCTGCCCTTGGGGAGAGTGACATGGGTCCTAGAACAAGGAGCTATAAACCAAGGAACCATCATGGGCCATCCGGAGACAAGCAGGGGGAACAGCACATCATGGCTCAGTATTTGTGTTCCTACATTTCTCAGACTGTCTGTTCAAGCATTTTGAATAATAGCCATAGAAACCAGAGATAACAAAGCTTTAGCAATGGCTCCTTCTTTGGAGACCTTCCAGGATAGGTAACTCCCACTCCCCTCCCTGGAGGGATTTGCTTACATTCCAATTTTAAAAATAGGTTTCTCTCTGTAATGGAGAATGGAAGTTACCAGTAGCCCTATCTAAGATCAGGGTTTTGTCATTTGGGGGTTCCTGTCCTGTGACGTGCAGGTGCCATTGGACCTCACCATGTCACCTTGTGGAGGTTGGGGTTTTAAAAAAACTGATGCTAGCAACTGCTCCAGCTGCTGCTTTTGCTGTGAGTAATACATGGTCTTTGTCTCCGATCCAGGTGTCTTGTGTCTTCTGTCACTATATGTATATAAAATGGTGGCAGGTTAACTTATTAGCCTACGAAGCAGGATGCCATCTCAGGCCCTTC
The DNA here is from genome assembly GCF_037993035.2 of Macaca fascicularis. Taxonomy (NCBI): domain Eukaryota; kingdom Metazoa; phylum Chordata; class Mammalia; order Primates; family Cercopithecidae; genus Macaca; species Macaca fascicularis. Next base: position 9,707,589 of record NC_088386.1, on the reverse strand, counting down.
TCAGTTTCTGATTAAACACTTTAACACTTGGTTCTCGTTCTGGAAAGCAAATAATTCTTCCTACCCTGAAGGGTTGTTGTTAAGACTAGAAGGACAAGAATATACGTAAAAAATATACTACTATTTAAATATTTTTATATAGTAGTATATTTATACTACTATTTTATGTATAAGAATATACATAAAAAGGCCGGGTGCGGTGGCTCAAGCCTGTAATCCCAGCACTTTGGGAGGCTGAGATGGGCGGATCACGAAGTCAGGAGACCAAGACCATCCTGGCTAACACGGTGAAACCCCGTCTCTACTAAAAAATACAAAAATCTAGCCAGGCGAGGTGGCGGGCGCCTGTAGTCCCAGCTACTCGGGAGGCTGAGGCAGGAGAATGGCGTAACCCCGGGAGGTGGAGCTTGCAGTGAGCTGAGATCCGGCCACTGCACTCCAGCCTGGGCGACAGAGCGAGACTCCGTCTCAAAAAAAAAAAAAAAAAAAAGAATATACATAAAAATATAGACATAGTGGTAGATGGATAGATACATAGATAGACAAAAAGAGTGATGCCTGGTACATACCTGGCTCTCAAAAGATGACAGTTTGATAGCCAGTTATTGCATCTGCTGAGACTGTTGTGTGGCAGTTACATATGCAAATGCGGATGAGATGACACTGAGAGAGGTAGAAGATGCATGGGAAGCAGCATTGGCTGGAAGACCTGGTCTGCCCGCAGGGAGCTGCATCCAGTAGGCAGAGGGAATAATGGAAAAATGCAGCAGCAGCACAGCCTTGCTCAGCTTTCAGTTGGGAGGTCCTGACAGCGTGTGGGGGAGAAAGGAGAGAACGGTGTGGGTGGAGGCTGTTAGGGATGACTTCCTGGGGGCAGGTGAGAGTGGTTTTAGGCCAAGGTGGATGAGGAAAGGGCAGGGGGTATTTCAGGCTGGAGTACTGCCTAGGCAAAGGGGCAGAGGAAGGAATGAGCTCACGTGTGCTTGCCCTCCTTCACACCTGAGCTTCAGTTAGCTGCCTAGTGCTGCAAATTTCTTTCCTAGATACTGCTCAGATACAGCCTCCTCTTTCTGACGTTGGCCTCGCTGCCATCCTACTGGCCTTAGCAGCTTCCTGGCGACAGTCCCGGAACTGTCCTCCAGCTGTGCTACTCTCCTCAGCCAGCCTCCCCAGAGCCACCAGGGTGCTCTCTGGAAATGCAAATCTCCCTTTGCTTTAACCACTTATGGGATTTTATTGTCTTCAGAATGAAGATGAACTTCCTCAGTGTGGCTCACCAGATCCTTCCTGGGCTGGCTTTGTCTTGACAGTGTCACTTCATCTTTTTCTAACCCTCCTGCTCCTGCTACACTGCATGGTCTGTGGCTTTGTGAATGAGCCATGCTGTGTTTTGGTGTGACTTTTCATAGACCACTTACTTGGACACCACTCAGAACCTTTTTGACAATCCAATCCCTACTCATCTGCACACAGGGTTACTGAGCCTGTGCGTCTTGTGCTTCCAGTGTTTGCGGTCATCCCTGGCTTGCCTGCATGGCTCCCTCGCTGGTGGTAAGCTCTCTGAAGGCAGCAGCTAAGTCTCACTGGACTTGGTTTCCTCCATGTTGAGGACTGCATCTGACTCTTTGCAGGTGCTGATGAATAACTATTTCTGAAATCAGCCTGGCTGAAGATGGAAAAGGCATTTGGGAGTGGCTGGGTCCTAACTAGATGTGGTGGATGGACAGAAGAGGAAGCCATTGGAGGTTCAGAAAGCCAGAAAGGAGACTCTGAATTGGATTGGAAGGAGAGGACTAAGATTGCTACTTTTTCACATTTGAAGAAGTTGAAATGGCAGCACATCCTTCTTTGTAGTTTGAATTAGTGGCACTGAAAGACAGTCTGCTGCTTCCAGCACAGATGTTGAAGAAAACTGAACATCTTTGCCTGCACCTGCTCACCTCCAGCTCTGCACGTCTGTAGCTCCGTGTGCCGAGACTGGCTCTTGTGTTGTGTGCAGGTTGCTGCAAACTGTGACCCTGTGGGCACATAGGAATTCTTCCGAGGGGGTGCTCGTTTTGAGGTCCTCCAAGGTGGCTTCTTGGAGAAGAAATCAGAACCGAATTTATAGGCAGGAAACTCCTCTCTCTAAAAGCATCTCCTCTTGTATTCAGATTTGAAGGAGAGGAGTGTCCTGGCATGGGCTCACAACATCTTGGGTGATGCTGACATGGTGCCCACTACAAAGATATAAGGCAGCTCCAGGAAAGAGGAGCCCCTCTAGGGAAAGGGGGGCCACGAGTGAAAGAGGAAGTCATCATGCTTGATAATTTGGGCTATCAATTTTCAAAGTTCTTTTTTAACCTTTGACACTTGATTTGATCTTGTCTGAATATTCTAGCCTTGCCTCAGCTGTGCAATGGCACTTGAGAGAAAGATTTCACATTACCCTTGGATCTGATCAGTAAAAGCCTTCAGACCCCCATACCCAAGTCCAAGGAGAAGTTAACCATAGAGCAGCGAATCTGGGCTCTGGGACTCAAAGCCTCTCGCCCTGAGATGGGTCTCCTTCCATGGCACTTTTTGGATGACTCGTTTCCTTTATTCAGAAGGGCTGCTATCACATTTCAGGTCTTCTTGAAGTAGAAGCAGGTCTCACCTCTTTTTCTGGTATTCAGTGGCACTTCTTATAAGAATTGCTTCATTTTCCCGTCTGTTAAGAAGATCTGTATGCAAACCTACCTCTTTGGCTAGATTGTGAAGTGCTCGAAGACAGGGACTACATCTTTTTATCTCTTTCTAGTCTGACAGAAGTTTATTAAATATTAGAATGAATGCTGGGTGATCTGGGGCAGCCTGATTCTCTGAGTGCCTCATTCTCCCTTTTCCCTACCGTGCCATGTGTCAACACATTTCACTGGTGTCTTGGTTGCAGCCAAGTGGAACATTTTGTTGACAGAATGGGATTGCCCGTGGCAATTTCCTCAATGCAACATTCAGGACCGCTTTAATTTTTCACATTTCGTGAGGCTTTCCCTTCCTGAAATTGCTTTCTTGTGGCTTTTGCTAATAGTTTCACACCTGATGCCAGAGAGGGAGAGAGAGCCTTAATGGGTGAAAACACAGGTGTAGTGGAAATTGCCTGTAAGTAAACTCCAAGATTGGGTGTTGGGGGACGATGTGGTAGGAATAGCTTCACTTAGTTTGTATGGGTGTTGAAATGACATACACGTTTCTTGCCTCTCAATTGAAACATATTCACTGGGTTCCTAACATGAACTAAAATCTTTTTAAGGCCCCTGCCAAACAAGAGATCTATAACTCTATTGTCTATTAATTCATTCAACAAGCCTAATTGTCTGTCTTCTCCAGTGGTCTAAGAGCAAATTAAAGGTGGTTTTGAGGTCTCATTCGTCTCTGCCTTCACAAGGTTCCTCATTGTTTCCACTTGGTGCATGCTCAATAAATGTTGTCGATCTGCTGTTGAATGATGAGTCTTTTCCACCTGGGATTTCTTATGTCCTGTGGCATTAGGACCATAGCAACAACCGCATCTCCCTAGCAACAATTCTGGGTGATAGAGATGGATCATACCATAATTGCAAATCCCAGACCTCTGAAAAAGAATGTGATTATTTGGCGGCAGAGCAATGAAAACAGCAGATAAAAGAAGTGTTATGGAAGGACAAATTAGCAGGATGCCTCAGGCCTGTTTAATCCACAACAACCCACTTCCCATTGCCTTTGTCTATCAAAAACACTGAATGTCAAGGGTTTTACCCCCTCCCAGAGGTCCAGAACAGCATCTGGACTCAATACAGTTTCTAAAACATTGGGAGATATTTTTAGAGTCATTCAAACCTTTTTGTTGTCATTTTGTATTGGCAATTCACAGAACTTGTGCTGTTTGATCTCCAAACTGTCTTTTACTCCTCAGTCTGAAGTTGGGATTTAAATATAAAGGTTTGGCGGGGAGTGGTGGAGGAGACACACAAAACAGATGGCGGACTTGCTGCTGAGACCTGTAGAGATGACATTCCTCTGACAACTTCCTTTCTCCCCAGAGTTCCCTTTTGGGTAACGCAGAGCAGAGAATTCTCTTATTGATCTTGAAACTGAAAGAGTTAGTTCCCAGTCACTGCAATTGACAAAGGCTTTTGCAGCTCATTAACTGCCAGATTATGTGGCACAATTCATTAAAATTCTGTTTCATTGACTGCATTTGTAAATAGGCTTGGGGAAGTTTATCACTTTTGCCTCTTGCAGAGCTTTCCTTCAATGAGTGCATTTTTCTTCCCCTTTCTCCTGCTAGAAAAAGTCTGAAATAATTTGCCACAAGATGTGTTATCATTTAAATGTAAACGAAAATGAAATACTGGCTAGGAATTACAGGTTTGTATATTTTTTTCTTTTTATTTGCTACAATCTGATTATTTGGGTTACTTTAATAAATACATTTGTTTCGAGCTCTTGCCACATTAATTTTGCATAAATCATCATACTTCTTAGCAGGCCTCTGCCCTGTAATTGCTTTCATTTGAATATAAGCAGAAAGGGAAAGATTAAAGGCAACTTAAAAAATATATTTTCCTTTCATTAATACCTAAGCATTAAAGAAGTTATTCTCAGTAAAGCACTAATCTTAAGATGAACCCGGAACACAGGACAAAGAGCAGGAAACCAGACTCTGGGCATCCCCCTTCCCTTTCATGTGTTCCATGGAGCCATTTGCTTTCCCCAGAGGAGGCATTTTCTATAAAGGACCACATAGTGTATATTTTCAGGCTCTATGGTCTCAGTTGCAAGTGCTTACCTCTGCCATTGTAGCACAAAAATAGCCATAGACCCGGACGCGGCAGCTCACACCTGTAATCCCAGCGATTTGGGAGGCCGAGGATGGTGGATCACGAGGTCAGGAGATCGAGACCATCCTGGCCAACATGGTGAAACTCCGTCTCTGCTAAAAATACAAAAATTAGCCGGGTGTGGTGGTGTGCGCCTGTACTCAGGAGACTGAGGCAGGAGAATCACTTGAACCTGGGAGGTGGAGGTTGCAGTGAGCCGAGATCGTGACACTGTACTCCAACCTGGTGACAGAGTGAGACTCCGTCTCAAAAAAAAAAAAAAAAAAAAAAAAAGCCGTAGACCAGGGGTCTTCAACCCCTGGGCTGTGGACTGGTACTAGTCCACGTCCTGTTAGGAACAGGGTCGCACAGCAAGAGGTAAGCAGCGGGTGAGTGAACTTTACCACCTGAGCTCCACCTCCCCTCAGATCAGCTGCGGCATTAGATTCTCATGGGAGCACGAACCGTGTTGTGAACTGTGCATGTGAGGGATCTAAGTGGTTGTGCACTCCTTATGAGAATCTGACTAATGCCTGATGATCTGAGGTTGAACAGTTTCATCCCCAAACCATCCTTACTCCCAACACCAGTCCATGGAAAGATTGTCTTCCATGGAATTGGTCCCTGGTGCCAAAAAAGTTGAGGACTGCTGCCACCGACAACACTTCCATGTACTTCCATTTCAATGTGCTTTTATCTATGGATGCTGAAATGAGAATTTTCTATAATTTTCAAGTATCATGAAATGCTTTCCCTGTTCCTTACCCTTTCGCTCTAACCATTCGAATATGTAAAAACCATTTGTAGTTTGAGGGCTGTCTAAACATAGGAGGCAGGTGGGATTTGGCCCACTGGAGGGTTCTAGATTGCTGACCGCTGCCCTGGAGCACTGGTTCCCAGTTGTGGCTCCTGGATTGGTGCATCAGCATGACTGGGAGCTTGTGAGACCTGTTGAAGGTTAGTTTTGATTTGAGAATGTGGGAGTGTCCCAAACACTAGGGTCTGTAGTTGACTAAGAATCCCTTCCCTTCCCTTCCCTTCCCTTCCTTTCCCTTCCCTTCCCTTCCCTTCCCTTCCCTTCCCTTCCCTTCCCTTCCCTTCCCTTCCCTTCCCTTCCCTCCCCTCCCCTCCCCTCCCCTCCCCTCCCCTCCCCTCCCCTCCCCTCCCCTCCCCTTCCTTTCGAGATAGAGTCTCGCCCTGTCACCCAGGCTGGAGTGCAATGGCATGATCTCTCCTCACTGCAACCTCTGCCTCCCAGGTTCCAGCTATTCTCCTGCCCCAGCCTCCTGAGTAGCTGGGACTACAGGCACACACCACCATGCCCAGCTAAGTTTTTGTATCTTTAGTAGAGATGGGGTTTCATCCTGCTGGCCAGGCTGGTTTTGAACTCCTGGCCTCATGATCCGTCTGCCTTGGGCTCCCAAAGTGCTGAGATTACAGGCATGAGCCACCGCGCCCGGCCTGAACTAAGAATTTGTTCAGACGTCTGCTTTCATTCCTCTGATACTTACAAGAAAGTCTTTCTGTCTGCCCTGGCCATGCCATGAGGGGTGGTGGCTGGGAATGTGGGAATCTCTTGCCATGGGCATTGCTGTGGTAAACAACGGCACTTATGTGTTTGTTATTGGCCCATTTTCACCAGAGGCAGAGCAGGTAAAGTCCTCACATTTCAGCGTTTCCTGAGTGTTAGAAATGAGATTGAAGTGCCTTTACTGCAAAGCACCTGTGGGTGCTCCCTGCACCCCGGACAGAATGTCATTTGAGAGCCACGCCGTCCTGCAATTCAACAGTGACATTTCAACCCTCTCTCAGTATCCGATGAATCTTGGTTAGGAAGAGTAGCTTGGATTGTCTAATCAAACTTCTTTGCAACTGAGCTCAACAACACTGATTTTTAATGATGATGCAATCCTGATCCCATATGGTACAATGACAGCACCAATAACTACCGATTGCACTGAGCAACTGAGCATCTGCTAATGTTCCTGGAATTCACATATACGAACTCAGAGCCTTGAAGTAGGACTCTAAGAACAGAAGATATAGGTTGACGTCCTAATCCCAGAATGAAGACTCCTAATTTAAGTTGTTTTGCTAAGAAGCTCTCATAGTTGGGAAGTGGCTGAGTCCCTTTGCACATTCAGATTGATCAGAATCAAATGTTTCTGTTTTTTTCCTTCTAGATTACTCTAGGTTCAGAAATTACTAATTTATTACTTTTTCTAAGAAGCAGGAATCAGGAAAAAATAAACTGCTTGAAGTACTAGCCTGCATTACGACGTCTTCACGTGTCCCAGGAGTACTCCAGTTAGAGTGCCTTTAGCCAGGAGAACTCCTGCCCAGGTAAATCCTCCCTTCCTGACTGGCAGGGAACCACCTCTGTGAACCTTTAGGTTATGCAGAGCCGCGACTGATAGCACTGGCCGCTTGTGACGGGCCCATCCACTGTATTCCTTAAGCATGGCCAAAAGTGGAAAATTGCTCCTACACATCATTGGCTCCATTTCTGTGTTAGGTGGGTTATAATGGCATGTTATATATTTTTTTGTGTGTTAGGTGAGTTATAACGGCATGACATTATGGAATGTCATTTTTCCTTTCTTGTGAAAGAAAATGAACATCTACTTGTTTTAGGCTTCGTAAATGGAATTATATTTACAGGGTTTGGGACCGAATACTGCCACGGAGATGGCCTTGCACCATTCCTTCTTTCCCCTTGTAGGAGCATAGAGGAAGCTTAGAGTCAAACACTTCTAGACAACGGTGAGAGGTGCACATTAGGTGACAACAGCCGCTCCTGTAGCTCTGCATTCAAACGTGGTACCATAATGATCTTCTCCCTAAATTCACATCCTCTCCCTCAGCTTTTCTGCCAGTAAATTCAGGCCTGGAGGCTGAGACTGATTGCCTGGGGAAGGGGGAAAGGACCATTGCCTGCAACAAAAATGCCAGTTTTAGCTTAAGTTTCAAACGAAAGGTTTTAAAGACTTGAAGGCCAAGAGCACAAGAGAGAAAAAGGGGTTTTATGGGCTTTCCCTAGATTTTCTTTTTACGTATTGTCCCCAACTATCCATTTTCCATCTTTTTCTTATTGATAGAATTTGTACCCAGCCACGTTGACACCCAGAATGGAGCTACCTTGTGCAGCTTTCCTTACAACCAGGCGAGGGTGTCACAAAGTAGAACCAATGGGATGAAGGCAGAAATGTTGTGCAGCAGGTGCTGAGAACTTTCCTTAAAACCTAGTCAGAATGAACCCTATACCCATCTGCCTTGGCGTACAGATGTTGAATCCTGGGCTGTGGGGGCAGGGGTCCCTTCCAGGGGTGATGGAGTGGTGAGTAGAAGGGAGCCTGGGTCCTGAGGACTTAAGGGAGAGTTGCCTTATCAGCCGTGGAAGGCACAGCTTGGGCCTCATGACTTTTGCTCTTGGCGTTATTCATGGATATACGGCCAAATGTAATTAAGGTACGAATTAGTTGACCTTAAAATAGGAAGATTGTCCTGGAATCACCAGGTGGACCTAGTCTAAATTGTATGAGCCCTTGAAAGGGAAGATCTTTCTCCAGCCCATTGCAGAAGGGGAAGGCAGAGATTTGAAGCATGAGAAGGATTGGCCACGCAATTATTAGCTTGAAGATAAGGGGGTCTGCGTGTCAAGGAGATAGGGATCTCAGTTCCGCAACTGCATTGAACTGAATTCTGCTAACAACCTAGATGCACTTGGAAGTGGATTCTTCCCCAGAGTCTGCAGACAGCCCAGCCCAGCCAACACTTTGAAAGCCAAAGTGGATTTCTGCTTTGAGAGTCCCTGAGCACAGAACGCGGCTGCGCCACACTGTGCCAGGGCTACTGGTCCATGGATGCTGTAAGCTAATAACTTCGTGTCTTTTAAAGCGGCTGCATGTGTGGTGATTTGCTGTGCAGCAACAGACAATGGGTAGGCTAGCCTGTATGTACATGAAAAACATCTTATTTGCTTTTTTCTCAATTGCAGCCCAACCTGATCACAACTAATGCACAAACAAAGAATCCAAGGCTGAGCTGTTGGCTGTAGAGACAGGAGATGCAGTGAAGAATATTTCTATTTGAGCGACCCAGGTGGAGCGAGTGGAGGCAAGAATGTAGATTTAAGCATCCTTGACCTCCCCTATCCTTTGCTGGGGAGGAGGCAGATAAACAGAGGCTTCCAGAAGGGTTCAGGTGAGTCCTGGAGCAGAAGGTTTGACCACACATCTTCAGACATGGCCTGGAAAGACTGCTCACCTCTCAGAAAAATCTAGGGGGCTGCTGCTTCTCATATTGAGGTAGAAGGCAGAGCTTGGACACCGGACCAAACTGAGGACTAGCTAAAATGGGGATGGGGCAAAAACAACTTTCTATAAGGTACGCTCACCAGAGTGCCATGTCGGTTTACCATTGCCATGGCAACACTCGAGAGGTACCATCTTTGTCCATGGCAATGACCCAACTACCTAGAAGCTACCACTCTTTTTCAAGAATTTTTTTTGCATAATCTGTTCCTTAATTTTCAAAGTAAATATAAGTGTGAGTACAAAACTGCTTCTGAGCTGCCGCTCTGGGCACACTGCCTCTGGGGTAGCCGTGCTCCACAAGGCGCACCGCCTCTGCTGCTGCTTCAAGAAAAGTTGCTAACACCACTGGCTCATCCTTAAATTCTTTCCTGGACAAGGGTAACAACCCTCCCAGGCGAAGCCTCGATTTTGGATTCGCCTGCCCTGCGTCAGTGTGACACGCAAAAGCAAAGAGAAAATGCTTGGGGGTGGGTATGAGATGTGATTCTCAGGTTCCCAGGGTCTCAAGCTCTTCCCTGAAGCTGGACATCCGATGGGTGTGATGGCAGCCTTGGGCTCTCCAAAGAATGGCAGCCCCAGCAAGACAGTGGAATCGGTGGGGAAGAACCACAGCTTTGCAGGCCACGAGTCCCCCCAGCCACAGACACCTACCTTTGCAATGGGTCCAGCAGGGAGCCAGCCGCTCGCTCAGAGCACCAGGACCTTAACCTTTCCCAGTGTCCACCTGCCGCTGGGAAGTAGGAAGAAGCACGATGTTCTTGAGGAGACATTCAGGAAGACTAATTACCCAACTGCCTCCGACTGACAAGATTGAGCATTTACAGGTATCTTGCAATCAATAAGAGTTCAAGAGCAACATAAGCTGAGATACAAAAAATAATGATGGTCGCCTTTTGTTTTGATTTCTCATTTGGTTCATATTGTATAGTTTTCTAGCTTGTAATGTAGAGATTTATCCTTTCTACATTTTTGTTTTTTCCCCATCATTTTCACTCTTTATTTTAAAAGACTTTCTTCTTATTGGAAAAAAAAAACACAACAAAATAAAGCATAATTCTATGTCTAACCCTGTACTGGATGCTGTTGAGTTTTTTTTAAACTAAATAAATTTTAATAGAAAACAAAATGCAAAACAACTGTCTTCAGAAAACAAATATTTAATCCTTTTCCCACAAATTAGAACTTGCTTTATCCTCAGAGCACCATTGAATTATTTAGTTTATATTTTCTTCCTTTTTAAATTGTGACCTACATCAGTTATGGAAAATAGCATATGTGATAGATATTTGCAGTTTGAAGAGTAGCAGTATTAATAGAATAAACATCCATGTAAGAAATAGAAAATAGGACAGTACTGACTCTTTAAAAGAACCCTGTCTGTCCCTCCTGCTTGCCTCTGCCCCGTCTCCAGTGCGAAGCAGTATCCTAAATTTTGTGTTAATCACTCTCTTGTTTTTTCTTACAATTTTATCACATCTGCATATATCCCTTAACAATATAGTAGTGAGTTATGCCTGATTCGTCCTTGTGTTGATTACTTTTCCAGCTTCACGTGGGCTTCTTTCATTCAACATTGTGCTTTGATCCACACAGGTGTTGGTGTGTGTGGCTGTATTGATTTGCTATATTGTAGCAAATCAATATTTATACTATATTGCTATGTTGTTTTCAATGGAATAACTATGCCAGCTTTTGTTTATCCATTCTATTGGAGAGGGTCCGCTCCATTGTTCCTAGTGTTTTTGCTGTTGGAAACAGTGTCGCGAACACTCACACATCAGCAAACGTTTCTCTGGGGGCAAAATGATGCCTGGAAGTTTTGACCCACAGGAATTGTACAACTTCTTCTCATATTGGTAAATATTTCTATAAGGTGTTTTTAGTGTTTGCATACATCCGTTGTGCACAGAGTTTATTGAACTAACCCTCCTCTGTTTGGCAATGTGGATTATTTCCAACTTTTATTTGTAATAAAAAATTGCACTGCAGTGGGCATCCTTATTATTAAATTTCTGTACCCATCCTTAATTATCTTTTTAGGATGAATTTCCAGAGGGCGAATTGCAGTTCACATCTAACTCCGGATGTGTGGTGTCAAGCTGCCCTGTGGAGAGGTTGTGCGGATGTGTACATGCTCAGCAGTGTATACCAGTGCCCATTTCCTTGCACCCTTGGCAACACCAGATATTGCTATTTTAAATTAAATACATTAAAAAAACTTTTTTCTATTTTTTAATTTTTTAAAAATTTTACTTTAAGTTCTGGGATATATGTGCAGAGCGAGCCAGCTTGTTACGTAGGTTTACATGTGCCATGGTGGTTTGCTGCACCTATCAACCTGTCATCTAGGTTTTAAGCCCCACTTGCATTAGATATTTGTCCTAATGCTCTCCCTCCCCTTTCCCTCACCCCTGACAGGCCCTGGTGTGTGATGTTTCCCTCCCTGTGTCCATGTGTTCTCATTGTTCAGCTCTCACTTATGAGTGAGAACATGTGGTGTTTGGTTTTCTGTTCCTGTGTTAGTTTGCTAAGAATGATGGTTTCCATCTTCATCTATGTCCCTGCAAGGACATGAACTCATTCTTTTTTATGCCTGCATAGTATTCCATGGTGTATATGTGTCACATTTTCTTCATTCAGTCTATCATTGATGAGCATTTGGGTCGGTTCCAAGTCTTTGCTTTAAATTAAATGCCTTTTTACTTTTAAGTTGAAACATGCTGTGATTGCTTCAATTTGCCTTTCTTTGGTAACTACTAGTTGATTATATTTCATATGTCCTCGTGGATTTGTGTTTCTTCTTTTGGAAATGTATTGTTCATTTCTATTCCCTTTCTACTGGAAGTTTTGTCTTTTTTACACCGAGGGAGGTGAATCACAGTCTTTTTTTTATGTCCCCTCCTCGGTGACATTGCTAAATACCCAGCCATTGGCAACCTTATACTTATTTTACGTTTAGGAATTCAGACTTGCTGTTCCATTGCCTATTATTATCTTCCTGTTCGATACCTTATAATCTTTCTTTCTCAACTTGATCGAAAACTCCTTGAAAGCAGGATCATGTGTTGAGTAGTTAAACTGTGTGATTCAACATCATCATCACAGGAATGTGCCATTCAGAGTAGCTGAGGTTTTGCCTTTGAAGCATGAGATCTCATGAGCTACCAAGAAACATCTCATGTTTCTTATGAGGGGTTTTCCTCATTCCCCCTCAACCACATGGCATAGGACAGCCTTGGGACTGAAGAGCCTTTCAAGATCCTCTGAGGTTCAGCTAACGATTTGCCCTGAAGGATTCTTTCTTTAGGCACTTGTTCACTCCCTGTCTTTTCTGCTGCTAGAACATTCTATTCCATGCATTCATTTATCAGACTGTAGCTCACAGCCTGGTTGTTGATAGCATCGTGTTGTGTGCTGGGGGCTCCCCTGTCTCCAAGGGACACGCTCTTTGCCTCCTGAGGATTGTGGTTTAGTGGAGACAGACACCTGGGGCAGGGAGCAGGGCAAGGGCAGAGGGTTGAGGGGCCTCTGGAGTGGTGAAGGAAGGCATCCCACATGGCTTCCGCAGTCAACTGGTGTTTTCTTGTAGTATTTGACACATCTTAGCACTCCCCTGTCTTGACATCCTCCCTTCCCTTGCCTCCTCAGATGTCACACTGTTCAGGTCTCCTTTCTTAGTCTCCATGCAGGCCCTCTTTGTCTCTTTGCAGAATCATTCTTCTATATGAGATGAGCAAATGCAGGAGCTCCCCTTCTCATCCTTTTCCCTCTTCTGCCCTCAGTCCTCTCCCTCCTCTCTTTTCTTCCTTTTCCTTTCTCCTCCTCTGGTTTCCTTTCTCTCTTGTTCTCTTCTCTTACTCCCCCTTCCTCTTCTCTTCTTCTTTTTCTCTCTTTCCTGGCAAATGTCGTCCACATCTGTGTCTTAAATTACCAAGTGTATATGCAGTCTATACTTTGCCCCTGAGCTTCAACCTCACACGTCAGACTGCTTACTCTGACTGTCCGTCATACCTCAAACTCAACCCAGCCAAGGCTGAACTGCAGAGCTTCCTTCACAACCTGGCCTCCTCCAGCGTTCACTAATATCCATCTAATTATGCAAATCAACAATCTAGATGCTATCCATTCTACCTCCCTTTCCTTCCACCTTTAAATCCTTTCCATCTCCACATCTGGTCGATATTTCTGGAATGCATCATTGTCTCCCATCCTGCCATCACCACCCTAGACCAAGCTGCCAACCTCTCTCCCTGACATGTGTAAGGCCTCCTACCTTAGTCACTACCCCCACCCTGGCACCTCTCCCACTGTCCTCCACTCTGGACCTTCAATACTCTTCTTAATGCAAATCGCATCATGGCACAGACCTTGCTTACCATCCCCCTTGGCAACCCCTCACTCTCAGCGTAATGACCCACAGCCTTTTCCTGATCTGCAAGGCCTGGTCTGGCCCCCACCTACCTTGTGCTTCTCATTCTCCATGCTTATTAACAGTCACTGTACCACCATGCTCTGCCTTGACACAGGGCCTCTTCCCGGGTGTCCCTTGATTGACCACCTGCCTGTGACCATGAGCTCCTACCCAGTCTCCAGCTCACAGAGCAGAAGACACTGCTTCCCAGAAGCATTTCAGACCCCAGCCCAGGATAGTTTCATTTTAAAAATATATTCTCATGGTGCCATATCCCTTCCTCCAAGGGTGCTCAATCGACTTGTAATTATACATTCAATCTTGTGGTCTGTACTTTAAAGCCTCCCGCCTCCTGGACGGTGAGCAGATTTCATCTAGTTGCTGCCCAATGTGCTGGCCCTATCTCTTAGCACAGGGCTGTAGGGTACAGGAGATGCTGGCCAAATGGATGGGTGTCTGGTCCACGCCACCAGCTTCTTCCCATCCTATCCTATTCCATGTGCTCCAGCTAGGAAACGGGGTACCCTGGGCTGAGGGGCTGAGACATCCGGAAGCAGAAGCCATCAGCGTACTGTTCGCAGGCTTGAGACAAAAGCCTGTATTCACAGGGGTTTCTAAAGAGGTGGGTTGTTTGTTCTCTTTGGAAATTAATTTATCTGTGAGAGTTGCAGAGTCTTATAAACCCTAAGGGATGGTGATTATCTGCTAATTAACTTTGCTGATTAATGGTTAACTGGCATTTGACTGCATTGTGAAACTCCTAAGCCCACCCACTGGCCTTTGGGTCGTCCTGTCTGCTTTCAGGAAGATTTCCCTGACTTATTTCCTGCTTTGATCATACACTCTTCCCTGCAGAGCCAAATCTGGAGAAGACGTTTCTCCTTCAGGGTGGTCTTGCTCACACATTTCGTACCTCAGGAAGTGACAGGCATGAAACCTGCCCCTTGCCCCCTCCTTTCCCCCACCAACCCCACTGGGCTTCCTGCACTAGCTTTCCTGCTCCTAATTTGGATGAATGATCTCTGTTTATTTGTGTGAAAGTCGGAGGTGTTAAGGAAAATTATCTAACACTTGCAAATAAGGCAAAAAGTTCCTGAATATATTTTCAGTGGCATGCCAGTGCGGTGCTTCTCCAAGCGTGGGCTGAAACACTAGGGAATCCCAATACCCTTTCAGGACCTCGGTAAGGTCAACACTGTTTTCCTCATAACAGGAAGATGTTACTTGCCCTTTTCACTATGTTGACATTTGCACACTGGTACAAAACCAACAGTGGGTAAAACTGCCTGTGCCTTAGCACAAATCAAGGTAGGGCAGGAAACTTTGCTATTAGTCGTTATATACTTCCCCACCACCATCTGTCAGTGAAAAACAAACAAACAAACAAAAAAACCCCAAAAAACTAGTTTCATTAACAAAACCAGTAGCGATATTCATGAATATCATTAAAATTCATTACTTTTTGGAAATCGTATAATGACGTATGTCAACATTCATTTGCACAACAATCTGCACAATTCAGTGGACTGATATTTTCTAAGTACCCATTGTGAGACAATCACACATGGGTAAGAGATCCATTTGAAGTGTAAGATAGACCCGCAGATTTTATTCTAACAGAGTACAAAAGTTCACTGATACGGTTTTAAGTTGCATGTTGCAAGTCACCTGTAGAAACTCCCACTTGTCCAGTGGTACTTTAGAGAAGTATCAAATAAAACAATCCACAATTTTCCAAAAAGGCTATTAAAATATCCCTCCTCCCTGTTTCAATAACATGTGTGTGAGAGGCTGGATTTCCTTCACAGACGTCAACCAACTTCAATCTGTTACATATTGTAACAGATTGAACGCTGGAGCAGCTACCAGAATCCAGCTGTCTGCTATTAAACTAGACATTTAAGAGATTTACAAAGATGTAGAACGTTCTTACTCTTCTCCCTGAAACTTTTTTCTTTTGTTTTGGAAAATGTAGTTAGCTTTCATAAAAGCATTTTGTTTAAGGTACATTATAGTAGGTTTATTATTGTTATTTTAAAATGAATAAAAGACAATTCAAAATGTTTTTAAGTTTTAATTTTTACTATAGCAAATATTGATAGATGTGACTCACATCAGCAAAGCTCTTTGGGGCTTTAATTCATTTAAAAAGTTATTTAAAAGGATAAAGAGATACTGAGACCAAAAGGTATGAGAACCACCGTGCTGGAACATTTTTTAACAAGTCAGCTTAAGGATTATCTTCTCTAGGGATGAAACTTTGTTTGCACAATGATTAGGGCTCAGACATTACTCAGTTCTGTAAAACTGGTAAGATGTGACAATTTTGCTGTCAGTTTGAAAAAAGAACCCTGAAAGTTATGGTTTTATTATCCTGTAAGGAATTAATCTTTTTTTTTTTTTTTTTTTGTCTAACTTAGCAGTCTTGTCTCAACATTTCTTTCTTTTCCACTGAGTGTGAAAGATCACTTTTACATATTCTATTTGGAACCAGACGTGCCTTTCTGCTGGATCCTT
Organism: Macaca fascicularis; assembly: GCF_037993035.2. Taxonomy (NCBI): domain Eukaryota; kingdom Metazoa; phylum Chordata; class Mammalia; order Primates; family Cercopithecidae; genus Macaca; species Macaca fascicularis. Next base: position 9,691,522 of record NC_088386.1, on the reverse strand, counting down.
GATTAATCGGTTAAATAGAACTTTGATGTGTGTTTACTCTTGGTGTGAAAATTGTGTTTGTTAAATACATTATGAGACTTTCATTTGGACAAGGGACAAGGGTGGAAATGCTGGTGGAACTTCCTCTCCTGCCTCGGTTTCTCAGTATGCACACTGGAGAGAACATCAGCTTTGGAGATGTTCTCCAAAACACCAGACCCTTGAGAGCCCAGATCTGGCCACTTCTGGCCATGTGGCCCTCTGCTGTTGTCTAATCTCTGAGATTCAGCTGTCTCCCCATGCTCTGGGGATTATGGGGCCAATTGCCTAGAGTTGTGATGAGGACTCGGTGAAGCACATATGTAAAGCGCCCAGCAGAATACCACATCTCGTCAAAGCCTCAGAAACCCAGTGGGTATTAGTTTGCTGCAGCTGCCATAACAAAGTACCACAGAATGGGTAGCTTAAACAAAAAAATGTATTTCCTCACTGTTCAGGAAGCTGGAGGCCCACGATCAGGGGGTCAGCAGCGTTGGTTTTCTCTAGGGGCCATCATGGAAAGACCTATTCAAGGCCTTCCTCCTCGGCTTGCAAATGCCACCTTGTTGCTGTGCCTGCATGGCCTTTTCTCCATGTACGCGTGCCCCTGGTGTCTCTACAGGTGTCCAAATGTCCTTTTCTTATCAGGACACTGGTCAGATTGGATCAGGGTCCATCCTAACAGCCTCATTTTATCTAGTTATCTCTCTAAAGTTCCTATCTCCAAGTGCAGTTTCATTGTGAGGTACTGGTGGTTACAGCTTTAACATATGAATTTTGGAGGGATATGATTCAGCCCATGACACCTGGTCACTTAACTATTACAATATGCACATGGAGCAACCAACCTGAGCACATCACCGGTGTTTGACTCTAAACAGCATTTCACTCATGGATTGGGTGTGCTCTTGTGATGGGGCTCAGCTGCAGGCTGGACAGGAGATCCCAACTCGGGTTTCCCATATTTCTAGGGGTTGGCTGGCTGCTGTCTCACCAATGCTGGGATGACTGAAATGACTGGGCTCTCCTCCCTTGTGTCTTCTCTTCCAGCAGGCTGGCCAGGCCATGTCCTTCACTGGTCCTACAGTTAATTTGTCCACTGGGTTTCCTTTAAGGACTTTGGGAACAGCCTAGCAAGGGGAGGATAGCATTCATTCTGGGCTTTTGAGGTCTGTTGCTTAAATGTTCCTTTAAACACCCTCACAGACACAAGGTGATGGCACAGGGCACACCAGACCAAGTTCAGAGTGCACGTACATTTAAAGCCTCTACCTCACGTTGGCTCAAGCCAGTCATATGGCCAAGTCCCTAGTCAGAGAAGGAGGGCCCTGCAAAGGCACCCAGCAGAGGGTGGGGCTGTATATGGCAGGTGGGGGAAGAACTGGATCCATTAATGACATCAGCTACCACAGGCCCATAGCTCACAGCTCTTGTAAACCCTTCTTAAATCTATTTGAATTCTGTTTGCTTCTATCTTATAAAAATGGTGAAGGAAATAAGTGTTTATCAAGTTTCAACTCTACACTACACATTTTATTATACTATACCACTTAATTCAAAGTTGTCCAACCTGTGGCCCATGGGCTGCATTCGGCCTAGGATGGCTTTGAATGTGGCCCAACACAAATTCGTAAACTTTCTTAAAACATTATGAGATTTTTTTGCAATTTTTTTTTTTTTTAGCTCATCGGCTATTGTTAGTGTTAGTGTATTTTATGTGTGGCCCAAGACAATTCTTTTTCCAGCGTGGCCCAGGGAAGCCAAAAGATTGGATACTGTTGATTTAATTCTCCCCTCACCTCCAGGAAGTAGGCATTCTTATCCACCTTTAACGGATGAGAAACTGAGGCTCAGACAAGTTAAATAACTCATCCCAAGTGACTCTGTGTATTAGTCAGAGTTCTTTTAGAGGGACAGAACTAGTAGGTTATATATATACACACACATATATATACAGAACTAATATATGTGTGTGTGTGTGTATATATATATGTAACTAATAGGATATATATATTCTATTATATATATAGAACTATATTATATATATCTATATATATTATGTGTATATATATAGAACTAATAGGATATATATATCCTATTATTTCTTTCAGACTTTTATTACTTATTGATATCAAAGCTGGCTTATGAGTGCTTTAGATGTGAAAGATTTCTATCTCAACATACCATTAGGATTATATTATAGGATATATATATGACATATATATATTATAGGATATATATACACATATGTCCTATATATATATCCTCTGTATATATCCTATAACAGGGTATATAACAGGATATATATATGAATGAACATATAAATACATATAAATGAACATATATATGGAGATATATATGGAGATAGATATATATACAGAACTATAGGATATATATATGCCCTTTGTATATATATCCTATAACAAGATATATATGACATATATATCCTATAGTTCTGTGTGTATATATATCCTACAGTTCTGTGTATATATATCTCTCTCAATATATATATGTTCCTTTAAAATTGACCCATTTTCTTTCAGACTTTTATTACTTATTGACATCAAAGCTGGCTTATGAGTGCTTTAGATGTGAAAGATTTCTATCTCAACATACCATTAGGATATGATATATATGATATATCATATCCTAACATATATATGATATATATATGTGTATATAGATGGAGATTGTATATATGGAGATATGTATATATATGGAGATATATGTATGGATTATATATGGATAGATATATGTGTATACACATATATAGGAGTTTATTAAATATTAACTTACAGGATCACAAGGTCCCACAATAGGCTATCTGCAAACTGAGGAACAGAGAGCCAGTCTGAGTCCCAAAACTGAAGAACTTGGAGTTTGATCGAGGGCAGGAAGCATCCAGCACGGGAGGAAGATGTAGGCTGGGAGCCGAGCCCATCTTGTCCTTTTCACGTTTTTCTGCCTGCTTTATATTAGCTGGCAGCTGATTAGATCGAGCCCATCAGATTAAGGATGGGTCTGACTTCCGCCACCCACTGACTCAAATGTTAATCTCTTTTGGCAACGCTCTCACAGACACACCCAAGATCAATACTTTGTGTCCTTCAGTCCAGTCAAGTTGACACTCAGTATTAACCATCACACTCTGCTCAGACGAATTTCTAAAACCCAGATCTGTGTGACTGCAAAGAGCTTTTTCCCTCATCAGAGCGTTCTAAACCTTTCCATTAAAATTACTCTACAGGCAGTGGAGAGTGAATTCATACCCCTAGGGGGCCTGAGGGCTACTGCCCAAATTGCCCATCACAGTATGAAAATTCTTCATAGCTGTAAATTTTATCTTAAAACTTAATATAGGCCAGGCGCGGTGGCTCAAGCCTGTAATCCCAGCACTTTGGGAGGCCGAGATGGGCGGATCACGAGGTCAGGAGACCGAGACCATCCTGGTTAACACAGTGAAATGCTGTCTCTACTAAAAAAATACAAAAAATTAGCCAGGCGAGGTGGCGGGCGCCTGTAGTCCCAGCTACTCGGGAGGCTGAGGCAGGAGAATGGCATGAAACCAGGAGGCGGAGCTTGCAGGGAGCTGAGATCAGGCCACTGCACTCCAGCCTGGGCGACAGAGTGAAAAAAAAAAAATTAATATAAATTTGGCATTTGACTCTATAAAATAGATTTCAAATAGAAAAGTCCCTGATATTTTTAAGCATGATAGATGCTTCTGGCGTACACGCATGTGTATGGGGCGTTTCTTGGTACCTCTAGCACACAGCTGCATCCTTCAGAACTTGCCCCGCTCAGTCTGGGAAGCGTGGCATGGCACCAAGCAGCCTGTCTGGAACAATGAAGTTGAACGGCCGGGTTCGCCTGGTTGTTAATATGCTCCACTGCCAATGGATGTGACAGATTTTTGGCACCGCCTGTCACATTTTTGACATTCCCAGATACTTCCTTGGTCCTACAGTTAATTTGTCCACTGGGTTTTCTTTAAGGACTTTGGGAACAGCCTAGCAAGGAGAGGACAGCCTTGATTCTGGGCTTTTGAGATCTGCTGCTTAAATGTTCCCTTCAAATTGACCCATTTTCTTTCAGACTTTTATTACTTATCGACATCAAAGCTGGCTTATGAGTGCTTTAGATGTGAAAGATTTCTATCTCGACATACCATTAGGATATGATATTGTCCATGCCGTCAAGAAGCTCAGCTTCCCGTTAACATTAATATTCGAGATTACCTTGTGACCCCAAGGTAAAGCTGGAATTTTCCGTGGAAAAATTTTATATTTTTGGCCTTCAAGGCAATAGGTAAATGAGTCTCTGATTAGAACCTTGAGCCTCTGATTAGATGGTGATGAGAGAAGCATGGGCTCCTTAAGTCCTTCAGAAATGGGGTTATTATTATATCCTGAGACCATGGAATAAGTATTAGCATTAGGGGATCCAGCTCCAAATCTGTGGTTTATGGTGGACTCCTCTGGTGCCCAAATTGCATCCTTTTATCTCCCGTCTGAGTTCAGCCATTGTCAGATGGATAGTGCAATGCTGGCTTTGGTTCTCTTTGCGCTGGTGGTGTCTGGCCTCAAGCATGCATCCCTTGATTTGACTTTCTGCTCTAGGGCTTTTTCAATAGTGGAGTAGTAAGAGCATGCACAGCTAATGTGTGCAGAAGTACAGGGCAGTTAAAACCTCCCAGGACAATCCTTTACTATGGGGGAACAGACTTCGTGGACAAATGCTCCCGTTTCTCCTCCTTTGGCAGATAACCATGGGGGTCATTCTGTGCACTGCTCAGGGGGCCTTGTGGAATATGAGCTTTGGTTGCCCATAGCAGTAACCTTGGTGATGGCCCCTACTGCTGGCTTTTCGTTCCTGCCTCACTCTCCCTAGCCCCTGCTTCCTGGGATCACCGCATGCATCGCCTCCTGCCCCCAGGGCTTTGTCTCAAGCTCCATTCTCTAGGGAGAACGGACTAAGATGCTGTCCTCTCAGCTGGGTTTCTTTGGGCAAGTTTCTTCACTTCTCTGGTCTGGCTCAGTTGTCTCCCCTATCTGAGGGCTATTGATTGCGGAAGTCCCTTCCAGTTGTGGAACTCTATGGCTCTATTTGACTGTTTCTTTTTTCCTGGGGATATCTTTCTTTCCTTTATTCATTTATAAGCCAACCCTTTGACATTCCAATTGACTGGTTTTTAAATTTCAGATGAGTCACTTTAACGCCTAGGTGCTGGAGAATGTCGAGAAGCATCATCCCTCCCTTGGTGACCTTTTCTTTTCGGTGTAGGACACTCATTGCATCCCATTTTTGAAACAAAAGGCAGGCATCCTTTTTAATCTGGGCTTTAGTGCCAAGGCACCGATGCCCAGGCACTGATGCCCACTGTGGGGCTCATAGCCAGACATTTCCTACTGACAATTTTTCTGTCTTTTTTTTTTTTTCTAAAAAAATTCTACCTCTTTTCCATTTGGTTATGACTAATTAAAGGCTGCCCATGTAGAAAAGGCTAATGGATGCATGACATGGAGACTTTGCTCTCACCGATAGCGCTGGGTGGTTTGGGATGGGAAATGGCTTTGATAAGGGGCAGTTTTGCATTTTTGCCTCTGTTCCCCCAGCTCCCATCATGTGGAGAAGATCACACAATCATTTGAAGATCTTTTGCTGTAGCTTTGTGACCTGTGTAAATGATGATGTCGAGAAGGAGTGGTGGTAGGAAGAGACTCACTTCATTTTCATCTTTTACTGAACATTTTCTGAGTTGTAGGAATCCACCCTAATTCCTGATGCTACAAATGATTGTATCGGGCCCCAGATGATGTGTCCAACTTGCAGGAAATGGTGCCATTTATCAAGTACATGTGCTAGACCATAGGCTAGGCATTCTACCTAAATCCTCACAGTGACCCTGCAAGGAAGGTGGTGTTGTCCTCATTTTGACTAGCAGGGAAACTGAGGCACATTTCATCGACTCTAGTACTCCAGTGCTTACTCGTACTCAGGAGTTGCTTAATAAATATTTACTAAAGAAATGAATGAGTAAATGAGGCTTAGAAGTGAATAACTTTCCTAGGTGGCTTAGCTGGCTGAGATTTAAACTCATGTCTGGCTGTGTCCTAACCCTGTCTTCCCATCAGGCACCTGTTTCGCTTCACAGAGTATCTACACTGTCCAGTCATTCTCACCACTGCCCTTGTGAGCCAGGAGCCTTTCTGCATTGGTACATTGGTTTACATGTCTCTATCAGCCCCGAGTGTCTCCTTTCTGTTTATCCAATTGCCTGCCTTCCTTCAAAGTCAGATGTTGGTTACACACACACACACACACACACACATACACACACACACACACACACACACACACAGAGAGAGAGAGAGAGAGAGAGAACACTGGAGATTATACTGTATCTATAATCTGGTAACATTTTTGCTTGGCACAAATTAATGTAAACTCTGTAAATACCACCCTTTAGTGTGGTGTGTGTGGGATGGCAGGGTGGATCAGGATTTTGGGTTGACTCACAAGTCATTCTACTGGAATACAGTATGGTATAGAACACTAGAGCTAGTAAACAGCTAAAGGATTCAGGATTCAGAGAGCTGGCTCTAGTCCAAGTTTTGACTCTGTCATTAGAAAGTCCACCTCCCCAAACCTTAATATTTTCACTTGCAAACTGAGGGAATTGGCCCCCTCAATTTCAATTCTCTTGCATGCTAAGTTATTTGATTCTGTGAAATCGAGAGCAACAAAATGAATAGTGATCACAATGTCCATTTATAGAACAAGCTTTGCCCTTAACAGATGCTCAGTGCAGTGCCATGTTGATCACAGCTTCTGCCGGAGGAAGGCAGGGCCATGCTGGCCTCCAGAGCTGTGCCTGACCCCCTTGCTCTTCCTGGCATGATTATTGTTCCTTCTCTGTGCAGTCAGATTCTCTATGATATTCACCAAGGGGTGTGGAAATAGCAGTTCAGCTTTCTTCCCCACTGGGCATGAGCTGCTCCATTTGTCCTTCAGCTCTATCCCCCAGTGCTTGCCTAGCAGAGCACCTGTTCCCATCCGAGGGAGGGCCCAACCTCAGAGCCCGGGGCTGGGTTCTTCTGTTTCCCACTCTCACATTCTTTCCATCACAGAAATATGTTACCAACTTCCCTATAAAACGAGGCTTCTGCATGGCCATCCACTGTCGCTTTTAGTCCGCAGGTGCTTCAGCTCATGGTACAAGGAGATCTAGCACATGTTTTCAAGTGCAAGAATTACAGCCTCCAACAGTGACATCATTCCAACATCCATCAGTGGTCGCCAGGTCCGTCCCTCTCGGGACATTCTAATCAACGGTACTTAGCTGTCCCTAATGAAACATTCCCATACCACAATTGCCTTTTAATTAAACTATCATTGTCTCTAGAGCTTAATGATCCTTATCTCCCTGAAAAGGAGGAAAAAGACAACAGTTTTCACCAGGCGGTGTTCGTGGGTTTACATAGACCTATGAATTTGAATGAGCTCCACTGCTTTGAATAAGAAATGGTGTCAGTGAATGTGGATCCCCTGGCTAGCTCTTCCACAGGCGTCTTAGGTTGCTGTCTCATTGTGTGAGCGGTTTAAAGTGCTGGTTATGTGCACAGTCTCCGGAAGCAGACTGCCTGGATCCAAATCTTACTTTTGTCACTTACATACTGTGACATGGGCAAGGTGGTTAACCTCTCTGTGTCTCAGCTTCCTCAACTATCATATTTCTCTATTTTGCCTCTCTTTGTTTAGAACTTTCTGGTGGTTCCCTGTAGCTTCAAGGTAAAGTTAAAATGCTTAGCATGGTACACAGGCATTTCTGATTCTGCCTCATTTCTAATCACCCCAAGAACAGCATGATACTCTCAGGCTGATGGGAATGCATGTTTTCAATGATGACTCTGGTTCCTTGATAAAGAGTATTTATTTATTTTTTTCTTTCTAAGACACAGTCTCACTCTGTCACCCAGGCTGGAGTGCAGTGGCGCGATCTCTGCTCACTGCAACCTCTGCCTTCTGGGTTTAAGTGATTCTCCTGCCTCAGTCTCCCAAGTAGCTAGGATTACAGTCACATGCCACCAGACCTGGCTAATTTTTTTTTTGTATTTTTAGTGGAGACGGGGTTTCACCATGTTGGCTAAGCTGGTCTCAAACTCCTGGCCTCAACTGATCCACCCACTTCGGCCTCCCAAAGTGCTGTGATTACAGGTGTGAGTCACCGTGCCTGGCCTCATTGATAAAGATCTTGGTGGATGAAGTCCACCCCTTATTCTGGGAGCAAAAATAGTACAAAGCTATTATGTACAACTTTATACTAAAAGATATGACTTTTAGATCATTGAGGAAGGTGGGATTCCATATCCTCAAAACTGTACTCTCAGACATTTGTATAACTTCCTGAATTCTAAATTGATGCAGCCCTCATTAACATTAGCCATTTCTTGGGTATTTATCACCAATACATAAAGTGAAATATCTTTCCTCTTCTTTCTCTCTCTTTTACAAAATAGGCCCCAGGATGAGCGACAATTAGGGTTCCTGATATCACAGAATATTTTCCTAGGTGGGAATTCAGACAAAAGCATGTTAGTAAAGAGTAAATTTGTCAGTAGACAGTTAAATAAAAATTTTCATATGGTATAAGTACTATACAGAAAATTAAAAAAGGACTGAGAATTATAAAGACAGTAGCCGCTAGCTATGTGTGGTTACCGAGCACTGAAAATGTGGCTAGTGTGACCACTTTTCATAGAAATTAAATTTTAAATTTTATTTAATTTTAATTAAATTAAATTTTAAATAGCATGTGTGTCTAGAGCCACCATATTGCCTTTTTGGAATTTGTGAAGACTTGCTTTCCAACTTACAATATGGCCAATTAAAAAAAAAAAATTACGTATCCTGAGTTGTTGAGTGCTGTGCTTTGTATATTTGTTTCCACAGAGTCAAGTTTGTTGTGTTGTTCTATTCTTCTGTAACGTTACTTTTTTTTTTTCATGGTGTTTACATTCTATTTTATTTTATTTTTTTATTATACTTTAAGTTCTAGGGTACATGTGCACAACGTGCAGGTTTGTTACATATGTATACTTGTGCCATGTTGGTGTGCTGCACCCATCAACCCGTCAGCACCCATCAACTCATCATTTACATCAGGTATAACTCCCAATGCTATTCCCCCCTCCCCATAATAGGCCCCGGTGTGTGATGTTCCCCTTCCCGAGTCCAAGTGATCTCATTGTTCAATTCCCACTTATGAATGAGAGCATGCGGTGTTTGGTTTTCTGTTCTTGCGATAGTTGGCTGAGAATGATGGTTTCCAGCCGCATCCATGTCCCTACAAAGGACACGAACTCATCCTTTTTTATGGGTGCATAGTATTCCATGGTGTATATGTGCCACATTTTCTTAATCCAGTCTGTCACTGATGGACATTTGGGTTGATTCCAAGTCTTTGCTATTGTGAATAGTGCTGCAATAAACATACGTGTGCATGTGTCTTTATAGCAGCATGATTTATAATCCTTTGGGTATATACCCAGTAATGGGATGGCTGGGTCAAATGGTGTTTCTAGTTCTAGATCCTTGAGCAATCACCATACTGTTTTCCACAATGGTTGAACCAGTTTACAATCCCACCAACAGTGTAAAAGTGTTCCTATTTCTCCACATCCTGTCCAGCACCTGTTGTTTCCTGACTTTTTAATGATTGCCATTCTAACTGGTGTGAGATGGTATCTCATTGTGGTTTTGATTTGCATTTCTCTGATGGCCAGTGATGATGAGCATTTTTCCATGTATCTGTTGGCTGTATGCATGTCTTCTTTTGAGAAATGTCTGCTCATATCCTTTGCCCACTTTTTGATGGGGTGGTTTGTTTTTTTCTTGTAAATTTGTTTGAGTTCTTTGTAGGTTCTGGATATTAGCCCTTTGTCAGATGAGTAGATTGCAAAAATGTTCTCCCATTCTGTAGGTTGCCTGTTCACTCTGATGGTAGTTTCTTTTACTGTGCAGAAGCTCTTTAGTTTAATTAGATCCCATTTGTCAATTTTGGCTTTTGTTGCCATTGCTTTTGGTGTTTTAGACATGAAGTCCTTGCCCATGCCTATGTCCTGAATGGTATTAGCTAGGTTTTCTTCTAGGGTTTTATGGTATTAGGTCTAACATTTAAGTCTTTAATCCATCTTGAATTAATTTTCGTATAAGGAGTAAGGAAAGGATCCAGTTTCAGCTTTCTACTTATGGCTAGCCAATTTTCCCAGCACCATTTATTAAATAGTGAATCCTTTCCCCATTTCTTGTTTTTGTCAGGTTTGTCAAAGATCAGATGGCTGTAGATGTGTGGTATTATTTCTGAGGGCTCTGTTCTGTTCCATTGGTCTATATCTCTGTTTTGGTACCAGTACCATGCTGTTTTGGTTACTGTAGCCTTGTAGTATAGTTTGAAGTCAGGTAGCGTGATGCCTCCAGCTTTATTCTTTTGACTTAGGATTGTCTTGGCAATGCAGGATCTTTTTTGGTTCCATATGAACTTTAAAGCAGTTTTTTCCAATTCTGTGAAGAAAGTCATTGGTAGCTTGATGGGAATGGCATTGAATCTATAAATTACCTTGGGCAATATGGCCATTTTCATGATATTGATTCTTCCTATCCATGAGCATGGTATGTTCTTCCATTTGTTTGTGTCCTCTTTTATTTCACTGAGCAGTGGTTTGTAGTTCTCCTTGAAGAGGTCCATTACATCCCTTGTAAGTTGGATTTCTATGTATTTTATTCTCTTTGAAGCAATTGTGAATGGAAGTTCATTCATGATTTGGCTCTCTGTTTGTCTGTTACTGGTGTATAAGAATGCTTGTGATTTTTGCGTATCCTGAGACTTTGCTGAATGTAACGTTACTTTTTAAAACACAATGTTGCCTGCTAATTTTATCAATTACTGAGAGTATGTTAACAACTGCCATTTTAATTTAAATATGTCTGTTTCTCCTTTTTGTTGTGTAAATATTTGCTTTATATATTTTTGTTACAGGAAAGGGGTCTCAATTCAGACCCCAAGAGAGGGTTCTTGGATCTCGTGCAAGAAAGAATTCAGGGCGAGTCTATAAAATGAAAGCAAGTTTATTAAGAAAGCAAAGGAATAAAAGAATGGCTACTCCATAGCAGAGCAGCCCTGAGGGCTGCAAGTTGGCTATTTTTATGATTATTTCTTGATTATACGCTAAAAGAGGGGCAGATTACTCATGAGTTTTCTGAAAAAGGGGTGAGCAATTCTCCAGAAGTGAGGGTTCCTCCCCTTTTTAGACCATATAGGGTAACTTTCTGACATTGTGAACTGTCATGGTGCTGGTGGGATGTCTTTTAGAATGCTAATGGATCATAATTAGCTTATAATGAGCAATGAGGATGACCAGAGGTCACTTTCATTGCCATTTTGGGTTTGGTGGGTTTTGGCCAGCTTCTTTACTACAACCTGTGTTATCAGTAGGGTCTTTGTGACTTGTATCTTGTGCCGACCTCATATCTCATCCTGTGACTTAGAATGCCCAGCCTTCTAGGAATACAGCCCAGTAGGTCTCAGCCTCATTTTACCCAGCTCCTCTTCCAGATGGAGTCACTCTTGTTCAAATGCTTCTGACATTTTGAGGCCATGTTATTAGGCGCATCCAAATTTAGAATTGTTATTATTACTGGCAAATTGATTTTTTTTTTCACTAAGAAGTGATTCTCTTTATTTCTAGAAATGCTTTTTGCCCTTAATTCTATTTTAATATTATTAATATAGCTGTACTGGCTACTTTTAGTTTGTGTTTGCATAAATAGATATCCTTTTCCATTCTTTTACTTTCAGCCTGTCTATAGCTTTATATTTTAGATGCAGCTCTTTTAAATAGTATATAATGTTTGCATATATTTTAAATCCAGCGTGATAATCTTTGTCTTTTACTTGGAACATTTTAAAAACTGATATTTACTGAAATGACTGATATATTTACCTTCAAATCTACCTCTTATGTTGTGCTTTTTATTTGCCTGTCCTGTTCTACCTTTCTGCTTTTGTTCTTTCTCAAAATCTTTTTTGATTAAAAAAAAAATCATTCAATTTCTCCCCCTGTCTTTTTTTTTTTTCTTTTTGCAACCTCGTGCTTCAGTTTTGATAGCCTTTTTCTTACCTATGTCTAACCTGCTGTGAATTAACACACAAAGTTCTTAATTTAAATCATTGCATATTTCGGCACTAGAATTTTACTTAATTCTACTAAAAGTAGACTTCTATGATGTCAGCTTTTACACTTTCTGACTCTTTGTGAAACTAAAACTTGGCTTGTGTATCATCGAAAGTGTAAGTAGTTGTTTTATAGTCTATATCTACTCATTTTACTATCTGGAGTCTCTGTGGGTCTGTTTCTGCTGTTGGATTTTTCTGCTAGCTCATACAGTTTTGTCTTCACATCTACCTGATTATCTTTGATAATAATACAGATATGACACTGAAATTTATTTGCTGAAATAACTTCAGGCTTAGCATGACATTCTCTACAGTTAGAGATTTACATTGTTTTTGCTATGCACTTAGCGGCTCTGGTTGTTCTAAGCCATTTTAATTTAAATGGATTTTATTATTTTTTATTTATTTGTTTTTTGAGATGGAGTCTTGCTCTGTCTCCCAGGCTGGAGAGCAGTGGCACGATCTTGGCTCACTGCAACCTCCACCTCCTGGGTTCAAGCGATTCTCCTGCCTCAGCCTCCTGAGTAGCTGGGATTACAGGAACATGCCACCAATCGTGGCTAATTTTTGTATTTTTAGTAGAGATGGGGTTTCATTATGTTGGTCAGGCTGGTCTCAAAGTGCTGACCTCGTGATCCATCCACCTCGGCCTCCCAAAGTGCTGGGATTACAGGCGTGAGCCACCAAGCCCAGCCTTAAATGCATTTTAATCTAAGTTGAGGTTTTCTGGGTCATCAGTGATGTGAAGTCAGACTGATAGCCATGAAAAGGCTGATTCATGTCTAAAACACTCTCAGTTCTAAGGTACAGCCCTTTGTCATACCTCCTATTCCAAACTGAAAAGTGGTTTACTTGTATTTTCTCCTTTGAAAGACTCTGGGTTATAATTTTGTTCCCCTAGTTCCACAACACTTTGAAAAGTACAGCTTAGTCTTTTAGCTACCTCATCTAGACCAGAAAATACTTCGTAGCAAAAATAACCTTGAGTGCTGGTCTCAGCTTTCAGGGTTCCAGCCCTTTACTGGATCTCAAACAAATAATCTTCATTATCTTGTTAGTGGATTGATGCTTTCAAGAAGATTTTTTTTCTTTGTCTTTTAACTAGCTTTTTAAATGGTCTTTAATGGGAAGATTAGTCTTACCTGGTTCACCCTTGCTGGAAATAGAAACTTAGTACTGTGTGTCTTTAAGCATATTACTTAATCTTTGTGAGTCTTAGTTTTCCATTAGTATTATTACTTTTTAAAACTATTGTTTTGGGTGACAGTTCTCACTGATACAGCTCTTTAGCATCTGTTCTTAGATCTCTATTGTAACATGTTCCCAGAAAGAAATTTATGTCTTCTTCTTGAATGGCAACTTTGGCATTAGCAACAAGTCATGGGATCAAGACTAGTGAGATGCTCCACTGACCATTTTATTCTTGTGTTTCTATTCTTGTTTTATTTATGTGTTTATTTTATTCTTGTGTTTTTATGGAATCCATAATGTGGATGAACATGCTTTTTTTTTTCTTCTCCATTATGCTGCCAAAGACTTGAACATGGAATTTTGTACAATGCATGTATGTGGGAGATTACACCCTTGCTCAGCCATTGAGGTGGGAATTGTTAGTAAATTACATTTGGCTGCTCCACAGATGAGATGGAAGCAACAATATGAGTAGGTATCTATTTGTATAATATAATGCATGATGGGATTAAAGCATGATCCGTTTGCGCAAGTTGAAAGGTTAAATATGATACACAGTTTTGATATGATAAGGCAGGTCAAGCTTGTAAATAGTTTTCTTCAAACTTGATGATTAAAAAAAATCACAACTGTCTTTTTACTTTCCATGTATGGAAAAACTAGACCAAGATATGGCAATATATAGTATTTGTTGAGCACTAACCAAGCGAGAGAAACTTTTCAAAAAGCTTCAGAAGTGTCAGCTCACATGACGCTTTATTAAGCCCACCTTTCAGATGAGGAAAGTGAGGCACAGGGAGGTTGCCTGAGTTTGTATGGTTAGTGCATATCTGAGTCAGGAGCCAAAGGTGGGCAACCCGGGCCCTTGTTCAGTTCAGTCTCTCATAGTGTTAATTCCTTTCTGACCTGCACTGTAATTCTGTGAGCCCAGGGACTAACCCTCCATGATTTTGTGCCTTCTGTGGGGTCACTGGAGTATCTAGATGAGATGAGATGAGATATCTAGAGCCATGTCTGTTCAGCTTTATGTATAGCTTGGCTCAGCAGGGTAGATGAGTCTGGGTCCCTGAGGCTGTGGTGTGTACCCACAAACCATCCCACCTTTCCTAGGGCACAGGGACTGTACATGCCCCCCAGCTCCCTTCCTCAACGCTTTATAGGTTCTCTTTATCCAGTCTGACCCTTGACTGTAAACCCCAACACTCGGTTTGGGAAGGAGGCAGCCCCTCCACCCCCTTGCTGGACTACAGGGTCTGTGGTGGGAAGGGGTGAGAAGTACCTTAGGGCAGGGGAAGATGCCTATGGGGCAGCAGGAAGCTTGGGGAAGGGCTGATGTAGGAGCTAGCCTGGGCTCTGGCAAACTGAATGACTTTGGAATCCAGGAAGCTGGACTTCAGATCCTGCACAGACCACTCACCAGTGATGGGGTTCTGTGGGCATTATTCGTTTCTGTCAGTCTCAGGATCTGCATTTCTCAGACGGAGATCAAACATCCTAAATCTGGTTGTTGTGAGATTGAATGATAGAAAGAGCTCTTAGAGTGTTCCTGGCCCATTTTAGAGGCTCGGTACATGCTGACTATAATAGATCCGGATTTGGATTTCCCTGCTCGGGGCGGTTCTCTTCCGTAGCTTTGCTCTGTTCCAATGTGGGTCAGGGACCAGAACCACATATGCTACTCCAGGTGCAAGTGAACTACGGTTTTATGGGAGGGAGGGATAATGACTCCTCTCTGCTTTCCAGGCTGCCCTTCCTGACATGGCCAGCAGTTTGTTGGTGTATTTGGCAGCTGCAGCACATCGGTCTAACATTTTCTGGGCACAGTCTATAAAGACATGCCCATTCTCAGTCTGAGTGGAAATTGACTGCTCAGAGCTCATTGCTTCAGAAGTACTGTTTGAACTACTGCTTCCCAAGGGCAGCATCCCTCATCTATTGGAGCTCTCCTGGGGCCCTTTTGCTTTCTCACTGAGCACCGAGGGTGTCTGCCATTGGACCCCATTGGATTTCACTACATGGAAGTGTTTGGTGGCAGCTGTTGACCTGGTTTCTCTGGGCTTTCCCAGTTCTAGAGGTTTTTGGCAGTAGTAAATACTCTTGCTCCCAGAACGAATTCCCCCAAAAAATTCCCCTTTATTATTGCAGCTCAAGTCTCCAGTCTGGTGGTTTAGCATGGAAAGATAATTTTCCCCAATCCTAGTGTGTATTTTCTTTTAAGCACTATTGGGAAGATGGATGGTGCAGCCCAGAAAGACCATGGTCTTTAGAGTAGAAATGGGATTTGAATCCCCACTGTGGGACTCTGAGCATGTTACTTGGCCTTGCTAAGCCTCAGCTTCTTTATCTGTAAAATGGGCTAAGAATATCTGCATCATAGGGATGTTAGATGAATAAATGAGATATCCTAAGCTTGATTAATGCTAATATACTTATTTATTAGTTGAAGGGTTAGTCAAGCCTTTTTTTATTTTTAGAGATAGGATCTTGCTGTGTCACCCACATTGGAGTGCAGTGGTGCGATCATAGCTCATTGCAGCCTTAAACTCCCGGCCTCAAGCAATCCTCCCATCTCAGCCTCCTGAGTAGCTGGGAATTCAGGCACGTGCCAGCACACCTGGCTATTTTTTTTGAACAATCCTTTTTTGTAGAGACATGGTCTCACTATGTTGTCCAGGCTGGTCCCAAACTCCTGGGATCAAGTCATCCTTCTTCCTTAGCTTCCCAAAGTGCTGGGATTACAGGTGCGAGCTGCTGCTCCTGGCCTGCAAAACATTTGGAACAGCTAAATAAATAAATGTAGAACAGACTTCTTTTGGTTTACTTTCTCGAAGAGCTCTGAAAGAGTAGGTTAACATTTCCTCATGTCAGGAAGGCAACTCCCTGCCTCGTGCTCCCCAGTGGGTTATACTGGGTGGGTCTATACCATACAATGTTCAGCCGCATGGACCCTAAAGCCAGGCTGCCCACTTTAAATCCTGCCTCCACAGGTGGCTGATTGTGGAATTCTGAGCAAGTTGCTTAACCTCTCTGTGGCTAAGTTTCCTCACTTATATAATAAGGGTAGCAACAGTAGCCACTTAGTATTGTTGTTGCAAGGATTAAATACATGAATACATTCAAATTCTGGTAACCATTTTTGGCAATAGGTTGTTAACTGGCTTTCCTCTTTCACCCCTACAGTCTCTCCTCAAAATAGCAGACAGCAGGGTGGGGTGATGTATGCCTGTAATTCTGGCGCTTTAAGATGCTGCGGTGGAAGGACCACTTGAAGGCAGGAGTTCAAGATCAGTGTAGGCAAAATAGTGACACTCCGTCTCTACAGAAAAAAAACAAACAAAAAAAATTAGCCAGGCATAGTGCTGCATGCCAGTAGTCCCAGCTATTCAAGAGGCAAAGGAGAGAGGATCTCTTGAGCTCAGGACTTTGAGGCTGCAGTGAGTTGTGATTGCGTCACTGCATTCCAGCCTGTGCAACAAAGCAAGACACTGTCTAAAAGAAAGAAGGAACTAGCGGACAGAGGGGTCTGCCCAAAACTCCCAGTGAGTTCAGTCTAGCCCATCCCCATGCTCTCTCCTTCCCAATCTCCCTTGCCCCTGCTCTCTGCAGGACAATCCGAGCACCCCATTTTCTATCCTCTCTGGAGACATTTCCCCCCATATGTGACCACCTGGCTCCCCTACTGTGTGGAAATGTGCTCCAACTGCTTTATCAGAGAGAACCTTCTTAGTCACTGTGTGGAAACCAGCTCTGCCACTTTGCCATCCTCCAACTCTCTAACCCGAGTTCTTTGAAAACAGCACTTACCAGTGCCCAGCACGTTTTAGACTTTTGTGTTATCTGCTTATGACCTGTCTCCTCCTATTACAATGTAAACCATATGAAGGCAGGCTTTGATCTGCTTTGTAACTGCTCTATCTTCATCATAGAGAATAGTGCCTGGCATATGGTGTAAATCCAAAAAGTATTTGTGATGATAAAAAATTGAACAAATTATCTGAAACCCCACTGATTGGTGGTCTGCTGGTGTCTGAGTGTTGACCATAAGCGAGGCATGTAGCAGGCCCTCACTCAGCAACCAGGCTTGTGCTGAAGAACGCATACTTATACAGTGAGTGGGTGATGGGAGTGCTGGGAGCACTGTCATCCTGCCAAGCTCCATGCTTGATTGGGCACATAAGACCAGGGCAGGATCCTATGGGAGAGGCTAAGAGCATCCCTTAGCTTTGGTGTCTTCATCCAATGAACCAATAAATAATATCTACCATGTGGACGACTGAGTGCTATAGAGCTCCGTGCCTCACAGACAGTCATTACTAAGTAAGTGACAGCTAGAGCTATTTTGAAATTCTGGATTTTGACCTCTGTTTACAAACTGGGTTAAGATACTCGCTTCTCTCTAAAAGGGTTGCCTCCCTATGAATTTTGTTTTTAATGAATTCACCCATATATCCATTTCGTTATTTCACAAGCATTTAATAAGAAGACACTAGGCACAGAGCATCTCAGGGTGAGGATAATGGCTATTGTTTATCAAGCCTCTGCTAAACACCTTTGCCACCCTCCCTCAATTATTACAGCACTGTGGAGAGGTAGGTGTTCTCATGCCCCTCGCATGAAGGGAAAAACAGAGATGCAGAGCAGGTGATTTGCCCAGGGTCGTGACTAGTAGACAGCGGTGCACATCCCATCTTGCACTGTGCCAGACAGAGTCATGCCCTGGCGTCTGCTCCTCCTGACCACCCCTGTCTGCACCTGGCAATGGCCAGGCTCCAAGTGCTCCTGATATTGTGAATGCAGTGGCTTTTATCTTCAAGGCGATGGAGATGGCCCCAGGGAAGCACACCCAGCTCATCCCAGCTCCGTCTTTCTTCATTCATAAACTTTCCATGCTTCTCCAAAAGAGGCCTGGAAGACAGAGAACTTGACTTTGCAAAAGGTTTGGGAAAACTGGACACGATGCTTAACACAAGGCTCCCAGCCCAGCTGGGCCATTAGCCATCTGTACCATGTTCAGCCTCTCCTGCAAAGGTGGGTGGATCCAGGACTTTCTTGTTGCCTCCTGGCAGGTGGTGGGCTGGACATTTGGCACCGAGCTGTCCCTGTGCAGTGCGCTGGGCAGATGCAGGCCATGAGATAGGTCAGTTTGACTTTCAGGCAGGCATGGCTCCACGTTCGGTCGCATGGTATCTTGGTGTTTCCAGAAGAAGCGCTGGCCCAGGACCTCCAGATGCCTAAGGAGGCAGTCTGGAGGTGGGATGTCTAGAGAAGTCACAGGGCTTAATGTTCCTTCAGCCCTCCTGGGAGCTAATGTGGCTTATGGTACCCTTCCTATTAGGCTGGTGATGGAATGTTGGCTACAAATGGCGGTGTTTAAGAATAATTAACTGTCAGCTCTGGGCGAGGTGCTGGGGGCACAGAGACAGAAGATGTGGTTCCGGCCCTCCAGGCCTCACAGGTTGAAGTTGCCAGATTTCTTTTCAGAGACACAGACAGCAGCATCTGCTGCTAAGCACCAGATTTACTAAATAGCCGTGGTTCAGTCACTGCGAACGACTCTTCCTGGTGAGCAAATGGTACTGCTCCTTTATCTGAGATGGGAAGATGCAGAGGAAAGAGTGCAGGCTGCAGTTTCCAGGGAGTCTCAATCCTGGCTGTGAAGATATTGTGCTCATGCTCCTGCCTGGAGACACTGATTGGATTGGGCCCGGTAGGGTCCAGGCATTGGCCTTTTTGAAGCTCCCCAGGTGCTAACATGCCCACCTTTGTGAGCGTGTTATGACTGGAATCCTGTGGGGGAAATTTTTAAACATCAGAGATACCCTGGGCTCACTCTAGACCCGTGAGTCACAGCCTTCAGTGGGATGGGGCTTGTGTGCCTGTGGTTATTTAAAAAACTCCACTATTGTTCCTTCATACAGCTACAACGGGCAATTACGAATTAGATTTATTTTTGCACCTTTGTTGGGCAAGTTGCCTTTTTGAGGGTCAGCTATCTTCTGTGAAATGGGCTGATCTGGAGCGAGCTGCAGCCATTCTGCCAGATCAGTTACAACCTATACTTAGCACATGTTCATGGACCTGGGCGTTCAACAAACTGTCGTCCTCTCTGGTATTTTTAGCCTTTTAGTGGCCAGTGGATTCTGGCTGGTTTACACAATGGATGTGATTCACCTGAACCTTTTCTTGTTCTATATGTGGAATCTAAATGGCCTGCGACTCTTGTCCTGCTGCTCATCCAGCCATCCAGAACTGTAGATTTTCTATTTTGCATGAAAATGAATTTCGTAAATGGAATTCACTTTTCTATCAATTTGTTTGGGGTTCTTGATCTCATCTATTCACTCAAGAAACACAGGAGAGGATGATGTTTATTGTGTGTTACGCATGGCTCCAGGCTGGAGACTCATCCAACACTTCAAGGGACCCACAGTCTTTCAGAGAGTAGATAAATGTATCAGCAAATAATGATGCTAACCATTTTGTGAGATTTCTAGGATGCCTAGATGAAGATGCACTCCACTTTTCCACTTTTTTTTTTTTCTTTTTTCTGGACACAGAGTCTTGCGCTGTCACCCAGGTTTGAGTGCAGTGGCCTGATCTTGGCTCACTGCAACCTCCACCTCCTGGGTTCAAGCAACTCTCCTGCCTCAGCCTCCCAAGTAGCTGGGACTACAGGCACATGCCTCCACGCCTGGCTAATTTTTTGTATTTTTAGTAGAGACGGGGTTTCAACATGTTGCCCAGGCTGGTCTTGAACTGCTGAGCTCAGGCAATCCACCCGCCTCAGTCTCCCGAAGTGCTGGGAGTACAGGTGTGAGCCACTGTACCTGGCTTTTTTTTTTTTTTTAACAGATTTTTACAAGAGTGAGATTGGAATGCATTTTGAAACAACAAAAAGTGACTCTTGAATGCCTCAAAATTAGTTGCTGTCTCCTCCCCTAGAGTTCTAAAATCAAGACATTTTTATTTATGATCCACAGAAATCTTAATTGACAGATACAAACTGCTTTCTTTTCTGAATGGGGGGCACTCTGGTGTCGGGGGAAGACATGTAGTTTGGTGAGTTGGGTCTCGGTGGTGGTGGTAGGGGTCTCTGCTGTGTTCTGTGTGGATTGAGAAGAAAAACATGGGATGAAGAGATAACTGTGTGTCTGGAAGGGTATTCTGAAGGGAAGTCTTTTGACTAGGTAAGCCAGAGAGGCCAAGATGCTTGCTTTTTAGATAAGTAAATAAATCATTCTACAACTATTAACTGAGAACATTGTACCAGGCTTGTTCACAGATGTAAAAAATGTCTACTTTGTTTGCATCTGCCCCCAAGAACTCCATTCCAGAGTCTTCTTCCTCTTCACTCAGTGTTTTGAATACAAATATTTGAATAAGAATTATACCCACACCAAGGAATGTTCATTGAAAATGCACTTTTCAGAATAAACTCTGATATCCAATTTAATTTCTTGGTCCATTTTCTATGAAGTGGAGTTAAGCTGTCTCCAATTGTTTCCACTTTTATTTCCCTGAAGTTATTTTTTATCTAAATCAATTCTTTTCATATAATTTTTGCTCTGGAGGTTTAATTTTTTGGCCAGTTTTATTATGAATAAGAAATTTTACTGATTATGGCCTCCATCATTGTGAGTTATCTTTTGTGGTCATTAATTCCAAAAAGTCCTATTTTCTGGGTCAAATTTTGCATGTATAAATTTTACTGTGTGCGATGGTAGCCATTGCTGGTTTCATTTTGTGTTGATTATTTCCACCAGTATTACTTGCTATGGGTTGGATAAAAGACTGATTATATTCATTTCTTCACTAATCTGTCAGAAAATAAGGACAATTCCCTTGTACACAATTCCAATTGTGTCCTGCTGTCCAGTCCAGTCTATTGTTTGGCTAATCCACATTTTCCACCTATTTCTATCACTTTGCAAACTAGGAATGAATGTGTTCACACTGCTCTTAGACCAACACATAGATCTGCTGCTGAGGTCAAGACAGGAGATTTCTTTTTTTTTTGAGACGGAGTCTTGCTCTGTTGCCCAGGCTGGAGTGCAGTGGCCGGATCTCAGCTCACTGCAAGCTCCGCCTCCCGGGTTCATGCCATTCTCCTGCCTCAGCCTCCCGTGTAGCTGGGACTACAGGCACCCGCCACCTCGCCCGGCTAATTTTTTGTATTTTTTAGTAGAGACGGGGTTTCACCATGTTAGCCAGGATGGTCTCGATCTCCTGACCTCGTGATCCGCCCGTCTCGGCCTCCCAAAGTGCTGGGATTACAGGCGTGAGCCACCGCGCCCAGCCCCAGATGTAGTCTTTAATCCCAGAAGAGACTTAAGAAATGAACATCTCAGAGAGGAGCCTTCCCTCTTGGATTAATTCACCAAGTGTTTATCTATACCTACTGGGTACCAGGCCTTGTGCCTGTGATAGTGTAGACTGTGTCATTGTCTTTCCTGACATAAGTACAGGCCTTTCATGATGGACTAGAGATGTCTTAGTTTATTTTTGCCCTATTTACGTATTCCATAAACATCTGCCTTGTCTGCTATGTGCCGGGCGTTGCTCTTGTTGCTGGAGGTACAGAGGATAAGTGCGCTACCTTCCCTAGCTCAGAGTAGGGGGCAGGCTAGTGCACTGAGATGGCAACAGGGAGGAGTGGCCTGTCGGGGGGCTAGAGTGTCTGGGAGCTGTGAGCATGCTCCATCCGGATGGGTGGCTGCTGGCCATGGTGGGGGGAGGCTCCCTGTTGGGAAGACATTGCTTACTCCACTCAGAGCTTGCTCTTTGGTCCTTCCAGGTTGTTGTGCCAGACCCCTATTAACCCACATAGAGAAGGCACCAGGTTCGAGAGGCCAAAGAAGAGGTTTAGAGTCAGCACATGAGACATATTACAGGGGGCTTACATACAGGGGAGAGAGTCCAGCTGGGCAAAAGAACCATCTTGCCTGCAGTCCAGTGGTGGCAGCCTGGACAAGGTATCCTTACGGCCTAGCAGCAGCAGGCTAAGCAGGAAAACTACAACCTCCTGCAAACGGCATGCACTTTTATATTGCATTTTCACTTAACACCCTCCCCCTAAAAACCTCCACCTGGTAACCTTCATTTAACCCAAACCTCAGGGCCTCGATCCCCTGTAGAGCCCATGTTCCCTGGGACAGGCTGGGCGCTCAGATGTTTATCATAGGTAAAGAATGAATGTGCAGGTCGGCCACTCCTGGATTTCCTAGCTTGGAACACACATTCAAGTGCATCTGCCACATGGGGTTATTCTAAGCATACGCTTAAGTTATGGCTATCAGGTGCATTTACCCTACACAGGTGCAGCTGTGAGGGGTAGACCCTGACCCTGTGTCGTGTGTACACTTTAAGCCATGCTGGGGGGTTGTCTCTGCTGTCCAGATGATTCTGGGCTTTTTCACTCAAACTTGCTCAGCCGATGTGGCCTCAGAGACTCCCACTTGGTGTGATTATGGAGGAATAAGACTCCGGCCCTAGGCAGGTGCGATGGCTTATGCTTGTGGTCCCAGGACTTTGGGAGGCTGAGGTAAAAAGAAGGCTTGAGCTCGGGAGTTCCAGAACAACCTTGGCAACATAGTGAGACCTCGTGTCTATAAAAAGTAAACAAAATTAGCCAGGCGTGGTGGCATGTGCCTGTGGTCCCAGCTACTTGGGAGGCTGAGGTGGGAGGACTGCTTGAGCTTGGGAGATTGAGGCTGCAGTGAGCCAAGATCATGCCACTGCACTCCAGCCTGGGCAACAAAGTGAGACCCTGTCTCAAAACAAAACAAACAAACAAACAAACAAACAAAAAAGACCCAGAAGACCCAGTCCTGGTATCTGGCTTCCAAGACAAAGACATTACCAATGGACACTAACTCTCTAAAATGTGTTCACAGAGGTCCAGTTCAGGTGTGGTCGTGAGGGGTGAGGTCCTCCTTCTGTTGTCACTTCACCTCCCACTGCACCCACCCACACAGTTTGCAAGCCTCGGACACCGACAGCCAAATAACAGCCCAAGTTTTCTTCTCCGAAAAAGATGAATTGAAAGATAAGGACCCAACATACGAAGACAATCATCCTTTCCTGCTCAAATATAAATACCTTTTGCTCTCCTTGGGCCTGAGTGACAACTGAGTCCCCCTCGGTCCATCCCTGGAACCATGATGATGGGAGCACTTACGTAACATTCACTGCTTACTCTAGGAATGCCACATTGACAAGCACCCTACATACTTCGCGGAATCTCATGATGTTCCTGTGAGACAGGTACTGTTATTATCTCCATTACGAAGGAAAAACTGAGGCAGAGGTAGGGGGTAGGCTGGGATTTGTGGTCTGTCTCCAGAGTCCAGAGTCTGGCTCTTCACCATGACATGGCGCTGGCTCTCAAACAGCCAGGAATTGGGAGGGCCCTAGCTGTCAGCTGGTAGACCTCCGGATGCATGGTTTCGGAGGGACCTCGGGTGGCTCAGTACTGACAGTGTCTGTGAGCTCAGTAGTGTTGAAATGGCCTGTTCACCAGGACCATCTAAGGTGTCCCTGGGGCCAACAGGTAAGTGGTGAAATTCCTGTTGGTCGGGTTGGGGATTTTGCAGGAGGGACTGACAGAAGCACTCACACCCCTAAGTACACAGGTATGTATGCTTGTCAAAACTCATTGGTCTGGCCAGGCGCAGTGGCTCACATTTGTAACCCCAGCACTTTGGGATGCTGGGGTGAGTGGATCACTTGAGGTCAGGAGTTCGAGACCAGCCTGACCAACATAATGAAACCCTGTCTCTACAAAAAATACAAAAATTAGCTGGGCGTGGTGGCACACACCTGTAATCCCAGCTACTCAGGACGCTGAGGCAGGAGAATCACTTGAAACAGGGAGGCGGAGGTTGCAGTGAGCCAAGATCATGCCACCGCACTCCAACCTGGGTGACAAAGCAAGACTCTGTCTCAAAACGACGACAACAACACAAAACAAATCATTGAACTATATGCTTTAAACAGGTGTGTCTTATAATATGTAAATTATAACTCAATGAAGTTGATTTTAAAAGAGGAAAAAACATGCCCCAAACGTTAAACATCTGGAGTCCCACACCCCACATTGCTCAGGTGCCCTCTGTGTCCCATTAGGCAAAGCTCCCTCTGACCCATGACCTCCCCTGATAATTCACAGTTGGTGTGTGACAGCTAAGGGAGGCTTATGTAGGTGTTTAGTGATGGCTGTGGAGCCGGGAGTCCTTGGCCAGCTCTACTCTGATCTATTTTATTCCCTAAGGTTGCCTCTTGCTGCTGCCGCAGAGCTATGGTTGGAGCTGCAGGAGGGAGACAGCCAGCCAAGCAGATCCAAGACAGTAGGGCTTTTGGGACTGGAGCTGCAGCTTTATGGGGAGACCCCGCTTTTCTGGGAGAACTGCTCTTACATCACCGGCCATCTGATACATGGAAAGATAACACTTGGGAGCTTCTCCTCAAACACTTAGACATTCAGTGATTATCTGAGGCCCAGTAACACCAGATTTTTCATGCGGCCAAGCATGAGCAAAGACCCCTGGCACCACTGTTTACCAGCAGCAAAACTGCAGGCATCTGTGTCTCAGTTTTCTTGTCTACAAAATGGGTACAATGAGGCCTGGCTCACGGAAGGTACTTGGGGTTGATGACTCTCCAGGATGCTCATATTTCTCACCTGGTTCCAGGTGCTCTCCTCTGAGCTGTGTCTTCAGTGATGCCACCTTCTCTGCCTCCTGTGCCCTGAAGACTTGCAGCCCGGATGGTCTCAGTCACACTATGGGATAATGTTGCTTGGGTCTGTCACTGTGGTTGAGTCAAGTGCTTTTGTCAATCTGAGTATAAACTCCTTGTGGGCAGCGACGGACTTTTATTCCACCTTCTCCGTCACATTTCCCCTAGTCCTCCGGTCATTGCCTGGCTATATTTTTTCCATCGCACTAAACCACCATTTAGAATGATCTTATTATGTATTGTTTTCTCACTTATCACCTGTCTCTCCAACTAGATTGTAACCTTTTGGTTATAATCTGTTTACTGTCTTACCCTTTTGGTTATAATCTGTTTACTGTCTTACCCTTTTGGTTATAATCTGTTTACTGTCTTACCCCTGGAATCTAGAGTGGTTGGTGGTAGAGACCCCACGGGCCCTGCGTAAGTGTTTGGGAATGAATGAACACCTCCCTTATGCCTTACTATAGAAGAATTAAGACTCAGCCCCAGGCAGGTGAGGTGACTCACGCTTGTAATCCCAGCACTTTGGGAGGCTGAGGTTCAGCATCTCCCCACTCCCAATGCAGATCTGAGTGGACTGTGTGCTCGGCACATACTTTCTGGGCTGTTAGCTGGCTTATTGAATTACACACAGGGCCACCCCTGTCAACAGATGGTGACGGATGAGATTATGAAGGTCCCCAGGTGTCTGGTATGAATGGGACGCGGGGGACATGGCTGACTTTATGGGCTCACTTGTGGTTGCCGATAGAAGTGATATCAACACAAATGGTTTCAGCTGCAAAGGACAGCACCATCTATCACCAGGGTCTGAAAACCGATTTTTATGAAAGAGAATTTTAATGGCAATGCCGGGTTTGTGAAATGGAAGGCAAAGATAAAGTTGAGGGGATGCTTTGAGGCCAACAATTACTTTTTATTTTTATTGTTTTTTTTAGATTTAGGAGGTGAATTCTAAAGGGAGCATTGACAGGTTTTATCCCTCTTCAGTTTTCAAATGGCAGATGTCTTGCTTCCTCAGTAGGATTCTAGGTTAGGCCATCAATTTCCTCTCAAGAAGAAACCCATTGCGTGGGAATAACCTTTGCCCTGATCTGTATGACAAGAACAGGTTTGCTGCAGGTTGTTAGGGATCAACATGACCAGCATCTAATTCTCCCTGTGCTATTTCTGCTCCCTCTGCCGAGAGTGGACTATCCTAGAGTCAGTGGGTCTGGCCCTGAGGAATCCCTGTCTTAGAGTGTACAGGACTTCTACCATCTGCTCCTCAATGATGTCAGCTCACAGGCCTGAAACTCCATTGAAACTTGCCTAAACTCACAGAGCCTGTTAGTGGTGGGGTTGGAGTTTGCTGCCTGCTGGACTCTGGATCCTAGCAGGTAACCAGTATATTATCTAGTCCTGCCTCTCAGAAGGGAAGAAAGCAGCCAGCGGCGAGAGCCCTTTCTTCGATGTGGGCCAGACCCTCTTAGCCTGGTGGGTCCCTTCCATAGCAGCTACCATTTATTTGCACATTGCCTCTAATAGAAACTATATGAAATCTGGCCGGGTGCAGTGGCTCACGCGTGTAATCCCAGCACTTTGGGAGGCTGAGGCGGGCCAGTCATGTGAGGTCAGGAGTTAGAGATCAGTAGGGCCAACATGGTGAAACCTGGTCTCTACTAAAAATACAAAAGTTAGCTGGGCGTGGTGGTGGGCGCCTGTAGTCGCAGCTACTCAGGAGGCTGAGGCAGGAGAATCGCTTGAACCTGGGTGTCAGAGGTTGTGGTGAGCCTAGATTGTGCCACTGTACTCCAGTCTGGGCAACAGAGTGAGGCTCTGTCTCAAAACCAAAACCAAAACCAAAACCAAAACAAACCAAAAAACCCAAACCAACCAACCAAACAACCAAACAAACAAAATCGATATGAAATCTAGCAGATCCCAAAAAATCTCAGAATGTGGTTCCTGATCCCACTTGATCTCGGAGGCAGGGCAGCTACAAAAAGACAGGAACCTGCTGAACAGAACCTGGCACCCAAGGCAGAAGCTCTAGATGTCGGCAGAGGGTGGGAGCTCTGTAAGTTGCAGTGGTGATATTGGGCTTCCTGGAAGAGGCAGACTTAACGGATTTCAAAGGATGGGTGGTAGTTTGGGAAACTGAAAGTTGATAGCCTAAGGTAACTAGCTGGCCATGGTAGAGGCAGGGGAAGTTCAGTGTAACCGCCATACGTGCTAGTAGACGGGCAAAAGTATGACAGAGGACTGTGAATTCACATTTGGGCCCTGATTCAGTTTCCTAGGTGACTCGGTCCCTCACCTCCATCTGGCCCCTGTGTTCTTCTTGGCATCCCAGGGCATCCAGCCTCAAACTGCCTGCACCGTGGGGTCTGCGGTGAGAACCACACACCCAATGATAAGAACCATGTCTGCAGCTGGAGTCCCTGGCATAGACCAAGAAGTGAGGCTTGAGTTTTTATCTGCTTGAGTTTATTGAGCATTTATCTGCTGCTGTCTGGATCCTATTTCTTTGACAGGAAGAAGCTCTCACCTTTGCCATGTGGTAACCATCCCAGGACAAAACCAGATGCAGCCAGGGAACAATGCCATCTGATTGCGCTGGGGCTTCGTCCAGCCCTCTCCAGCTGAACTTGCCATTGCTGCCAAGAGGCAGCTGTATGGGGGATCACATTCAGTTGTTTAAGATTCAAACAAAAACCCAGCTTTGTACCAAGGGGTTAGAGAACTTCCCATAAAAGTCAGCAAAAGAAGGAAGTCAAAATAGGAGGCAATGCCCTCTTTCACTATCAGTAAAGGGCCATGAGCCTGACAGGTCTTGGAATTTGAAAGCAGAGAATGTTAGGGATGGGCTTCATTGCCTTCATTTCTCATCCTTCCTCTCCTTTCAGCAATAAGGACATGTTTTTAAATGGTTTTGCTCTTGGATGCTTTTCTCTCTATCACTAAAAATGGCTTATGCTGAAAAGAAGACAAAAAACGTATTCATACACCGTATGCTGAAAATTGCTGTTGCAAAAACCTGTGTATAGCTATTCACTGGAACTCCTGTGGTCCTGGGCCATAGTCATTTCTATGATTTCCTCAGAAGAAACATGCTAGGAACTGTATTTAAGAGACATTTAAGTGTGTTGTCTTTCTCTGGTGTCACTGATAATGAAATATAAAAATACTAACATGCTAGGCATTGTGAAAACCTGTCTAATCCCTGTAAAAACGTATGAGTGATTATTAACCCCGTTTTACAAGAGATTGGGTAAAGTACCCAAGGTCAGCCAGGTGGGGAATATCAGCTGACATTTAAACCTAGGTTCTCTTGGCTTCAAAGGCCCTGAGGTTTTGCTCTGATGTTGCCTCTCATCTTCGAGAGGAATGAACAATGCTTTTAGCAAAGAATTCCCAATTTCTCTCCAACCTGGTGATTCCTAAGAACAAGATATCAATAGCATTAATTAATAAATCACCAATCTCCTCCAGAAAATCCACTGATGAAAATTATAACCTTGTAAGTGACACATTTTTATTTAATTACACAAACTCCGGAGATGGAATGTAATTTCATGCTACGTCTCCTTGGCTCACTTATTGCTTTATAGCAACTGTATCACAGAAAGTATTTAAAAGAGAAATTGCTCCAGGGGATATAAAAATCCTTAGATGTTTGCATCTAAATAAACTGGCAATGCCATTAAAGGATAGATAAAGGAATATTATTCAGCAGCTTGTAATTAAAATATCGATTCTGTCTGCATGAATAAAAGGCAAAAGGTATTAATTAGTGATTAATATAATCTAAGATTAGGCTAGGAAGATACTAAAGGAAAGCACTCAATCCAATATTGAACCATATATTGTTTTCCAATTAGAAGGTTTATATTTGAGGAAGAATTATAAAAAGGTAAGTTCATGTTTCTACTCAACTTAAAGCTAGATTTTTTTTTGAAACAGTTTGGGACCCTCCCTTCCTCCCTCCCTCCCTCCCTCCCTCCCTCCCTCTTTCTTTCTTTCTTTCTTTCTTTCTTTCTTTCTTTCTTTCTTTCTTTCTTTCTTTCTTTCTTTCTTTCTTTCTTTCTTTCTTTCTTTCTTTCTTTCTTTCTTTCTTTCTTTCTTTCTTTCTTTCCTCCCTCCCTCCCTCCCTCCCTCCCTCCCTCCCTCTTTTGTATATCCATGAGTTCTGGGAGCTTCCAGTATGAGCAGAAAAACATGGCTATTTTGTTTTGGAACTGCCTGGGGGTCAGGAGGCAATATGATCAAAGCTTCACAGCCTGAGTCATTATGACCGGTGAGCCATCAAGTGGTGGGCCAGCCTCTCAAATCTCACTCCTGTGTCTTCACCCATGTGGGACAGTTCTTTCACTTTGAAACAAAACATTTTATTCCACTATGAGATTCAGCTTAAAAGGCAAAATTTTCAGGGAGCGTAAGTGGCTGTATCAATGACATCTAGCAGGCCAGTTCCTGCAGCCGGATCTGGGTTTTTTGTTTTTGATTTTTTTTTCCAGGGGGACAGTGGGTTCAGGCAGGACACAATTTGAATACTTGATCTGCCACTCCACAGCTGGGTGCTCTGGACAAGCCTTGCACAGCTTCAATTTCCTCTTTGAAAAATCCGGAAAGGCATTCCTCCCTCCCTACTGTCATATGGAGCAACATTTGAATAGCACCTGAAGAGCACTTCAAATCCCATTGCTCATCAACTGCCGGTTTCCTTCCCTCTCCTGCAGACAGGCCAGCATCTTTGCCTGCAGTCTGTGCAGTGGCTCAGAGCCCCATGCTGGTGTGATGCTCTGCCGTCATGTCTTGATGATTTGAACAAGGGTCTCTGCATTTTCATTTTGCACTAATCCCTGCAGATGATGTAGTGAATTCTGCGTGCAGACATCCTTCTCCCTCCTCACAATTCTGCCAGAGGCTGTTCTGTCCTTACCATCAACCTGTCCACTGAGAATTCTTTCCTCTTTGGGGGCACCTGGCTGACCTCCTTTGCTGGCTATTCTTGGAAATAGTCATGTTGACATACAAACTCATATAAATGAAATCACCAATATAAATAATCAAACAGCCATAGAACGGGTATTCATTTAAGTCTGTAAAACAAGCTGTTTTCTTTTCCTGTTACAGCAGTTGTCCAAGGGGCTTGACTGAGTTTCTCTCATTGCCATTTGTTGTGTTGAAAAACGAATGCAGTGCTCGAGTAGAATGTACACGAAACAAACATTGAGTTGTTAGTATGTGAAATAATTTGATACATTGCAGATTATGGAGTGCATTTGCAAACTCTTAATGTTCTAGAAAGAAGCTTACATAATCAGAAAGGGAAAAAGTAAAAAACATTGTGAAAGTGAAGCAGAGTGGCATTGCTGAGCTGGGGGCATCCTGTACTTGGACTGTGTTGGGACAATTGGGAATACATGGTGTTTCCGGTGACCTAAAGTGTTGCTCATATCCCTGAGTGAGCTGGGACAGGTTGTCTTAGAAGTTGTCCAAGAGGACCCCAATGGAGAAGGCCCTTCTGCAGAAAGAAGCCGGAGGTGACTGTGGGTGTTTAGGGGCCAAGGAAGGGCTTTTTTTCCCAATCAAGAGAAAGTCAGGTACCTCATTCCTTCTAGGGACAGGCATCTTTGAAAAATGTATGCATGCTTCCAATGAAAGAGTTGACTTTAAATCTCTGCTAAACCCAGAGAACTCTGATGCTAAGCCATCCGGAGAGGATGCATCAAATGTGAACTTTTCTGCCCTTCATGTCTTCTTCCTTCCTTGAGCTCCAACACTGGTAGTTGGAAACTTAATTAGCAAGGCATATGGAGTCACAAAAGGGGAAGATGGAGAATGAGGGAAGCCCATCCAAAACATCCTCCTATCTCACCTCTGCCACTGGTTTCTTTTGTGGCTTCTTTGGTAAAGTAAAGGGAGGATGGCTAAGTTTCTGAGGATGGCCAGCTTCTTTGCCATGAGGCTCAGCTGGGTTCTGGCCACTGAAGCAATCAGTTTTCATGGCAGGGGCTGTAATTTCTGCCTCTTTCTATTAAGTCCAGATTTAACTGGCAGGACCAAATGGATGGAGCTCCTCTGCCCATCACACCAGGCAATGTGCCACCCCTGCAGGTGGGCACCATCGGGGCATGTGCCAGGGAAGCAGAGGTCTGAAGATTAGGTCCAGACACCTGTCACCAAGCATCAGCACAGCCCCTAGGGCTGAGCCCCTCCCATGTGATGGCAGGGAAGGCAATGGCCATGAGGCATTACCATTTCCCATTACAGCCTCTGCAGGCAGCTGCTGCTTCTGGCTGCTGGTGACAATTTTTGGTTGGATTTGTCTCTAGATTCTTTGCTTATTGAAAAAAGGTTAGACATGAGCCCCTCCTCTTGGAGTAGAGGCTGCCAGGGCCAAACACTAGCAAGTCATTTGCTGTACCCTTCATGGCTGAAGAATCTGGGTCTGTTTTTGCATTATCCAGACATCCATTTTCATCTACTCACCAGTGAGAAGCCTTATCCTCCCCAAACTGTCAGGCTGGTTCTCAGACACACATTTGAAATGAGTTATATCATGATTAATGAATGAGGTGAGCTCAGCTTGGGCCAAGGTAGGTATTTTCCTCCACAGCAGGACCTCTGTTTCCTAGACATGTGCAAAGCACTGAATGTTTGTGCACCCCACCCTCCCCAATTCATATAATGAAACCTAATCCCCAAGGTGATGGTGTTAGAGGGTGGGGGGCCTTGGGAGATGATTAGGTCATGTGGGTGGAGCCCTTGTGAATGTGATTAGTGATGGTCTTAGTTTATGTTAGGCTGCTATAATAGAATATTAGAGACTGGCAAGCACTACTATACCTGGCTAATTTTTGTATTTTTAGTAGAGAGAGGGTTTCACCATACTGGCCAGGTTGGTCTCAAACTCCTGACCTCCTGATCTGCCCGCCTCAGCCTCCCAAAGTGCTAGGATTACAGGCGTGAGTCACCACACCCGGCCTCACAGCTCTTAAGATTCTTTCCTTCATCTTTACTTTAGATAATCTGATGGCTGTATGCCTTGATGATAATCTTTTTGTCATATATTTCCCAGGAGTTCTTTGAACTTCTTATATTTGGATGTCTATAACTCCAGCGAGAGCAGGGAAGTTTTCCTTGATTATTCCCTCAAATAAGTTCTCCAAACTTTTAGACTTCTCTTCTCCCTCAAGAACACCAATTATTCATAGGTTTGGCCATTTTACATAATCTCATATTTCTTAGAAACTTTGTTCATTCTTTTAAAATTCTTCTTTCTTTTTCTTTGTCTGATTGGGTTAATTCAAAAGCCTTGTTTATGAGCTCTGAAATTCTTTCTTCTACTTGTTCTAGTCATTGTTGAAACTTTCCACTGTGTTTTGTATTTTCCTAAGTGTGTCTTTCATTTCCAGAATTTGTTTTTCTCTTTATGATTTCTATTTCTCTAGAAAAGTATTTATTCCTATCCCGAATTACATTTTAAATTACTTTGAGTTGTTTTTCATCTTTCTCTGGTATCTCCTTGAGTAGCTTAATAATCAATCTTCTGAATTCTTTTTCTAGCATTTCAGAGATTTCTTCTTGGTTTGGATCCACTGCTGGGGAGCTGGTAGTCTTTTGGGAGTGTTATAGAACTTTGTTCTGTCATATTACCAGAATTGCTTTTCTGTTCTTTCTTATTGGGGTAGACTATTTCTTAAAATCGTTCTTGAATTTTTTTTTGATTGGAGTGTTTTTAAAAATTTCTTTTTTTTCCTCTTAAGAATCAGACTTTAATGTTTGTAATTTATTTTAGCCTAGTTTGATTCTTGCTGTTTGTAGAGGTGAAGATTCTGAATGAGTTCCTTAGTTATAGAGAGTCTTTGTGTGCTAGCTTTCCCGGATGCTGGTTGTAGTAGTTATGTACTTGGTGTGTGGGCAAGTTACTGTCTTCTATGGGGTTCTAGTAGTTATGTACTTGGTGTGTGGGCAAGTTACTGTCTTCTATGGGGTTCTAGTAGTTATGTACTTGGTGTGTGGGCAAGTTACTGTCTTCTATGGGGTTCTAGTAGTTATGTACTTGGTGTGTGGGCAAGTTACTGTCTTCTATGGGGTTGGAATGTCTTCTATGGATCTCTTGAAGCTTATCTTGTTCTCTTGTGGTATATGCTTTATTTATTTATTTATTTAATTTTTACCCAGTATTTAATTTACTGAGTTGATAATTCAGGCTTCATGCCAATAGGGGAAGTATCCTTGGGTAGGGACCAGTTGTAGCTAAGACAGGTGGGTAAGTGTAATACCCAATGGTGGTCAGAGGTCCAAGCCTTGATGAAGGTGGTTGGGGGATCTCTTAATTAGATGTGCTAAGGTTTTATCAGGGTGAAGAGTGGGAAGTACCCCAGCTCCCCTGCCAGACCAGCAGGAAAGCTAACCAACTCACAGCCTTCACCTGTCCCAGTATTCTGGCCATTCAGATCAGACAGGCACCTCTTTTCATCTGTATGATGTCCCAAGTAGGGAGGAATTGTGACTTGCAGATGTTGATGTCCCAAGTAGGGAGGAATTGTGACTTGCAGACTAATTTGAAACAACTTTCTTTGCTCATTCATAAGAAGCAACTCCTCATTCATTCAAGTTTTGTCATGAGATTGCAGCAATTCAGTCACATTTTCAGGTTCCATTTCTAATTCTAGTTCTCTACTATTTCCACCACATCTGCAGTTACTTTCTCCACTGAAGTCTTGAACCCCTCAAAGTCACCAATGAGAATTGGAATCAACTTCTTTCAAACTCCTGTTTTTTTTTTTTTAACTTTTAATTTCAAGGGTACATGTGCATGATTTGTATTTTTGCTACATAGGTAAAAGTGTGTCATAGGTGTTTGTTCTACAGGTTTTTTCATCACCCAGGTATTAAGCCTAATATCAATTAGTTATTTTTCCTGATCCTCTCCCTTCTCCTATCCTACACCCTCCAGTAGTCCCCAGTGTACATTCTTCTCCTCTATGTGTTCATGTGTTCTTGTCATTCAGCTCCCACTTATAAGTGAGAACATGTGGCATCTGGTTTTCCGTTCCTGTGTTAGTTTGTTAAGGATAATGGCCTCCAGCTCCATCTATGTCCCCGTGAAAAACATGAACTCATTCTTTTCTATGGCTGCATAGTATTTGACAGTGTATATGTACCACATTATCTTTATCCAGTCTATCACTGATGGACATTTAGATTGATTCCATGTCTTTGCTATTCTGAATAGTGCTGCAATGAACATATGCGTGCATGTGTCTTTATAGCAGAATGATTTATATTCCTTTGGGTATATACCCAGTAATGGGATTACTGGCTTGAGTGGCAGTTCTGTCTCTAGGTCTTTGAGGAGGAATTGTCATACTGTCTTCCACAATGGTTGAACTAATTTACACTCCGACCAGCAGTGTAAGAGTGTTCCTTTTTCTCCCCAGCCTCACTAGCATCTGTTATTTCTTGTCATTTTAATAATAGCTATTCTGACTGGTGTGAGATGGTATCTCATTGTGGTTTTGATTTGCATTTCTCTAATGGTCAGTGATATTGAACTTTTTTTCATATGATTGTTGGCCACATGTATATCTTCTTTTGAGAAGTGTCTGTTCACGTCCTTTATTCACTTTTTAATGGGGTTGTTTGTTTTTTTCTTGTAAATTTGTTTAAGTTCCTTATAGATGCTGGATACTAGACCTTTGCCAGATGCATAGTTTGCAAAAACTTTCTCCCATTCTGTAGCTTGTGTATTTACTCTGATAATAGTTTCTTCCACTGTGCAGAAGCTCTTTAGTTTAATTAGGTCTCATTTGTTAATTTTTGCTTTGGTTGCAATTACTTTTGGCATCTTCATTATGAAATCTTTGCCTGTGCCTATGTCCTGAATGGTATTTCCTAGGTTTTCTTCTAGGATTTTTATAGTTAAACTCCTGTTAATGTTAATACTTTTCCCTTCTCCCATAAATCATAAAGATTCTTAATGGTATCTAGCATGGTGAATTCTTTCCAGAGGTTTTAAATCTCCTTTGCCCGTATCCATCAGAGGAATCACTATCTATGGCAGCTATAGCCTAACTAAATGTATTTCTTAAATAGCAAGACTTGAAAGTTGAAATTACTCCTTGATACATGGATGTTGTGTTAGCAGCCATGAAAACAATATTAATTTTCTTGTACATCTTCATCAGAGCTCTTGGGTGAACAGGTGCCTTGTTAATTAGCAGTAATATTTTAACAATTTTTTTTTTTTTTTTTTTTTTTCTGAGAAGTAGGTTTCCTCTAATAGTGGGCTTACAATGTTCAGTATATCATGCTGTAAACAGATGCTCTGTCATCCAGGCTTTGTTGTTCCATTTATAGAGTGCATGCAGAGTAGGTTTAGCATAACTTTGAAGGGCCCTAGGATTTTCGAAATGGCCAATGAGCACTGGCTTCAACTTGAAATCACCAGCTGCATTAGCCCCTAACAAGAGAGTCAGCCTGTTCTTTGAAGCTTTGGAACCAAACTTTGACTTTTCTGTAGCTATGAAAGTCTCAGTTGGTATCTTCTTTCAATGTAAGTAAGGCTGCTTTGGCTGTAATGAAAATCTGTTGTTAGTTGAGACACCTTCATCAGTGATCTCAGCTACATCTTCTGGATAATGTGCTACAGCTTCTATATCAGCACTTGCTGGTTGCACTTTTATGTTATGAAGGTGGCTTCTTTCCTTAAACCTCATGACTCAATCTTTGTTAGTTTCCAACCTTTCTTCTGCAGCTTCCTTGTCTCTCTCAGCCTTCAATAAATTGAAGAGAGTTGGGGCCTTGATGTGGATTAGGCATTGGCTTAAAACAATATTGTGGCTGGGCCAGGCGCGGTGGCTCATGACCATAATCCCAGCACTTTGGGAGGCTGAGGCGGGTGGATCACAAGGTCAGGAGATCAAGACCGTCCTGGCTAACATGGTGAAACCCTGTCTCTACTAAAAATAAAAAAAATTAGCCACGCATGGTGGCGGGCGCCTGTAGTCCCAGCTATTCAGGAGGCTGAGGCAGGAGAATGGCATGAACCTGGGAGGTGGAGCTTGCTGGGTGACAGAGCAAGAGTCCGTCTCAAAAAAAAAAAAAAAATAAATAAATAATAAATAAAAAAAGGAGAATGTTGTGGCTGGTTCAATCTTCTATTCAGACCATTAAAACTTTCTCCATATCATCAAGAAGGCTGTTTCACTTTCTTATTATGTGTATGTTTACTGGAGTATCACTTTTAATTCCCTTCAAGAGGTTTTTACAACCTTGATAGCTGTCTGGTGCAAGAGGCCTAGCTTTTGGCCAACCTTGGCTTTCTACATGCCTTCCTCACTAAGCTTAATCATTTCTAGCTTTTGATTTAAAGTAAGAGATCTGTGATTCTTTCTTTCACTTGAATGCTAAATGCCATTGTAGGGTTATTAATTGGCCTAATTTGAATACTGTTGTGTCTGGCAAAAAGGGGAGGCCTCAGAAGGGGAGAAAGATGGGGGAATGGCTGGTTCGTGCAGTCAGAATACATATACAACATTGATTGATGAAGTTTGCCATCTTATATGGGTGTGATTCGTGGTGCCCCCAAAACAATTACAACAGTAACAACAAAGGCCACTAATCACAGATTACTATTACAGATGTAATAGTAATGAAAAAGTTAGAAATATTGTGGAAGTCACCAAAAGGTGACACAGAGACACAAAGCAACCACATTCTGATAGACTTGCTCGAGGCAGGATTTCCACAAATTTTCAATTGGTTAAAAAAAATGCCATATCTGTGAAGCACGATAAAGCAAAGTGCAATAAAGTGAGGTGTGCTTGTATATTTGAGAGGTGTGGGGAGGGGATTCCCGGTGCTTTTCTAATTATATAACATAAGAAGGTAATAAAGAGCTATTTGAGAAGTGAAAATTGGAAGGATACTCAGTCATATTTTTTTTTCCAGGAAAAATATATTCAAGCTTTTATATATCCTAATAGGATTGATAAGCAAACTATACTTTTTCATGTGAAATTGACTAAAGAGAACTTTGTTTGCTAATCCTTTCACATGTCATTGGAAATAGACTTAAATGTTTAGGAAATTTGACAAAGGTAGTGCTTTTAGGGGCAATGCCTTAGTAAATTGGAGGACTGGGGAGGAAGTTCTTCTAGGAAGTGCACAGACAGACTTCAAATCACGGTGAATTTGCTGCAGTGACACCAATGGATTAATTGAAGAATTTTCACGACCATATCTGAAGCAAGAATCATATATCAATCTCATATTTAAAGAATGGACTGCTCTTCTATTTTACAAAATGATTTTCCATTTTGGGGTTGAAGTGTATATTGGTAAAAGCAAAATTTAGAGCTCCCTGAACTGCTAGAAAATGACCGGAGTTTCATAAAACTCATAAATGGCACGGGATTGCTGCCGCACCTCCAGGAGGAAGGGAGCACATATTGATTAGTTCTCTTTCAGGCATCTGCTGTAAATTTGAAATAAGCCAGCTCCTAACAGGGTTATTGATGCTGTGATGGTTTTTCTTTTTCTTCCCCCCACTTTAGATGATGCTTTTGGTTATGTGAGTGCCCAAAGAAAATGAGACGAGAGAGAGAGAAAAAGGGAAGTGGCAGTAGGAAATGCCCACCACATTTAAGATACACAGATCAGCACAGTGCGGTGGAGGAAGCACAGACTTGGGCAACAGGCAAGCTGGGGTTCAAATCTTGCTGTGCCCCAGCTCGCCTGTGCAGCTGCCCATCATCACTCCTGTGCTTCCTCAGCAAAGCAAAGGGACCAGAACACCTCCGTCCTGACTTGGCCTCCCTGGATCCCAGCCTGACAGAGTGGTCTTTCTGATACACCAGGAGTGACAGGAAACAGGGGTTCTTCTCGTGGACTTGGTAAGACTCAATGCAGTCACTTGGGACACCAGAATAGAATGAATCATTGAATTACACACTGAGAAAACCTGTTCCTTCCAAAACCCAGGCAGCATCCACTCTGGCTGAATAAAGCCATCAGATGGGTCAGTTCATTGTTTTAGCCAAGTGGATACTTCTCTCAGCCTGAAAGAACGATCGCTTTGGGTTTGTGTTCTAACTCACACAACATGCAGGGTTTATAAGTTAGAGCGTTAATTAAAATGTTATTACTTGATGTAAATCAATGTTTCTAAGTGCCTTCTATAAATGTAAGGCAATCTTTAAAAAAAAGAGTCTCCATAGTGGCCTAGAAGCTGCCATAACCTGGCTTTCAGAGGCATGTTGACCACCAGTAGGTTGAAATTGCCTTTTGAGGGAATTGGATGAGTCACATCCTGATATTTGACTGACAGGTTTTCTCCTGAGGAAAAGCTGCAGCAGTGAGAGCAAGGATGGATTAGTTGGGCTGAGTTTGTGAGTGTGCCTTTTGTAGCTGAAATAGCTACATATTTCCAAGGGAATTAGCGATAAGAAATGGTGCAGTGGCTTGGCCAGCTCCAGTCTGGCGGCGTACCTCTCATGGGCTGTGCTGCTGTCTCTGCTCTCCCTTCGAGGGCAAGACTGCTGTCTCCTTCCTCGGTGATTCCTGGACCAATTCCTACATTTGATGCATGTGGTTCCCTGAGCTGGGAATAGCCTGCAGGGTTTGCCTGGTTGAAGTTTCCATATTCAGCTTCACTTGAGGCAGCTCGGAAGTAAAGGCTATGCTTATGTTGGCAAGGAGTATACTTGATGTTTAGAATTTAAAAATAGACATCTCAAGCCTCTATATTTATAAAAGTAAATGCTTCTGAGGCAGGGAAAGAATTGCAACTACATCATAAGAACCAAACCTGTGGTTCAGCAGCTCCATTCAGTTTATCAGTATTTGTTATAAAACCTATGAGATTGATCAACTCAACAATCAATCAGTGTTGATTCTTAATGTGTAGTCATCGTACTTTTTCCTAAGGCCAAGACCTCATTGTCAGTATCCCTTTGGAATCTTTTGATAACTTAAAAAAAGACCAAGTCCCACTTGGCTCACAGGTCTTCAGGGATGTCATTGATCCTTGTATAGATCCCAGGTGGAATCTGGGCTATCTCCTCAGCACAGTCTTCTCTCAATTTCAGGACCTTTCTATCATCATCACAAATAGGGCGTCTGCCAGTTGGAGTCAGCCTGTTTGTGACTGTCACTTGGTCACATATATTCCCCTTTCCCATTATCTCCCAGTGAGCTCATGGCATCTTGGTGCATTCACCCTGATGTCTTGCATTTGAGTATACCCATGCTATATCAGACAAGTAAACTGCATGACATAGATGACACATCAGTTAAGTGAAAATCCAAATGTTTTAAGGCAAAGGGACTTGGCATCATATGTGGCTTCACTGAATGCTAAGAATTTGTAGAGCAAATGTGCGTAAACTTGCTTAGTCCTGGAGCAAATCTGACTCCCATTGTTGGCTCTGATCTAGGTCTCCCAGGTCTCATAGAGCCCCGCTCAGCATTATTGTCTTACTGTGGTTCTGTTGTTGGTGGGTTCTCACAAGACCACCTCCCTGGGAGTAACTGGCACACATCACTGCTGGGCATCAATGTCTGCTCTTCCTTCCCTTGTGGGCACATGGACATCACACTGCCCCACCCTCTGCAGTTAGATTGTGCCTGTGAAATGAGGGTAGACATGATGTGTGCTGGTCTTGGTGGAGGCAGTGACAAGCCTACATGTGATTCTCTTAGTTTCTCTCTTCCCTGCTGCAGTGAGCTTGGAAGACTCCTGCAGATGTGTGGATCCACCAAAGCACCCTGGATCGCCAAAGTCCCAGGGAGTCACCCAGCTCCACACAGGAGTGAGCAAGAAATAGACTTCTGTTTTATTAAACTATTGAGATTGTGGGGTTATTTGTTGCTATAGTGTATGCTTGTCCTATCCTGATAACTGTGATAAAAAGTGCATTGGTATGATGTGGTATGTGTGTGTGGGTGTGTGCACATAGCTGTGAGTGAGTCTTCAAAGGGACATGCAAGAGTAAGCCCTCAAAGAACATTCCATGGTTAGATGAAGATGGTGACCTATGAAAGGGAGGGCTTGGTTTTCCAGCAAGACTCAAGGAAACCCATCACTGAGAAGTGGATGCCATAGGACAGAAATCCAAAGTAGTAGGAGGGTCATACAGGAACATTCAAAGCAGAAAAGTGTATAACATATATGGAATTACAGATTGGTCTATGGCTCGTAAGAAATGGAACAATTCATCATGTTTCAAAAGCACATCAAACCCAATTTAAGCAACCACTTGGCAAGAATGATTCTAAGGGTAGATGCTCACCCCCCCGTGGGCCTTATTATTTTTGTGCATGATTTTAAAATGCCAGGGCCATTGCCTGAGGGTTATCTTGGGTGACCAGAGCCAGGTCTGCCCAATGGAAATGTCAGAACTAACACACCCTTCTCAGGTGTTGGTGTCTCTCAGTCAGTGAGCAAAGGGAGTAAATGCATGGATGGGCCTGGCTTCCTGTGCCGTGCGCTGTGGGCTTACTATGTCCCAGAGCTCCTGTGCAGGGCTAAGCTCTGGTCACCCACACTGGCACCCTGTTTGATAACACACTCTTTATTGGTCTTCTTTTCTGACTTTTCTGCTTCTCCACTCCCCTGCTGAGGTATCTTGGGGTCACTTTACAAAAAAATCTGCACGCTCAAATGCTTATCTCAGGCTTTGCTTCTCAGGAAACCCCAAAAAAAATGACAATTTTTTTTGGAGAAGGACTGTCCACATCAGCGAATGTAAAAGGAAACCAGGAAAATGAATTTTGCCTTCTTGCGTTGAAAAAGAGTGACGATCACATACATATTGGCTAATATTGGCCCATATTGGCATTGTGCTCCACAATTTGTAAAAGTCTTTCAAATGGAATCAAAATGACCAACTTGTGAAGCAGATTTTACCTCAGTTTTACAGAAGAACCATTGGAACTTCAAAGAAGTTTTATGACTTTGCTGAAAGAGAGAGTTTGCAGCCTGTGGAGTTCTGGTTCTGGGTGAAATGGAGATCATGAGGAATGGGAAACAAAAGGGGAATCCTTTGGAGGTTGTGTTGCGGGTCGTGCCTCTGCCTGTGCCTTCCCATTCCAGAGAGTTCAGCTGATCATCTCCATTCAGCAGCAGGGCCTATGTTTTGGTGAGAGTTGGTTTGGCATAAAATAGGCACACTTTGTGTCCCATTCTGTGCAACTCAATTCATGAGGTTCTAAAGGTCCTTCCCACAGATGACCTCACTTTAAGCCCACCCAGTATGTTTGTCCTTAATTTTACACAGATCTTTGTACACTTGGGTCCTGGATTTTAAATTGGAATATATGGTTTCCATACTAGTTTGTTAGGGCTGCCATAACCCAGGCCCATCGATTGGGTGGTTTAAAGAGCAGAAATTCTGGAGGCTAGAAGTTTAAGATCAAGGTGTTGGCAGGGTTGGTTTCTTTTGAGGCCTCTTTCCTTGGCTTGCAGATGGCCGTCTTCTCCCTGGGTCTTCACATGATCTTCTGTGCTTGTCTGTGTCCCAATCTCTTCTCCTTACAAAGAAACCAGTTATATTGGATTAAGGCCCACTCATTTTATTTTGATAATCTCTATAAAGGCCCTAGCTCCAAATACAGTCACATTCTGAGGTTCTACAGGTTAATATTCCAAAAAAGGAATTATAAAGGGATACATTTCAGCCCATAACAACAGTCTTTACAAAGGAGGGCCCTGGAAATTTCATTCCAAAAGGAAGTCTGACCTCACCTCTTCTACCAGCATCGTTGGGTTGGAAGTTCTTTGGCAGCATATCTTCAGCAACTCTTTAAATTTTTTTTTTCATGTGTAATAGTGTTGATTATGCACCTACTATGGGTTAGGCCCTATGAATGGAAGATGAAACATGCTTGAATAAGGGTCAAGATGTAGTGGGAGAGGGTGAGGCTGTGTGTCCTGTGCTAAGAGGTATGCTAGAGCTCGAGCAAGGACAAAGGCATTCCCTTGTCCCCTCTCTCCAGGAGGTCTGTCTGATGTCCTATTCACAGCATTCCTCTAGCTGTCTCTGGGTGCTAACTGCCCGTATCCCTGCCTGTCAAACAGGATGTTTCAGCCCCTCTCCACCAGTAAGCAAGGTCAGCAGAACTGAGGATCCTCAGCTGACAAGAGAAGAAGTTAAAGTTGGAGAAACTGCTCCCAGGGAGCTCTAGGCAAGACCTGAGGCTGGCAGCTTAATGGGGCTGAAATAAGGATTGGGCAGCAGGGCTGGCCAACCTTAGCTTCCAGGGCCTGTGAAATGTTCACTGATGGATGGAAAGAGAGCTACACTTTCGCTCTGAAATGGCACCTTAGGCATAAGCAAACATAGCAGAATCTCCTCCCAGGAGTCTGCAGCTTTGAATTCACTTTTGGGTTCAACTTTGTTCAGATGATTGCCGGAGTTAGTCCTTTATGAGTCAGGATCTGGTCAGGAACATGGAAACAATACTATGTATTTCATAAAGGGAATTTAATATGGGAAGTTGGACACACAGGTCTTAGGAGGCTGAATAAGAGCAAAAACAAAACACTAGGTAAGAACAAAGATGTGTTTGAAGAAAACACTGTCCAGCCCTAAGGCTGTGGGAACCAAGGGAGAGGTTAGGATTAACACAAGTTAGTAGCCCAGAGAAGGGTCCCTGCAGAGCCCGGTTCTCCCCAGCTGGAGCTGCTATCCAGGAGATGGAAGGCCCTGCAGAGCTGGGGCTGATGCCTTGGCAGCTTAGCTCAGAGGAGAGTGTCAGGGAAGCTAGACCTCTGAGGAGACGGCACTGCCTGACTGCTACTGGTACCTTGAAGGGGTCAAAATAAAGTTGGTCTGTAAGTGCTAAAATGCGCTGAAGACTGGAATCAACTATTGTTGCTTGAAATAGGGCCATTCCTGGGGACAATGTGGGGCCATTCCTAGGGGCAAGGAAAGGGGATAGAGCACTTCTCTGCTCCCCAGCTCCTGTCTGCCAGTCTCCCCCTAGTGGCCGCTCTGGGCAGAGTCCAGCTGACAAAGGAGAAATGAGGTCAGCTGAGTCGGAGTTCTAGGGCCACAAAGCAGAGGCAATTTGGAAGCAAGAGATTATCTTAGTCATCTTGGGCTGCTATAATGAGATATCAAACATCTGGGTCGCTTATAAACAACAGAAACGTATTTCTTACAGTTCTGGAGGCTGGGATGTCCAAGGTCAAAGTACTGGTTGATTTGACACCTGGTGAAGGCCTACTTCCTGGTTCACAGATGGCACCTTCTTGCTGCATCTTCACATGGTGGAAGGGGTAAAACAGCTCTCTGGGATCTTTTGCATAAGGGCACTAGTCCTATTCATAAGGGATGTACTCTTATGACCTAATTGACCTAATTAACTTCCAAAGATCTCATCTCCTAATGCCATTGTCTTGGTGATTAAGTTTTAACATAAGAATTTGGAGGGGGCACAAACATTCAGATCATGCTAGAAATCATACCTTAGTAGCTGGTGCAGGTTGGACCAGTTCAGATCTGAGCTGAGCACCTTGAGTTATCCCTAGGAAGGGTAGAGTCTCTGTTGCTAATGGTCAAAGAACGTGGAGATCAGAATCTTGACTTGAAGGTGAGCTTATGAAATTCTCCTCTGGTGCAGTGTGAGGAATAAGGACTTGGAATCACATTGATGTGGATTCACATCCTACCCACTGCTCACCGTGTGGGACTGTCCATGACATTCAGTGCCTCTGTGTTAGTCCATTCTCGTGTCATTATAAAGAAATATCTGGGCTGGGCGCAGTGGCTCATGCCTGTAATCCCAGCACTTTAGGAGGCCAAAGTGGGCAGATCTCAAGGTCAGGAGTTTGAGACCAGCCTGGCCAACATGGTGAAACCCCACCTCTACTAAAAACACAAAAATCAGCTGGTTGTGGTGGCGGGTGCCTGTAAGCCCAGCTACTCGGGAGGCTGAGGCAGGAGAATCCTTTGAATTCGGGAGGTGGATGTTGTGGTGAGCCGAGATTGCGCCATTGAACTCTAGCCTGGGCGACAGGGCAAGATTCCATCTCAAAAAACAAAACAAACAAACAAAAAAAGAAATATTTGAGGCTGGGTAATTTATAAAGAAAAAAGGTTTAATTGGTTCTTATTTGGCTCTTATTAAAGGTTCTGCAGGCTGTAAAAGCATGGCACCATCATCTACTCGGCTTCTGGTGAAGGCCTTAGGAAGCTTCCAATTATGGTGGAAGTGACAGGGAAGCTAATATGTCACATGGCGAGAGTGAGAGCAAGACAGAAAGAAGAGGGAGGTCTCAGATTCTTTTAAACAACCAAATCTCACGTCAACTAATTGAGCAAGAACTCACTTATCACCAAAGGGATGGTGCTAAACCATTCATGGGGTACCTGCCCCCATGATCCAAACACTTCCCACCAGGCCCCATGTTCAATATTTGGGAATCACATTTCAATATGAGATTTGGAGGGGGCAAATATCCAAGCCATATCAT
Source organism: Macaca fascicularis (assembly GCF_037993035.2). Lineage (NCBI taxonomy): Eukaryota > Metazoa > Chordata > Mammalia > Primates > Cercopithecidae > Macaca > Macaca fascicularis. Next base: position 9,646,868 of record NC_088386.1, on the reverse strand, counting down.
TCCGCCTCTGGCCCCCTAAATCTCATGTCTTTCTCACCTTTCAAAATACAATCATGCCTTTACAATAGTCCCCCAAAGTCTTAACTTATTCAAGCACTAACTCAAAAATTCCAAGTCCCAAATCCCAAGTCTCATCTGGAGATGAGTACCTTCCACCTAGAAGCCTGTGAGATAAAAAAATAAGTTATTTATTTTCTAGATACAATAGTGGCACAGGCATTGAGTATATATTCCCATCCCAAAAGGTAGAAATTGGCCAAAAGAAAGAGGCACCAGGCCTCACTCAAGTCTGAAACCCAGGAGGGCAGATGTTAAATCTTAAAGTTTGAAAATAACTCTTGACTCCGTGTTTTACTTCCAGGACACACTGCTATGAGGAGTGGGCTCCCAAGGCCTTGGGCAGCTCCGCCCATGTGGCTTTGTAGAATGCAGCCCTTGAGCCTGCTGTCATGGGTTGAGTTGAGTGATAGCAGTTTTTCCAGGTTGAGGATGCAAGCTGCCCATGGCTCTACCATCCTCAGATCTGGAGGGTGGTGGCCCCATTCCCATAGCTCCACGAGGCAGTGCCCTTGTGGGGGACTCTGTGTGGGGCCTCCAACTATATATTTCCCCTCAACATTGGCCTAGTAGAGGCTATCTTCAGGGGCTCTTCTCCTGTGGCAGGGTTCTGCTTGAGCACCTAGGCTTTCCCATACATCCTCTGAAATCTAGGTGGAAGCTGCCAAGCCTCCTTCACTCTTGAATTCCATGTGCCTGCATACTTAACACCATGTTGAAGCTGCCAAGGCTTATGGCTTGTGTTCTCTGGAGTGGTGGCCCAAGCTGTATCTGTGGCCTTTTGAGCCTAGACTAGAGCCAGGGCAACCAGGATTCTGGGAGCAATGTCCCAAGGTTGAGCAGGGCAATGATGCTGTGGGCCTGGCCCCTGACATTATTCTTTCCTCCTAGGCCTTTGGGCCTGTGATAGGCAGAGCTGCCTTGAAGATCTTTGAAATACATTCAAGACCTTTTCCCCATTGTTTTGGCTATTAGCACTTGGCTCCTTTTCAGTCATGCTAATCTCTCTAGCAAGTTGTTGCTCAGCAGTCTGTTTGTATTCCTCTTCTGAAAATGCTCTTTCTTTCTCTACCACATGGCCAAGATGCAAATTTTCCAAACTTTTAATGTCTGCTTCCCTTTGAAATATATGCTCCTTTGCTCCCATATCTGATCATAGGTTGTTACAAGTAGCCAGGCCACATTTTGAACATTTTGCTGCTTAGAAATTTCTTCCACTAGATGCCGTAAGTCATCACTCTTAATTTCAAACTTCCACAGATCCCTAAAATGTGGATACAATGCAGCCAAGTTCTTTGCTAGGGTGGAACACAGTTGACCGTTACTTCAGTTCCCAAAAACTTCCTTATTTTCATCTGTGACCTTAGCAACCTGGACTTCACTGTCCATATCTCTATCAGCACTTTGGTCACAATCATTTGACCAGTCTGAAGGAAGTTCCAAACTTTACTTCATCTTCCTGTCTTCTTCTGAGTCCTCCAAACTCTTTCAACCTCTGCCCATCACGTAGTCCTAAAGCCACCTTCACATTCCCAGGTATCTTTACAGCAACACCCTACTCCTCAGTACCAATTTTTTGTAGTAATCCAGTCTTGCATTGCTATAAAGAAATACCTGAGACTGGGTCATTTATAAAGCAAAAAGGTTTATTTTGGCTCACAGTTTTGCAGGCTATATAGGAAGCATGGTGCTGGCATCTACTTGGCTTCTGGTGAGGCCTCAGGGAGCTTACAATCATGGTGGAAGGCCAAAGGGAGCTGGCATATCACATAGTGAGAAAAGGAGCAAGAGACAGGGGAGAAGGTACCACACACTTTAAACAACTAGATCTTGTGTAAACTAACTGAGAAAGAACTCACTTATTACCAAGGAGATGGTGCTAAATCATTCATGAGGGGATTTGCCCTCTGCCACCATGATCTAATCACCTCCTACCAGGCCCCACCTCCGACATTGGGGATTACATTTCAACACGAGATTTGGAGTGGATGCACATCCAAACCATATCAACCTCTAAGCTTGCCTTCCTTTTCTGTTCACTTGTTTCCACCCTCTTCTGTTATTCCTTTTCTGTTAACTTGTTTTCACCCTTTCAATGCTGTATAATTCATAACATTTCCCATCTGAGGTCAGGGTGGAGTTAGACTCACAATGTCTTCTTGCCCTTGCTGACCAAAAGCAGATTTGTGATGCTGGCTTTCTGGCCGTCTTTGTCAGGCATATGCGTTTCTCTCAGGAGTGACACAGGGAGGTACAGAGTGACCTGGGGCAGCGCTATTCAGGTGGGTGGCACCAAATCCTCTCCTCATGGTCATGTGATGTGAACTCTCAAACAGAATAGGGCCAGCCTTGGAATCTCTGTGGAGTGAAAAGCATGATCCTTTTTCCTAGATAATTAGGCTTTTATTTGCTCCTAAGCTAATTCACTATAAGAGGGGACTCTACCCCTAAGGTATTGCATTTTAATTCTAATTTTTAATGCACGGTTGAAAGCTCAGTTGGCATGGTTTCAGTCCTGGAGATGTGCTGGAAGAGCTGTGGTGTCTTTGTGAGGGCATTTAGATGTAGTCTTGTTTTCCATCATTGAAGAGAACCCTTTGTTCCTGGGAATGCCCTCACACACACGCCAGTACACACATGCACCCTCTACACAGATGTTAACACACACACAATTAGCATAAGATCTTGCAGGAAATTTAAAAAGAGACCCACAAAGAGAAATGAGATTTGCTAGACAGGCTGTGGTGAGGATCTAAACCGCCTGGGCTACATTCTCTCTCTGTCTCCGTCTCTCTCTCTCTTTTCATTTTCTTGAAATGTTTCCTTTGTGAGAGATAATTCCTTGACAGAAACAGCCTTCATTTCCTTTTAACTTAGAATAGCATTTTCCCCAAACTGCTCAGGGGACTGTTAGTTCTGCAGAAGTCTAAATGAAGTTACGTGGAAAAGACCATTGTGCAGCCAAATCAATTTGGGTTGAATCCAGTTAAACAGGTTTCTTTATCACAGGATTCCTCAGAGCCTTTGTAGGACTAATGTACTCTGTGAACCACCAGAGGGGACTCCCATTCCAGGATTCCTTTCCAGGTTTATTGGCCACCTAACCTCTCCTTCCTTTCTTTTCTCATGCTGCATCTTTCACTCTCAGTGTCCCAGGGCTGCCACTTTGAGACCCATGTCTCTACATCCCGTTCCTCTCATTTGTGTTAAGGTATGATTGGTGAGAGCAGCACTGTTCAGGGTTGGGAAACTTGTTCTTTGTCTGAGGCAGGCAACTTGACTCTGGTCATAAAAAACCAGAGGGGATGGGTCCTAATTCCAAGCACTGGTTTGCCAGTGCGTGTGGATGTCCCCAAGAAAAGATACCCCCCAGCTGGGAGCCCACCTCATGTTTTAAGCTCTGGTAATGGGTCCTGTTTATGATAGAGTGTAGGTGGCTCTGAGTGTAGAGGTGGAGGTGGGTGTAGGAAGATAATGTAGTGTGGAGAGGAGCTCAACATAAAAATATTTTGTAAAACTCATGTCGTTGAGCTGGGTTGAGCCAGTGCTATCCCACTTTTCATTCGGCTAGGAGACTTGGGGTTGGCAGTTAATTTGTAGTTTAAAGGTCTTTGGTTCTCCACGTTTTTGGAGATCTCAGGAGGCCAAGTCTACTGGGTGTAGGTATGGATTAACCACATGTTCTGAGGCACCCCTTCACACATGTCCACAGAACACATCTCAACACACACACGTCAGCATGTGCACAGATGTATTCAAACCTTGGCCCGTGTCAGGGCGATCATCTCAGTTAGAAATTTGCAACATTTGCCCATTTGCTGTTTTAGCCGGTTAAGACTCAGGAAAATGAGTTGTGGCAGAAAGTTGTGAAATGCTAATTTGGGGGATAATGAAGCATTTGGTTGGTCAATCAGAACTATCTATCCCCCTGCTACATTAAACTGGATATTTTCAACTTCCATGCTTTTTTTTTTTCCCCCATAAGCCCAGGGAAAGTTCATTACTCCAAGGACAATGACAGAAAATGTGCAGAGTGGGCAAGAGGGAGATTTACCTAATTTGTTTTTTTTTTTTTTTTTTTTTTTTTTTGAGACAGAGTCTTGCTCTGTACCCTAGGCTGGAGTGCAGTGGCGCGATCTCAGCTCACTGCAAGCTCCGCCTCCTGGGTTTACGCCATTCTCCTGCCTCAGCCTCCCGAGTAGCTGGGACTACAGGCGCCCGCCACCTCGCCCGGCTAGTTTTTTGTGTTTTTAGTACAGACGGGGTTTCACCGTGTTAGCCAGGATGGTCTCGATCTCCTGACCTTGTGATCCGCCCGCCTCGGCCTCCCAAAGTGCTGGGATTACAGGCTTGAGCCACCGCGCCCGGCCCCTAATTTGTTTTTAAAGGAGTGTTTGGAATTGCAAGCAACAAGGACAGGCTGGAGGTAATTAGCAAGGCACTGAAGGAATCATGTCTGAGAAAGAAAAAGAATGCAGTGGTATCACTCACAATGTATGGAGGAAATTGTCAGCTGCAAGCCAAGAGGTAGTAAGCATGACTTCTATGTGGTTGTCAGAAAGTCCAGTGAGTCTGCTTCTTAACCAAGGAACCGTCAGACCAGGCTTATGCACCACTCTCAGGAGAGCTGTGCCTGATACAACAGTGAACAAAGTTTGGGATGCATGAGGAGATTGCTGCTGATTAGAGGGGAAAAAAAAAAAATGGTCAAAAGGCAACACGGAAGCTGGGTTAACGAAGGTTTTGGAGCCTGTTACATCTTGGGTTCAAATCACGGCTGAGTCACTTACCAGCTGGATAAAGCACATTATTTTTTTGAGCCTCGATTTCTTCATCTACAAAATAGGGACAATGATGCTTCCTTAGTGGAGATGTTTTGAAGCTTAGAAATAACATGTGTACAGTGCGTGTCTCAGTGCTCAGCAAATGGCTGATTAAAAAATAGAAAGTGTTGTGAAGATGATGGGGCTGTGTCTGCAAGCGTGTTGATTCTCAGCTGGGGATGAATGGTGCCCACTGTGAGTTGGCAAAGATGACTTCAAGAGGGAATTCATTTCTTTCTGGAGAGAATGAAGAGTGAGATGAGGTCACACACATTTCCGATGGAACAGCTTTATGTGAGAGACTACGATACCAAATCTTTCTTTTCATTGCAGAATATAAATACGCTTGCTGAAGGATGGAAAGTAGGTGGATGAAATCGAATAGCTTAAAGGTAGCATAAAAGAAAAATAAAGTACAAAACCAGATTAAAAAAAGGATACCATTTTATATCCAGTAAATCCATGCAGCATCTGATTTACCATTTTCCTGATTGCCTTTCAGAGTTTATTGGAGCCTACAGTATCTGTGAACCAGATGACCAGCTTTAAGGTGGGGAGGAAGGGGACTATCTCCCCCTTCTTGTCTTGTTGTGATATCCAGGAGCACAAGCCAGATAAATGAATAGAATGGCTGGGGCATGCATTCCTCAGCTGTCCCCATTCCGTGCCCCGTCCTTCTTGCTCTGGGATTGCTTTGGGGTGAGCACTTGCTTCATTTGCCTCCCAGACTGTTGCCAGTTTAGCAGTTTCTTTTCATAGAACTCTGCCTTTCTCCCTGCTTTATCATCTGTTGCCTGCTCTCTGATGTGACTCCTGGAAAGACTGTATTTCCATGGGTGACTGCTTCAGCTGGGCTGATCAACCCGCTCCAGGGGCAGCCCTGGTGGAGCTGCTTTCCCTCTCTGGACTTTGGTCCTGGGAGGTGGCTTCCAAGAGCATTCTGCACTCTGGATAAATGGGATCTGAGTAATAATGGGATTAAAGAGAGAGGCAGAAGGAGAAATGAGGCTTAGGTGACTAAATTCAGGCTAATCATATATAAGGCTATGGTTTATATAATTATTTTAATAAAATAAAGGTACCTTCTAGGTTGAGAATTCTCAAACTGTGGTCTGAGGACAAGTGGCAGGTCCCCGAGTCCTTTCAAGGGGATCCCTGAAGTCAGAACTCTTTCCGTAGTAACACTAATATGTTAGTTGCCCCTTTCACACTTATTCTGTGATAAGTGTGCAGTGGAGTTTCTCAGCAGCACCACAATAGGTGATGGCATCATTTTTGTGTAGTGTGTACTTTTGTAATTCAAAAATTTCTCAGTTTGAATTTCTCATTTGACATGGACAGATAAAAGTCACATAAACAAAAGCTCTTTGATGGTTTTCAAAATTTGGGGTCCTCAGACCAAATGTTTGACACCTGCTGTTCTAGATTATGGCTGTGCTTTCTACTGAGGGGTGCGGTTGGGAGAGAAATTCATCAGGTGTGGGGTTATGAAGATTTCCTAGGCTTTGTCATTACAAGGATGGATGCAGAAGAGACACTTGGCCATTGCGTTAGTTACACTTGTTCATTCCTTTGCTTATTGCACAAGGCATTTGAGTGTATTGTTTTAAGCATACAGACTCTGGTGTCAGACTGCCTGCGTATGAATCCTGGTTCAGCCACTTTGTTACTCTGTGACTTTGGGCAAGTTAATGGATCTCCTTATGCCTTGGTTTCCTCATTGCGAATGAGGATCAAAATCCTTTCTCCTGGAATTATTGTGAAGGGTAAGTTGTTTAGCCAGTGCCTGCCTGTGCTGGTAATTTTCCATTTGCCCCTCTCCTTTCTTCCCCTAATACATTCTCCTCCTTTCTTTACCTTGCTCTGGATCCTGGGAAGGTGAAGGGAGGGCTAATCCCTATGGACTCCATTATTTAGATTTCTTTGCCTTCTGGTTTTCTGTTGAGTTTGAGCAATGGGAGGCACTGGCAAAAGATGAGAGGTGGAAGGAGAGAGAGATGGGGGTGTGTGCTCCGCTGCTTCCTTCCTGCTTTGGTGCCAGTTGTTACACTGGTTGGGTCCTTCTCCAGTCCCAGTTGCAGTCACAGTTTCTATGGCTGTGGTTTTTCATGGTTCAGGAGCTCATGAAGCCCTGGCTACAGCATCCTCCCCTTCCCTTCAGTCTAGGTATGTTGTCTGTCCTGGGGCATTTGGGCAGTCCTTCCTGTTTCCCTTGCCTCTGTACATCTGCTTAAGTACACCTGTAAATGGTCTTTTATGAAGCTCTTTGCAAGATTCCTCTGAGCACACCTTGTTTCTGCTGCATCTTAGCTGATGCCCTGGCAAAGCAGCACGTTCTCAGGAGGCGTTAGTGGCCGTGACAAGTCTGACTCTGGCACTTGCTGCTCCAGGTGCTTCCTTGCGGGCTGCTACCAAGGCTTCCCAGTTTCCTCTGTGCTTTCTCCCATGCTCGGCACACACAGGGCAGTGGTTGCTCTCAAAAAGCTTGTGCAAAAGGACTGGACATTTAAGAATCAAAGAGTTCGGCAGAAACCTGAAGCCATAAATGACAAGTGGCAACATGGCCAATGCTGAAACAAGTTCTCCGGAGTTCAGAGGAGGAAGAATGGGCTGATAGGAAAGGTGTCACTTTTCAACAGGGTGGGAAAAGTGATCTGCAGCGAAGCTCCAAGTCTGAGTAAGCTTCGCTCAGATGCATAGAGCAGAGAGGGGACATGTGATTGATGTGACAGGAGCCTGTGGAGAAGGTCGAGTGACCCAGCTGCAGTCTTGTCCCAGGGATGGACAGAGGAATCAGGGCTTCTTCCCCTTGGAGTCCCTGAAGGTTTGTGTGCAGTGGCTGGAGTGAAGACAGCGGTGGAGGAGATGTGAAGATAGCTAGGAAGGTGAAGGGAGGGCTAATCCCTATGGACTCCATCATTTAGATTTCTTTGCCTTCTGGTTTCTTGCTGAGTTTGACGAATGGGAGGCACTGGCAAGAGATGAGAGGTAGAAGGAGAGAGAGATGGGGATGGAGAGGAGATGTGGTCCACATGCTGTTGGAGGAGGAGGATGTGAAGGCAGGTGGAGGTGATGTGACCATCCAAGGGAAGATCTCAGGGGTGGGGTGCTGGACTGGGAAATGGTAGGAAAAGGATAGGGGAGCTGGGCAAGAGAGGGATTCTGAGGCTGAGGGCTCCTCTCCAAGCTTGTCTGACTGCTAAGCCCACGTTCTCCCTCCCCAGTGTGCCCCTCTCCCCAGCCCATGACAGGGTCAGCAGATGCTTCTCTGGACCCTGGGGTACAGTCTGTTCTTTCTGTCACTGACTCTCTGAGTAACTGTGTGCTAGTTGCTTTTTCTCTCTGGTCACCAGTCTTTTCATCTGGAAGATAAAGGTGTAACGTGCATGATCCGTAGAACCTCCTGGTTTGACATCTTGTGAGTCCATGCTGCAAATATCACAATGACTTTCACCCTCTCTGATAGTACTTCATCTCCAGGAGAGATTTTGCCTTCAAAAGGGAGACTGATAAGAGGAAGGACTAACATTGTGCTCCTGCTATTTTTTAGGTACTGTGCATGCAATGTTCATATTTTATTTAATTGTCCTAACACCCTTCCTTCAGTTAGCATTGAATTTGGCAGAATTAACAGAAAACCCGACTCAGTGTGGTTAAATCAATAGAGTGAATTTTTCTCATAGAACAAGAAATCTGGAGGCAATTACCTGCTGGCCTTAATTCAATGGCTCAGATATGTCAGGACAGGCACATGCATGCTTGTCTTGGCCTTTCCCTCATGACCACAGAAGGGCTGCTACAGCTCCAACCACCATCTTTGTAAAGGAATGGTGTGGGGGAAGGGAAACTGGGCCTGTCCATTGGTCCTTTTTTTTTTCCAATCAGTAAAGGAAAGCATTATTAGTTTCCCTCATTGACAGAAGAAACGAATGAGGCTAGAGAGGCTGAGCCACTTCTAAACACAGAGTCAGCATGACTCTGCCCCAGAGTCTCAGCTCCCTTTCCTTTCCAGTGCTGGGTTAGCAAAACTGGTTTGCAGGAGCCTTACTGCACCAGGAGGCCTCTGCACCCTAGTGCAACCAAATATCAAGGCAGGTTAGCGACTGGAGGGGAATCCTCACTAGGGGATGTCCTTTTTCATTCCTAGAAGTATTCTGAAGCTGGATTTGCGTGCTGGGACCAGACCTCCCTTTCTTGATGGGAATAAATGGTACTAACAGTATTCAGGAAAAGAGCACAGCATTTAATCATGATTGAGAGATAGGCAACCTTCTTCCCCAGTCGTCCTGCCCAAGGCTGCTGGGGGAATCCTGTTCCTGCCTGTCACCTGCTGCATCCACCTCTTTCCTTCTTCCTGAGTCTCCTGCATGGCTCCCTGATGCCCAGGAGGAAGATTCCTGTCCACGCTGAAGTGCATCACTTGCTGAGTCAGCTGTGCCCCCCCCGCCCTTGACCACAGGTGAACATATTTTTTGTTTTGTTTTGTTTTTTCCTCTACTGAAAAATTACTAGATAATTGTTTATTTTGTAGGGATTTAATTGAAATGAAAACAGAGACCTTGAAACAAATTGCAAATTATAACAAGTATGGAGAATCGGAAAAATGAAGGCCAAACTTCTGTTTTTTTTTTTTTTTTTTTGTTTTGTATTTCTGTTGAGAAGCCGCAGTAAGGCCAAAGCCAAGTTGAGGGGATGTCAGCCCAGGGCAGTATCCTCATCCCTCCCCTCCCAATGGTTTTATTCCAAGAATGTTTGGTTTCAAACGGGGCTTGTGGGAAGACCATTGTACTCATAACTAGGCCATCTGGGATGGGTTGTGTTGGTGTGAGTGGGACCACGGGTGGGACCCTGGATGTATTTTCTTGGTCACTAGCATTCCAGAGGATGGATGGAGGGGTTGTTTCCTGAGTTTGGAATGAAATCTGAGCATGAAACTGCCTGGTTTCAGCTCTTCCTGGCCCCTGCCCACCTTTAGGGCTCAACCCTACCTCCCTCCTTCCCTCCTGCCAGCACTTGCTGAGAGGAACACGGTGAACTACTCCAGCACAAAACACTGTTTCTCAGGGTCCTTTGCTCACGTTCTCTCTGCAACACCTTTCTTATCTACACCTGGCCGGCACTCACTCACCTGTCAGGACTCACGAAGCCATGCTTGAGTTCTTAGAACTAGCAAGGGGCTTCTTTGGGCTCCTACCAAGCTTCCATGATGCATTCCTCCATAGCATTGAAATTCGCTCTTTGCTTTTCTTTCTTTTCATGGATTTGTGAGATGCGTGAGAACAGGGTCTGTGCCTCGATCATTTTGGAGTCCCCAGCCCCTAGCACGGTGCTTGGCCCAGAATGGCCCTCAATAATGCAGCATTGAACGACTCTAAACAAACAGCAAGGGTGTACAGTTTGTTTTCGGCAGAAGAGCAGCCAAGGTCCCCCTGCACCATGGATCCCCTGTAAGCCAAGCTCTGCTGCTGTGGATCTCCCGCCTTCTGCATGATCCTCTCTTCAGACAAAAATGGTGCTTGAGCCGGTGCAGCAAGCACACCCTTCTGTATTCCTCTCTTGAGATTGTTCCCATTTAATATTTGTGCCTAGACGCACCCGTTCCTGCTGGAGGGTTTTAATAGCCCACTTGACATTTTCTATTTTTTGGATGGTTGTTTCTATTAAATTGTTGTAATGAAACCAATGAACATTACTTGTTTTTTTTTTTCTTTCCTTCTTCTTCAAAATCTCTTTCTAAATGGACTGCATACCAAGCTTGCAACAGCAGTAGATTTTCCCTGAATGACCGAGCCAGGCAGTGCCTTGAAAATAAGAGCATTCAAAGTGGACATTAGAACCAGGGCCCCGAGAAGATGGACTCCAGCTGTTTCATTTCGGAGGCGAGGTAATGAGACTAGAGACCGAGAAACTGCCCCTCACATTGTTAGTGACAGATTTGGCCTTATAACCCATGATCGCTTATCACTTCAAAGTTTATTTATTTTTCAATTATCAATAACATCGTCTTGTACTAAAGCCTCTTCTTAACTGCTGAAGTCTAGGAATAAGAATAAAAAAAAAATCAGCCCATATTTTCAGCACCTGAAATAATATTTTGTTACCTTTATTGGTCACTTGTTCTCTGTGTACATATTTTACGCTTATTTTAATAGACACATATACCTAAAACATGTAAAGTATGAAGAAGAAGATGAATTACCCAAACTCAAGTCCCTAGAGTTAAGCGCTGCAAGCGATTGGATATGTGGTTCTGCAAAATGCTGTTTTCTTTCTCTAAAGAAATAAAAAGTGCGATCACACTATATCTCTTGTTTGGTAACTTGCAGTTTGCATCTTGCTAATATAGTATGAACAGCTTTTTAAACCAAAAAGTACCCACAGCCTCACTTTTGATGACTGGATAGCAGCCTATTGTATACATGTGCCATGTGCCACCATTTATTTATCAAAATTGTTGTTATTAGACATGTAAGTTGTTCCCTGTTTTTTTCACTATTATACATAGTACTTTGATAAATATCTTTGACTATGGAAGAATACAGTTTTTCGCTCATTTGTTATTTTGCTAGAATAATTTGCATGAGGGTTGTAATTTATAGGTCAATGTGCTTGCACAGGTTAGAGATATTTGACACGGGCCTTCAAATTGCATTCCAGAAGAACAATGTGAGGTTATTTCTTACAGAAGCACATGAGGAAGCTCATTTTCCACATCCCTGCCTTGCTGCATTCAAATGTACTTCTCATTTCCTCAGTTTTGGTGAATTCGTGTCTTTGAAACATCAGCCATTTCACTGAAATTTTAAAATTCATTATCATACAGTTGTACATAGTTTTCTCTTATAATGAACAAACAACCATTTCATGCCTGTGGTTGTAATCCCCTTCTCATTCTTAATATGTTGTTAAGAAGAGCAGGATGCTCTGGGCAGATTTCAAAATGGTTAGTTTTCTCTCCCCGCTGCTGTAAGCAAAAGTGGATTTTTTTCTTCGGTATGCACTGTGAGAACTTGAGATTGCTGCTGGAGATAAGGCTCACAAAAGTGTGGGGACCCCTCTAAGACTAGGTTCCCCTGGAGTTTATAAACTCTCAAACTTCGTCCGCATAGGACCTCCAGCAATTCGTGAATTATAGTTCAGGTTTTCCTACCTCGGCACTGCTTCTGGTGGAGATTTCTCTTCCTGGGATTCTGCTCCAGTGAGCTGTGATTCCTTGTATCCACCTGGCTGTCTCATCAATTTTGGGGGCAGTAGTTTGCCCTGTCACCTGAGTTATCTGACGGATCTAAGAAGAACTGCTGACTTTCAGTTTTTTCAACTCTTCCTTTGTTGTGAGGATGGCAGTGACAACGTTCAAGCTCCTTACACGTGGGACTGGAAACAGGAAGACCTTCATTCTCAATGTTTTCCGTTGTTGTTTGTCTTCCTTCCTCTCTCCCTCCCTCCCTCTCTCCTTCCCTCCCTTCCTCCCTTTCTCCCTTTCTTTTCTGTCCTTTCTTTCTATCAATTAGCTTTGTAAGCTGGTCATCTATATTATTGGTCTTTTCACAAATTCTTTTTATTCATTCTGCTTTTTAGGATTTGAATAAATTACTTCCAGCTTTTATATTTAATAATTCCTCCCTCTTTCTTTCTTTAGGTTATATTTTGCTGTTATTCTAGCTGTTTGAGTGAGACAGTTTATTTTTACTGTTATCCTTGCATTTACTTCTATTCCTTTGTTCAGTTAATCTCTTTAGGGAAATGGATTATCTGTACGCCTAGGTCATAAGCTTCTTTTGGGCGAAGATCTTGTTTTCTTCAGATCATGGCACAGTGCTCCGCTCAAGGTGAACGATCCACAGTGGCTGAATGCGTAAATGAAGGAGAAAATACATGTGAGATTTAGGGTGTCTGTCCTATCTCACATATTTTTTTCTATTTAAATTTATTTTGCCATTTCTTCAATGTTTTACACATTTTTGTATTTAAAAGCGTTGCTCCCTTCCGCCCAAATGTACCATATATGCAATTTTATATCTCACTTTGTAAAATTTAATCTGGTTATCACATTTTTAAATAAAGTTTTTATAATGTTATTATGGATTCATTTCCATTCACTGGGTGTGTTATAGTTTACTTGACTGTAACGTATTGATGTAAATTTGAGATCGTGCCAATTATTTTTGCTATTAAAAGAAATTGTATGAGTATTTTACAAAGTATTATGGAAACTTTCTTCATGATAAAATTACTGTAGTGACATCTTTGGGTCAAAGACCTGAATATTTAATTGTTACATTTTGACAAATGGTTTTTCAAAAGGGTAATACAAAATTTGGCATCCACCAACAATGCATGAAAGTTAATTGCTCCTACACAGATTTGCTAATTTGGGGTGCTGTCTACCACTGCCTTCCAACTCTGGCTCAGTACTCCTGACACTACACTGCAACACCCCGTCTCTCTTTAGATCTTTGAAATGTTTTTCCAGTTTCTTGAATGGAACGAGGGTGAGAGTGAGAAAGATCAGGAATTAAGATGATACACTTGGCCAGACACAGTGGCTCATGCCTGTAATCCCAGCATTTTGGGAGGCTGAGGAGGCAGGGGGATCACCTGAGGTCAGGAGTTCAAGACCAGCCTGGCCAACATGGCGAAACCCCATCTCTGCTAAAAGTACAAAAATTAGCCGGGTGTGGTGATGGGCACTCTGACAGGTGTCTGTAATCCCAGCTACCCAGAAGGAGGGGGCAGGAGAATTGCTTGAACCTAGGAGGAGGAGGTTGCAGTGAGCTGAGATTGCACCACCGCACTGCAGCCTAGGCGACAGAGACTCCTTGAGGAAAAAAAAAAAAAAAGATAATTTACTTCGCTTATTCTTCTACTTTTTTTAAAAACTAAGATTGATTGAGCCTTTTTAAAGTTACAAAGTATAAAGAAGAAAATAAGCCACAAATGATCCATTTATTCTTGAATTCATTTCACAAGTTGGAAAAGCCAAACAGGGTGGAGTGGAAGAAAATGGACAGCAAAAGCCTCATTTCCCATTTTCTGTTCCTCTCCTTGGAGGTAATTACTTATGAATGTGTCTTTGATTGTTTCCAGAGTACACATGCTAGCAAATTTATTATATTTCGGGATTCCAAGATGCTTTAGTGTTGACCTTTTCTGTAGCTGTCACCTGGCTGGAGTGGTTCTGGGAGATCCTATATTGTAAGAGGCATTGTTTCTTAAACTAAACAATTTTATCAGTACAAATGTATGGGTTGCATGTGACATTTTGTTTCATGTATATAATGCATAGTGATCAAGCCAGGATATTTAGGATGTCCATCCAAGTATAATACATTTTTGTCAATTACAGTCACCCTGCTCTGCTACCAAACATTGAATTTATTCCTTTTATCTAACTGTGTGTTTGTACCCTTTAACCCACTTCTCTTTATCCTCCCTCCTGTCCTACTCACCCTTCCCAGTCTACTATCTATCTTCTACTCCCTACCTCCATCTGATAACATTTTTAGCTCACGCGTATAAGAACACTTGATATTTGTCTTTCTGTGCCTGGCTTATTTTACATAAGATAATGACCTTCCGTACCATCCATGTGCTGAAAATGACATGATTTCATTCTTTTATATGTCTAAGTAGTATTCCAATGCACATATGTACCACGTTTTCTTTATCCATTCTTCCAATGATGAACACTTAGGTTGATTAAATGTCTTTGCTATTGTGAACAGTGCTTCAGTAAACACGCAAGTATGGATATCTCTTTGATATATATATTGACTTCTATTCCTTTGGGTAGATACTTGGTGTGGGGTTGCTGGATTGAATGGTAATTCTATTTTTAGTTCTTTTAGACATCTCCATAGTGTTTTTGATAGTGACTGTACTAGTTTTTATTCCCACAGTTTATAAGAGTTCTCTTTTCTCCACACCCTTATCAACATCTGTTAATTTTTCTTCTTAATAGTAGCCATTCTGACTGGATTAAGATATCTCATTGTACTTTTGGTTTGCTGTTCTCTAGTGATTAGTGACATTGAGTATTTTTCATACACATGTTGGCTGTTTGTAAGTCTTCTTTCGAGAAATGTCCATTCATGTCCTTTGCCCACTTTTTAATGTGATTATTTGCTTCTTTTTCCTGTTGAGTTGTTTGAGTTTCTTACATAATCTGGATATTAGTCCTCTTTCAGATGAATAGCTTAAATATTATTTAATAATATATTAAATATTATTAAATGCAAATATTATTTAATGCCTTAAATATTAAATGCAAATATTATTTAATATTTTAAATATTTTCTCCCATTCAACAGATTGTCTCTTCGCTCTTTTCATTATTTCTTTTGGTATGCAGAAACATTTTAATTTCATTAAGTCCCATTGGTCTATTTTTGCTTTTGCTGCCTATGCTTTTGAGGTCTTAGTCATACATTTTGTGTCCAGTCTGATGTCCAGAAGAGTTCTCTCTAGGTTTTCTCCTGGTATTTTTAAAGTTTTGAGTCATATGCTTAAATGTTTAATCCATTTTGAATTGATTTTTGTACATGCTGAGAGATAGGAGTCTAGCTGCATTATTCTGCATGTGGCTATCCAATTTTCCTGGCATCATTTACTGAAGAGGGTGTCCTTTCCCCAGTGTAAGTTCTTGTTGGCTTTGTTGAAAATCAAATGGCTATAAATATGTGGCTTTATTTCTGGATTCTCTATTCTGTTCCATTGGTCTATGTGTCTATTTTTATATCAATACTGTGCTGTTTTGGTTATATATGTTTAGAAGTCAGGTAACGTTATGCCTCCAGCTTTGTTCTTAATGCTCAGAATTGCTTTGGCTATTCAGGCTTTTTTTTTTGTTGTTGTTCTGTATGAATTTTAGAATTTTTTTGGTAAGTCTGTAAAGAGTGACATTGGTATTTTGATAAGGAGTGCATTGAAACTGTAGATTGCTTTGGACATTATGGCCATTTTAACAATATTAGTTCTTCTGATGCATAAGTAGAGGATGTTTTTCTATTGTTTGTGTCCTCTTCATTTTTTTTCATTAGTGTTTCATAGTTTTCCTTGTAAATATCTTTAGCTTTCTGGTTAGATTTTTCCCTAGGTATTTTATTTTATTTTAGTAGCTATTGTAAGTGGGATTGCTGTCTTGATTTCTTTCTAGGCTAGGTTGTTATTAGTGTATAGAAATACTACTAATTTTTGTATGTTACTTTTGTATTCGGCAATTTCACTGAATTCATTTATCAGATCTACAAAACTTTTGGTAAAGTCTAGGTTTTTCTAGATACGATTACATCATAAGCAAAGAGAGACAATTTTACTTACTCTTTGCTAATTTGGATTCTTTTTATTTCTTCTATTGCTTGATTGCTCTGGCTAGGACTTCCTGTACTATGCTGAATAGCAGTGATGAAAGTGAGCATCCTTGTTTTTTCTTGACTTTTCCCCAGTCATTGTGATGTTAGCTGTGGGTTTGTTGTATTCAGTCTTTATTATGTCGAGGTCCTTTTCTTCTACCCCTAATTTACTAAAGTTTTTATCACGAAAGGATGTTAAATTTTACCAAATGCTTTTTCTGCATCTGTAGAGATGATCATATAGTTTTTAAATTATCATTATTTTATTATTATACTTTAAGTTCTGGGGTACATGTGCAGAATGTGCAGTTTTGTTACATAGGTATACATGTGCCATGGTAGTTTGCTGCATCCATCAACCCGTCACCTACATTATGTATTTCTGCTAAAGCTATCCCTCCCCTAGTCCCCCACCTCCGGACAGGCCCTGGTGTGGATTGTTCCCCTCCCTGTGTCCATGTGTTCTCATTGTTCAACTCCCACTTATGAGAGAGAACATGCGGTGTTTGGTTTTCTGTTCTTGTGTTAGTTTGCTGAGAATGATGGTTTGCAGTTTCATCCATGTCCCTGCAAAGGACATAAACTCATCCTTTTTTTTGGCTGCATAGTATTCGATGGTATATATGTGCCACATTTTCTTTATCAAGTCTATCACTGAGGGACATTTGGATTAGTTCCAGGTCTTTGCTATTGTGAACAGTGCCACAATAAACATATGTGTGCATGTGTCTTTATAGTAGAATGATTTATAATCCTTTGGGTATATACCCAGTAATGGGATTACTAGTGGTATTTCTAGTTCTAGATCCTTGAAGAATTGCCACACTGTATTCCAAAATGGTTGAACTAATTTACAGTCCCACCAACAGTATAAAAGCGTTCCTATTTCTCCACATCCTCTCCAGCATTTGTGGTTTCCTGACTTTTTAATGATCGCCATTCTAACTGGCATGAGATGGTATTTCATTGTGGTTTTGATTTGCATTTCTCTAATGACCAGTGATGATGAGCTGTTTTTCATGTGGTTATTGGCTGTATAAATGTCTTCTTTTGAGAAGTGTGTGTTTATATCTTTTGCCCACTTTTTGATTTTTTTTTTCTTGTAAATTTGTTTAAGTTCTTTGTAGATTCTGGATATTAGCCCTTTGTCAGATGGATAGAGTGCAAAAATTTTCTCCCATTCTGTAGGTTGCCTGTTCACTCTGGTGATAGGTTCTTTTGCTGTGCAGAAACTTTTTAGTTTAATTAGATCCCATTTGTCAATTTTAGCTTTCGTTGCCATTGCTTTTGGTGTTTTAGACATGAAGTCTTTGCCCATGCCTATGTCGTGAATGGTATTGCCTAGGTTTTCTTCTAGGATTTTTATGGTTTTAGGTCTTACATTTAAGTCTTTAAATCATCTTGAGTTGATTTTTGTATAAGGTGTAAGGAAGGGGTCCAGTTTCAGTTTTCTGCAAATAGCTAGCCAGATTTTCCAACACCATTTATTAAATAGGGAATCCTTTCCCCATTGCTTGTGTTTGACAGATTTGTCAAAGATCAGATGGTTGTAGATGTGTGGTGTTATTTCTAAGGCCCCTGTTCTGTTCCACTGGTCTACATATCTGTTTTGGTATCAGTACCATGCTGTTTTGGTTACTGTAGCCTTGTAGTATAGCTTGAAGTCAGGTAGTATGATGCCTCCACCTTTGTTCTTTATGCTTAGGATTGTCTTGGCTATGTAGGCACCTTTTTGGTTCCATATGAACTTTAAAGTAGTTTTTTCCAATTCTGTGAAGAAAGTCATTGGTAGCTTGATGGGGATTGCATTAATTCTATAAATTACTTTGGGCAGTATGGCCACTTTCATGATATTTATTCTTCCTATCCATGAGCATGGAATGTTTTTTCATTTATTTGTGTCCTCTCTTATTTCCTTGAGCAGTGGCTTGTAGTTCTCCTTGAAGAGGTCCTTTGCATCCCTTGTAGGTTGGATTCCTAGATATTTTATTCTCTTAGCAGCAATTGTGAATGGGAGTTTACTCATGATTTGGCTCTCTTTTTGTCTGTTATTGGTGTATAGAAATGCTTGTGATTTTTGCACTTTGATTTTGTATCCTTAGATTTTGCTGAAGTTGCTTATCAGCTTAAGGAGATTTTGGGCTGAGGTGGTGGGGTTTTGTAAATAAACATTCATGTCATCTGCAAACAGGGACAATTGGACTTCCACTTTTCCTATTTGAATACTCTTTATTTCTTTCTCTTGCCTGATTGCCCCGGCCAGAACTTCCAATACTATGTTGAATAGGAGTGGTGAGAGAGGGCATCCTTGTCTTGCGCTGGTTTTCAAAGGGAATGCTTCCAGTTTTTGACCATTCAGTATGATATTGGCTGTGGGTTTGTCACAAATAGCTCTTATTATTTTGAGGTGCGTTCCATCAATACCTAGTTTATTGAGAGTTTTTAGCATGAAGTGGTGTTGAATTTTGTCTAAGGCCTTTTTTGCATCTGTTGAGATAATCATGTAGTTTTTGTCATTGGTTCTGTTTACGTGATGGATTATGTTTATTGATTTGCATATGTTGAACCAGCCTTGCATCCCAGGTATGAAGCTGACTTGATTGTGGTGGATAAGATTTTGATATGCTGCTCGATTTGGATTGCCAGTATTTTATTGAGGATTTTCGCATTGATGTTCATCAGGGATATTGGCCTGAAATTTTCTTTTTTTGTTGTGTCTCTGCCAGGTTTTGGTATCAGGATGATGCTGGCCTCATAAAATGAATTAGGGAGGATTCTCTCTTTTTCAGTTGTTTGGAATGGTTTCAGAAGGAATGGTAACAGCTCCTCTTTGTACCTCCGGTAGAAGTTGGCTGTGAATCCGTCTGGTCCTTGACTTTTTTGGTTGGTAGGCTATTAATTACTGCCTCAATTTCAGAACTTGTTATTGGTTTATTCAGGGGTTTAACTTCTTCCTTGTTTAGAGTTTGGAGGGTGTATGTGTCCAGGAATTTATCCATTTGTTCTAGATTTTCTAGTTTATTTGCATAAAGGTATTTATAGTATTCTCTGATGGTAGTTTGTATTTCCGTGGGATCAGTGGTGATATCTCCTTTATCATTTTTTATTGCATCTATTTGATTCTTCTCTCTTTTCTTCGTTATGAGTCTGAATAGCAGTCTATCTATTTTGTTGATCTTTTCTAAAAACCAACTCCTGGATTCATTGATTTTTTGAAGGGTTGTTTGTATCTCTATCTTCTTCAGTTCTGCTCTAATCTTAGCTATTTCCTGTCTTCTGCTAGCTTTTGAATTTGTTTGCTCTCGCTTCTCTAGTTCTTTTAATTGTGATGTTGGGATGTCAATTTTAGATCTTTCCTGCTTTCTCTAGTGGGCAGTTAGTGCTATAAATTTCCCTCTACACATTGCTTTAAATGTGTCTCTGCGAT
This sequence comes from Macaca fascicularis, assembly GCF_037993035.2. NCBI lineage: Eukaryota > Metazoa > Chordata > Mammalia > Primates > Cercopithecidae > Macaca > Macaca fascicularis. Next base: position 9,627,210 of record NC_088386.1, on the reverse strand, counting down.
TCTGGTACATTGTGTCTTTGTTCTCATTGGTTTCAAAGAACATCTTTATTTCTGCCTTAATTTCGTTATTTACCCAGTAGTCATTCAGGAGCAGGTTGCTCAGTTTCCATGTAGTTGTGCAGTTTTGAGTGAGTGTCTTAATCCCTGAGTTCTAACTTGATTGCACTGTGATCTAAGAGACTGTTTGTTATGATTTTCATTCTTTTGCGTTTGCTGAGGAGTGTTTTACTTCCAATTATGTGGTCAATTTTAGGATAAGTGTAATGAGGTGCTGAGAAGAACGTATCTTCTGTTGATTTGGGGTGGAGAGATCTGTAGCTGCCTATTAGGTCTGCTTGGTCCAGAGCTGAGTCCAAATCCTGAATGTCTTTGTTAATTTTCTGTGCTGTTGACCTAATATTGACAGTGGGGTGTTTAAAGTTTCCCACTATTATTGTGTTGGAGTCTGGGTCTCTTTGTAGGTATCTAAGAACTTGCTTTATGAATCTAGGTGCTCCCGTATTAGGTGCATATATATTTAGGATAGGTAGCTCTTCTTGTTGCATTGATCCCTTTACTATTATGTAATGCCCTTGTTTGTCTCTTTTGATCTTTGCTGGTTTAAAGTCTGTTTTTTCAGAGACCAGGATTGCAACTCCCGCTTTTTTTTTTGTTGTTGTTGATTTCCACTTGCTTGGTAAATAGTCCTCCATCCCTTTATTTTGAACCTGTTTGTGTCTCTGCACGTGAGATGGGTCTGAGAAATCCATTGTTAGTTTAATGGAGTTTCTTTTAGAGGTGACCAGATGCTTTTTTCTTGCTGTTCTTAGGATTTGCTCTTTATCTTTGACTTTAGACAGTCTGACTATAACGGGCTGTTGAGAATATCTTTTTGCATTTGTATCTTTGTGGGGATTGATAAGCCTCCTGTATCTGGATGTTTACATTTCTTGCCAGACTTGAGAAGTTTTCATCTATTATTTCATTAAAAAAGTTTTCCAATCCTTTTATTTTCTATTTGCCCTTAGGGATACTGATAATTATATTTGATTGCTTTACGTTGTCCCAAATGTTACAAAAGCTTTGCTTATTCTTTTTTATTGTTTCCTTAATTTTTCCTGACTGGATTTTCAAAAGACTTAAGTTCTGAAATTCTTTCTTCTGCTTGAAGAAAGAATCTATTCAACCATCTATTGTTGAAGCTTTTGAATATATTCTGCATTCATTCAATGATGTCTTCAGTTTCAGAATTCTTCCTTAGTTCTTCAATAGAATGTCTATTAATGTCTCTTTAATAGAATGTCCATTAGAATGTTTCTTTGTTAAATTTCTCATTCATATCCTGAACTGTTTTTCTGACTCCTCTGTATTATATTTCAGGATTCTCTTGTATCTTGCTAAGTTTAAAAATCAGTAATTAAATTATTTACCTGGGATTTTATAAAGTTCTTTTTGATTGCCATCTGTTGCTTAAGAATTATTATATTCTTTTGAAGGTACTATATTTCCTTGCTTTTTTTATGTTTCTGTGTCTGTGTCCTTACATTGATATCTGTGCATCTGGTGTAATAGCCGCTTCTTCCCATTTTTTGAATCTGCTTTTATAGGGGAGAGCTTTTTTCCCTATAGATGTATCTATATTGTTGGTTGCATAGGCTGCTTAGGCTTTGATTTGGGGTGCATGTATGAATGTAATCTCTGCATGATTTCTTTGACTGTAAACAATGTCACTGGCACCTGTGATTTCCTTGGTGACTTGGGAGTGGTTATTATTGGAGTCTGTGATAAAGTTTTGCTGGGGACTGAGATGCCAGGGTAAGTCAGCCTTCATGTTCCAGAGATGGCAGTAGTGTGCTGAGCATACCTGTCTTTGGGACTCAGGGTGGCATAAACTGGTACCAGTGTGAGTTGGTCCAGGAAGATTGATGCTTGGGTCTGCAGGTGGTCTGCTCAGAGGTCTGTAATAGCAGTGGTGGGCTGGGTGTGTTTGTGGGCTCTTGGGTCCATGGGTAGCAGGTGTGATGTGCACAAGGGCAGTAGTGGTGGTGGAGCAATCCACTGGAATCTAAATGGGCCATGTTGATACTGGTGGTGGCCATGACAGGTTGGGTGTTTCAGTCACCTGGCCTGCTGGTGGTGCATGAGGGTGGGTGCCAGCTGTGGTAGTATTGGCAGGTTGTGATGGCCTGACCTCAGACCCTGGGAGAAGTGTTCAGGTGCAAATGGTGATGGACTGTGCTGGGTGGTTTCCAGGTTCCTGGATGGCATGCTGAAGTACTAGCGGGAGAGGATGAGGTTAGCAGACTTGTCATCAGGCCCCCTGGTAGTACATTCAGTCACTGGCTGAGATAAGCAGGGATGGAGTGATCTCCAGTTCATGGGCAGAATGCTCATGTGTGGGTGGTGATGGCTGCACTGCAGGCCTTCCACTGGGGAGGGTGAGGCTATTCTCAGTGGGAGCAGTGCAGAGAGGTAGCTTTGGGATGCATGGTTTCCTTGTACCTTGGTTCCACAGCAGCCTGCAGTGGTGGTGGTGGTATTTGTTTTTGTGGCGTGTGAAATCCCAGCCTCTCCTCTCCCTCACTGGCTAGGCAGTGACAGTGGCAGCATCAGCCCTGGCCCCAAGGTAAGATGCGGCCCTTAGGAGTTTGGGCTGTCAGAATGGTCTTGGCTGCAGACCTGCGATCTGGGAAGGCAGGGCCCCTCTGCTGGAGTGACAGATATGGGTTGCAGTGCAGAATGTGGTTTCTTGCCCTTTGGTCCTACAGCAGCCCACAGCAGTAGCAGTGGGGTTTGTCTTCATGGCATGTGAAAGTGCCTGCTCTCCCCTCTCCCTCCTTGGCCTGGGGTGGCAGCAGTCCCGTCGGACCCAGGGCAGGACATGGTTCTTTGGGGGCTTAGCTCTCAGACTGGCACCAAGCTGCAGCTTCTCGGGGCTTGGAAGCCTGTGGGATTCGGTGTGGGCTCCCTCTCTGGAGCAGTGCCTCTGTGCAATCTCTAGGCACCTCGCTGTGTTAGTCTCAAGGCCTGTGTGGGTCAAGGGGTTCTCCCACAACTAGAATTGTAAAAGTCTGTGGCAGGAAGGTGGAGGCCTGGGGGACTATCACTTTCCCTTTCCTCGCATTTTGGTTCCCAGCTGATCCTGGCTGAGGAGGCTGCCTGGTTTCCCTGTCCTTCTCTGCTTCCAGAACTTCCTGCCTCTTGTGTGTTGACTCCTAGTGTCTCTCTTAGGTGATCTATTGATCTAAAGTCGGAGTATCTACCTGCTGGTTTTGTGTCTCTTGAGGAGGAGGTACACATGGCTACATTTAGTCAGCCATTTTGAACTGAGTCCTTTAAATTTTTAATAGAAAGGTTACATGTGCATCTTAGAGTCAGTGAAACAGGGTGTATCTATGCCCATCTATTTTTATCTACATAAAAGGGTCATATTATTCACACTGTTTCCCATCTTGCAGGGAAGTGAAATACATTTTACCAGGCCACACCTCTAGTAATGGGAAGAGCCAGAATTTGAAACAGATTCGTCTGTTATGAAAGCACATATTTTTAATCACTGTGATATCTGCCTCCAGGATGGCACACTTGGGACCAATAGAGGCGCCAGGGAAGCAGAGTCAGAATCAACATAAGCAACAACTCCAGCAGTTCAGCCTGTTCAAGCAATTGCCTGCCTTGTGAAGGAGTCAACCAGATGTAGTCACATTTTGGCCAAATAACCTTCAGTTCTAGGTTTTATGAAAATAATTTATTTGAGTCTCAAATTTAGAGTAGGAGAACTTTCCCAGGACAAACTTAAGGACAGGTTAAGCAGCTGGTAGTTGAGCGTGCTTTGAGTGGAAGGCACAAGCCAGGGTTCTTGCCTCCACTCTGCTGAAATTCACCATGAAATGTTGAGCTGATTGTGTGTTTGTGCTTCAGGTTCCTCATCTGTGCAATGGGAGAAGCTGGACTTGATGTACGTGGATGAACCTTCTAGCTCATTGATTCCATGACTAAGTTTTTTGAACTTATAATTTTGCTGGGCAGGAAGAAAGATCTTACGAGATACCAGTGTTCAGGAGTGGAACCTTTTCAGCTCAGACTAGGTAGTACTGGGAACTTTTCCTGTTTAAAACTCTTGAAAGAAAACACATAGCCATTCTGCCTTATCTTTTTAAGACTTTGGGGTAGCCGACAGCAAAAAAAAGTGAGCAAAGGCGGAGAGGTCTGGGATCAAAGCAAGCTTCATTTATAACCAAAGTAGTGATGTGTCATATTCCTGATTCCCAATGCTGGAGTCTCTTACTTGAAGATTGTTCCTCTGGCCTTATTTCTGGAGTGTCATAGCTAAGATCTTCACAGCGTGACAGTGGCCTAAGCTGCCAATGGGATGAATCAGAGTTTTTAACTATTCCATAGGAGACCATAGGTTTGGGGGATGAGGTTGCTGAGAGCAGGAACACATTTTCCACTTTTATTTGCATGTGGGTTACATTGTCTCTTCCTGGCTCCTTGCTCCATTCATTTATTCTACTAATATTTATTGGGTGTGTACTGTGCATCAGGCGATGTCCTGAATACTGAAGACAGGAAAGCAATCGGTGCTCAGAGAGGTCTCATACTACCAGGAAGACAAACGAATAAGTCCAGGAAGTGATTGTATAAAGTTCTGGGGCAACATGAAGACTGAAGGCCCAGAGTGTCCAAGTCGGGGCTGAGGTGGCCGTGGTGGCTATCTTAGATAGGATGGCTGAGGAAGATAGGCCTCTCCAAGGAAGCAGCCTCTGAGTGAAGGGAGAGTTTTCCTAGGCAGGGGAATAACAAGGACAAAGGCCTTGAGGGGAAAATAAGCTTATTATGTTCCAGAAACAGAAAGAAGGGAAGAGATTAGTGGATGATGAGCCCAGAGAGCCCTGCTGGGGCCAGGTTCCACGGCCTAGCCAGTCACAGGAGAAAGTCTGCCTGGTTTATTTCCCTTAGCACAGTGTCCTCCAGGTTCATTCATATTGTTGAAAATGACAAGATTTCCTTTTTTCAAAATACTGATTAGTATTCCATTGTGTACACATACCATGATTTCTTTCTCTTTTCTTTTTTTCTTTTTAAAATGAAGTCTTGTTCTGTTGCCAGGCTGGAGTGCAATGGTGCAATCTTGGCTCACTGCAACTTCTGCCTCCCAGGTTCAAGTGATTCTCTTGCCTCAGCCTTCTGAGTAGCTTGGATTACAGGCGTGTTCCACCACGCCTGGCTATTTTTTTGTATCTTTAGTAGAGACGGGGTTTCACCACGCTGGCCAGGCTGGTCTTGAACTCCTGACCTCATGATCCTCCCACCTCAACCCTCCAAAGTGCTGGGATTATGGGTGTGAGCCACCACACCTGGCCCCATGATTTCATTATCATTCATCCATCGATGGACACTTAGGTTGGTTCCATGTCTTGGTTATTGTGAACAGTGCTACAATGGGCATGTGAGTATATGAACATGTGGGACAGTGTATCTCCTCGACATACCGGTTTTATTTCCTTTGGGCATACACCCAGAAGTAGAATCACTGGATCATATCATAGTTTTTGTTTTGTTTTTAATTTTTTTGAGGAACATCCATAGTATTTTCCGTAATGGCCATACTAATTTACATTCCCACCAGCAGGGTACAAGTGTTCCTTTTTTCCACATCCTGAACAACACATCTTTTGTGTGTGCCTAATATTTATTGATTGTCTAGGTACTAAGCATTCTTCTAAGCATGTAGATGTAGCAATGGATAAATCTTTGCCTTCCTAGAGTTTGCATTTTGGTGGGGGTAGACAGATGACAGGTAAGTAAGCAAATAAAATATAATATAAAGTCAGGTAGTTGTAAGTGCTATGAATAAAAATAAAGTAGAGTAAGGAAATACAGTACAGTGGTGACGCAGTTTTGGGTGGGGTGGTCTAGGAAGGCCTTCTGAAGGGGTGACTTTGGTCGTACAACCGAATGCATTGAAGAAAAGAGTTGCATGAAGGTCTGTGGTAGGACTCGTCGAAAGGGACTGCAGTGCAAAGTCCCTGAAGCAGGAGTGAAATGGCATTCCTAGGGAGCCAGCAAGAAGGTCATTGTGGCTGGAGCTGAGTGGGAGCTGCTGGAGGGCCTGCAGGCTTTGGCAAGGAGTTGAGCTTTCATTCAATGGAAGCTGGGGAGTTGATGACTTTGAGTGGAGGACTGACATGATGTGATTTAGGTTCTCAAAGAAGCAATCTCACTGCTGTGTGGATAGTGGACTGTAGGGGTTGGTGGAGTGGAAGTGAGGAGACTGCTGAGAAAGCCTGTGTAGCAGGGGAGAGGTGGGGCTGGCTTAGGATGGTGGCAGAGGATGGGAGCAGTCAGATCTTGGGTACATTCTGAGCCACAAGATTTACTGATGATTTGACTGTGGGATGAGAGAGAGATAGTCAAGGGTACCTCTAAGAGTTCCGGACTGAGTAATCGGTCGACTGTGATGAGAGGGAAATAGGGCCAGGAACAGATGGGGTGTGGTAAAGGTGAGCAGGGGGCTCAAGATAAACCCTTGGGAACCACACATGTAGATGGAACTTAAAACCATGGGACTGGACGAGCTCATAGAGGAAACGAGTTAGTGATGGAGAAGAGAAGGTTTCTGCATGTGCTGGAGAGGTTGGATGTGACACTCTGCTTCTCTCTGTTGTTTTTTGTTTTTGTTTTAACATGAGGGAAATAACTGATGTAAAATTCCTTCTTTAGTGGAGCTAACTTGTCAAACGGCAAAACCTTTTTCCCCCATCACAAAGGGTAAGGTGCCTTTGCTATCTCCACACACCAGATGCAAGTGCTCAAAGGGCTGTGTGTGGCTCACATGCTTGTCAGCAGCTTTTCTTACATAAAACCCCTCATGCTTGTCTTTTTGTCCTTTCTCTCCCCCTTTGGCCTTGTTAACTTGTGTTGGCAAAATATGCAGTGAGGCCAAAATCAAAGCGCACAATATTTTTGTTCTCCCTGCAAGAATGTTTGTCCCACAGATCTGCTTTTGGAGGAGGATAAAGAAGAAAATTTCAGTTGGCCCCTGGCTTGTACCAAAAACCACACTGTGCATTCTTCCAGCTGCACTGGAAGAGTGAGAGGCAGCCCGTCAACTCCCCAGAAAGTTCTGTACTTGAAAGAGTGCCTTTTGTTTCTTCAACAGCAGATTTGTAAGAGAAATCTGCTGTTGGAGAATATTCAAAGAGTTTGGTGTGGAAACCAGGTATTACTGGTTCCTTGCCTCCACTCTGGTGCTGGTCACCAACAGATTCTTGTTTACTGGTGCTGGTCACCAACAGATTCTTGTTCCCTTGAAGAAATGGTGCCAGGGACCCTCTGAGTGCTTCTCTGCAGGAAGAACATTTCTACCCTGGGAACCCCAGTACCAGGCAGAATCCCCACGCCCTCTAGGGGTCATAGTGGCTGGTGCTTCAATGTCCTCCTGGTGGAGGTCCCAGGTTGGCACGAAGAGACCAGATGAGTTCTCCTGAAGACCCTTCGGTATTTCCTCCAAGTTGCATTTTCCAGACTCTGGTATTCTCCAAGGCACCAGGGAATGGCATTTTGTTTTGACTGAAGGTGAGATTTATGGCAAATAAGATAAAGATTCTTACCTTAAACAAAGTACCAGGAGGGCATGCGATTTACTGGTGAAGTAAGATAGTCAATCTGCACGTCTCTCTCCCAGTTTCCTCATAATGACTTTTCAATGCTTTTTACATCCAGTGGAGATTCTCTCCATAAATGCTTGCTTGAACCCAGGTCACCTGAGGGTGTGTTTGATCTTCACTGTCCACTATGGTAGCCATTAACCACCATGTGAAATGTGGCTAGTCAGAATTGAGATGTTTTGTAAGTTCAAAATACACGCCAGATTTCAAAGGCCAAGTATGGATCCAAAAGTAATATACTTTATTAATATTTTTGTATATTGATACGTTAAGTTGATAATATCTGGGAGATGTTAGGTTACAAAATACTATTAAAGTTAATTTTATCTGTTTCTTTTTATTTTTATGCAAGAAAATTTAAAATTACAAGTGTAGCTTGCATTCTGTTTCTCCCTAGACATTGTGGTGCTAAGGAGCAGTAGAGGAAGTGCCCGTGGAGCTACAGATGGCTTGCCATAAGGAGTGGTGTTGCCAGAGTGCAAATGTGGCCTGCCACTCCACAGTGTGAAACACTCCAGTGGCCCTGCAGTAAAGTCCAGTCCCAGTAGCACGACTTGCAAGGCCCACTATGAGGCTCTGTGACTCATTTACCTTCTGTGAGGCTCCACCTCCTAACCCGGTTGCATTAAGGATTACTTTTCCAACACATGAATTTGGGGGACACATTCAAACCATGGCAGAATGTTTCATAAAAGGGTGCTAGGGTCTGAATGTTTGTGTCCCCGCCTAAATTCGTGTGCTGAGATCCTAATCCCCAAGGTGACAGTGTTTTGGGAGGCAGGACCTCTGAGAGGTGATTAGGTCATGAGGGTGGAGCTCTTGTGAATGAGGTTGGAGCTTTTCTAAAAGATGACCCAGAGGAACCCCTTTCCCATTCCACCATGTGAGAAAGATACTGTCTAAGAACCAGGAAGCCGGCCCTCACCAGACATTAACTGTGCCAGCACCTTGGTCTTGGACCTCCCAGAACTGTGAGGAATAAATTTCTGTGGCTTATAAGCCACCCAGTCTGAGGTATTTTGTTATAGCAGCCCAAAGAGACTAAGACAGGGGTGAAGCATTTTCTTCTCTTGCAGATCGTCAAAACAACAACCATGGTGACAATGGCAGCACCCGTTGGTTGGTATCCAAGGTGTCATGCCAAGAAATTTCACACTTGACTCTCCACTTAAAAGGCCATCGTATTAGTCCCTTTTCCTATTGCTATAAAGTACTGCCTGAGACTGAGTCATTTATAAAGGAAAGAGGTTTGACTCGCAGATCAGTATCACTGGGGAGGCCTCAGGAATCTTACCATCATGGCGGAAGGTGAAGGGGAAGCTGGGTACTTTCTTTACACGGCATCAGGAAGAAGAAATGCCGAGCGAAGGGGAAAGAGCTCCTTATAAAACCATCAGATCTCGTGAGAACTCACTCTCATGAGAATGGCAGGGGGGAAGCTGCCTCCATGATTCAGTTACCTCCACCTGATCTCTCCCTTGACACATGGGGGATTATGAGGATTACAATTCAAGAAGAAATTTGAGTGGGGACACAAAGCCTAACCATATCAGCCTCCTCTGCTTTTCTTTAAAAGTTGTCCATGTGGTCTAACCCTTGAGTTTTCATTCTCTTCTTAGTATGAGATAATAGGAACTTTCCTCTTTGGTTCTCTGGGAGAGCAGCTAAGGGTCAAGTGCTTTGTCAGGTGAGTGGACTGAAGCGAATCCATGTAGGAACGGAGGAAGGAAGCAATGTTGTGGGACTTCTTCTATGTACCAGACACCGACTGGCTCTTCAGATTCATGTTTCGTTAAATCGTCATGACGGCCCCACTAACAGGTGTCATCACTGATGTCTAACAGACAAGGAAGCCACATTGTTGTGAGGTTAAATGACATCATCAAGAGCCCTAGGAAGTGGCGGGGCTGTGCTTAGAGTTCTTGTCTATGTCCTTTCTTAATTTAGGGAGTTTCTTTTCCTTTTGTCACATTCGTGCTGTTACTCCCTGCTGCTGTGTCATGAGTAATTGTGTCAGCTTCTTGCTCGTCACTTGTAATTTGCTGCTTTTGATTTGCTCTAAGCGGAAGATGAGAAACTCCAGCTTGTTCAACTGCTGTTCAACAGGGAGGCCTGGGGCATTTGCTGTGTGTCTTGCTCTCCATCTCTAGGCCTTTAAAGAAACCCAGACTGTTGACTCACAGACACCAGGCAACACATATGCTTTATCCACTGCGGCTACTGCTCCTGGTTTCGGTATTCACCCAGGACCCCTCCCACCTGCCAGCACCAGTCGGAAGTTGTTGTTCTTGTCTGCCTGGTGTTTGAATCCTCTGGCTCCCAACAACTAGCATAGGCTGATTTTTTTATTTGCTGCTGTGTGCATCCTCTTTTCTGGCTTCCTCTTTTCCTCTCAGTGTGCCCATTTCCTAATTTTTTTCTGCATCTGCAGCTCTGAAGAAGTGAGAGTTTTGCTGCCAGCCCCAAGCCCACAATTCTACTTCGTGGACTAGATTAGACTCCAGGGACATGTGGGACAGTCAGGAACTGCATTTAGTGGCTTGGCCACTCAGGGGCTAAGTTCTTGGCCTTCTTAACTGTAGCTGGATTCTGGAGACTTGAAGTTGTCTGAGGTTTGAAACATGATTGTGTGCAACTGTGGCTAGTTTTCAGAATGTATTAATAAATATATACATAATTGCTTGGACAATATAAGTATACTTGAAATTTTAAAGGTATGTGTGCCTTTAAAATTTTAGGTGTGTTTGTGTGTGTGTATATATATATATATATATAAATTTTATATATATATAATTTTTGATGTTGTATTCTTGTGCTCAAACCACTAGACTAATGTGTCTAGTTAAACCATTGAAATAGAAGTTTAACTGGGAAGAATGGAGATGCACCCCAGGCCCACCATGGTGGAGGGGCACTGGGATGGAGTTCTTTATCTTTAAAGTAAACTTAAGCCCTGTGACTGGGCCTGCGTCCTCAGCCCAGGTTGATCTGGCTGTGGGATCAATTAGAGAAGTCACAGAACCCTGGGTCTTTCTTTGGGAAAACTTCCCAGGATCCCTGCTTCACTTTGCCTGGATCTTTTCCTGCACTTCCTGTTTGAGCCTCATGGCGCTGGGGTGTTCCATGGCAAAGGCTGCCTGGAAAGCGGGTGGGAGCTGGCCAGGCCAGGGAGCTGGGGGCCAGAGAAGAGGGAAGAAGGGCACTGTGGGACCAATAAAAAGGGAGGCTGGGAGCATTCAAATATAGGTTTTCTTTTATTCTCCATTTTCTCCTGTATGTGGGTAAAAATCATGCCATTCAGCATAATTTCTTTATCAGGTGGAATAAGGATAAATGAATTTAATTTTTATTTTTGGATGCTGTCCTGTCTTTGCAGTCCTTTTGTCTGAAACCCTTTATCAGCTGGAAGGGTTTGGCAGTATCGCATTTCAGAGCAAAGCGAGGAATAGAGAAATAATTCATAAATAATAGATTCTAGTCTGAGGGAAATAGACAGCTGGTTTTCAGTTCTAAGAAGAAAGGGAAGGAGGGATGCAAACAAATATTAACAGTACTTGACACATACATGAGGAGTTGTTTCCATCTCAGGCTTTCTCCATGAGCCCCTGTCAATAACAGATAAATGACCACGGAGCTGACCAGCTGAGGACCGATGTGCCTCGCCTGACTTGTTGCGAACGCACAAAAACCATATGAGAAGCCATTTAATTTTTGCTTTTCCTTTTCCAGAAAGAAAAAGTAAAAGGGGGCAAGTCAAAGTCTCTTCAAAATCCGATTTGGCTTTTTCCAATGGGATCATCTATCTTCCTTGTATCTGGTTTTGCCAGTTAAACACTAACGATGCACATTCGCAGACATGATCTGTGAGTGCAATTTATTTCTGAATTCAAGCCTTTCTTCTTAAGAGTATTTGCTATAATGGATATACTGGAATAACATCGTGGATTAAATAAAAGAGGCACTTCAGGGAAAACAAATCTGCCAGTGGAGACTCCGCTAGAGAAACAATTTTTACCTGTCTCCTCACATCCAAATTCAAAAGGCATTTTCTAGGGAATTTCAGCTTCTGGAGATAAAAGTGATGGGAAATTAACTGACCAGTTAATAGTAGCTACTGTGTATTAAATGTGCCGACACTGCATTAGACCTGTTATATTCAGGATCACGTTGAACACTCATAGCAGCACTGCTGGCTGCCTATTACTACCCCGCTGTACACATGGAGAGTTTGGTTCCTGAACTTTCTGAGCTCATCTCTTCTTCTTCTTTTTTTTTTTAAATTGTACTTTAAGTTCTAGGGTACATGTGCCCAACGTGCAGGTTTGTTATATATGTATACTTGTGCCATGTTGGTGTGCTGCACCCATCAACTCTTCATTTACATTAGGTATATCTGCTAATGCTATCCCTCCCCCGTCCCTCTACCCCATGACAGGCCCTGGTGTGTGATGTTCCTCATCCTGTGTCCAAGTGTTCTCATTGTCCAATTCCCGTCTATGAGTGAGAACATGCAGTGTTTGGTTTTCCGTTCTTGCGATAGTTTGCTCAGAATGATGGTTTCCAGCTTCATCCATGTCCCTACAAAGGACATGAACTCATCCATTTTTATGACTGCATAGTATTCCACGGTGTATATGTGCCACATTTTCTTAATCCAGTCTATCATTGATGGACATTTGGGTTGGTTCCAAGTCTTTGCTATTGTGAATAGTGCCGCAATAAACATACGTGTGCATGTGTCTTTATAGCAGCATGATTCATAATCCTTTGGGTATATACCCAGTAATGGGATGGCTGGGTCAAATAGTATTTCTGGTTCTAGATCCTTGAGGAATTGCCATACTGTCTTCCACAATGGTTGAACTAGTTTACAGTCCCACCAACAGTGTAAAATTGTTCCTATTTCTCCACATCCTCTCCAGCACCTGTTGTTTCCTGACTTTTGAATGATTGCCATTCTAACTGGTGTGAGATGGTATCTCATTGTGGTTTTGATTTGCATTTCTCTGATGGCCAGTGATGATAAGCATTTTTTCATGTGTTTGTAGGCTACATAAATGTCTTCTTTTGAGAAGTGTCTGTTTATATCCTTTGCCCACTTTTTGATGGGGTTGTTTGATTTTTTCTTGTAAATTTGTTTAAGTTCTTTGTAGATTCTGGATATTAGCCCTTTGTCAGATGGGTAGATTGTAAAATTTTTCTCCCATTCTGTAGGTTGCCTGCTTACTCTGATGATAGTTTCTTTTGCTGTGCAGAAACTCTTTAGTTTAATTAGATCCCATTTGTCAATTTTGGCTTTTGTTGGCAGTGCTTTTGGTGTTTTAGTCATGAAGTCTTTGTCCATGCCTATGTCCTGAATGATATTGCCTAGGTTTTCTTCTAGGGTTTTTATCGTTTTAGGTCTAATATTTAAGTCTTTAATCCATCTTGAATGAATTTTTGTGTAAGGTGTAAGGAAGGGATCCAGTTTCAGCATTCCACATATGGCTAGCCAGTTTTCCCAGCACCATTTATTAAATAGGGAATCCTTTCCCCATTTCTTGTTTTTGTCAGGTTTGTCAAAGATCAGATGGTTGTAGATGTATGATATTATTTCTGAGGGCTCTGTTCTGTTCCATTGGTCTATGTCTCTGTTTTGGTACCAGTACCATGCTGTTTTGGTTACTGTAGCTTTGTAGTATAGTTTGAAGTCAGGTAGCATGATGCCTTCAGCTTTGTTTTTGGCTTAAGATTGTCTTGGCAATATGGGCTCTTTTTTGGTTCCATATGAACTTTAAAGTAGTTTTTTTCGATTCTGTGAAGAAAGTCATTGGTAGCTTGATGGGCATAGCATTGAATCTATAAATTGCCCCGGGCAGTATGGCCATTTTCATGATATTGATTCTTCCTATCCATGAACATGGAATGTTCTTCCATTTATTTGTGTCCTCTTTTATTTCATTGAGCAGTGGTTTTAGTTCTCCTTGAAGAGGTCCTTCACATCTCTTGCAAGTTGGATTCCTAGATATTTTATTCTCTTTGAAGCAATTGTGAATGGGAGTTTACTCATGATTTGGCTCTCTTTTTGTCTGTTATTGGTGTATAGAAATGCTTGTGATTTTTTGCACATTGATTTTGTATCCTGAGACTTTACTGAAGTTGCTTATCAGCTTAAGGAGATTTTGGGCTGAGACAATGGGGTTTTGTAAATATACTATCATGTCATCTCCAAACAGGGACAATTGGACTTCCTCTTTTCTTAATTGAATACCTTTATTTCTTTCTCTTGCCTGATTACCCTGGCCAGAACTTCCAACACTATGTTGAATAGGAGTGGTGAGAGATGGCATCCCTGTCTCGTGCCAGTTTTCAAAGGGAATGCTTCCAGTTTTTGCCCATTCAGTATGATATTGGCTGTGGGTTTGTCATAAATAGCTCTTATTATTTTGAGATACGTCCCATCAATACCTAGTTTATTGAGAGTTTTTAGCATGAAAGACTGTTGAATTTTGTTGAAGGCCTTTTCTGCATCTATTGAGATAATCATGTGGTTTTTGGCTTTGGTTTTGTTTATATGCTGGATTACGTTTATTGATTTGCGTATGTTGAACCAGCCTTGCATCCCAGGGATGAAGCCAACTTGATCGTGGTGGATAAGCTTTTTGATGTGCTGCTGGATTCGGTTTGCCAGTATTTTATTGAGGATTTTTGCATTGATGTTCATCAGGTATATTGGTCTAAAATTCTCTTTTTTTGTTATGTCTCTGCCAGGCTTTGGTATCAGGATGATGCCGGCCTCATAAAATGAGTTAGGGAGGATTCCCTCTTTTTCTATTGATTGGAATGGTTTCAGAAGGAATGGTACCAATTCCTCTTTGCAGCTCTGTTAGAATTCGGCTGTGAATCCGTCTGGTCCTGAGTTTTTTTGGTTGGTAAGCTCACCTCTTCTTAAAAAGACTTAGCTGAGAAATATCACTGTCAATGGTGGGTTTTCTTTCTTCCACAAGGTGATTGGTGTTACCCTTCTTGCTCCAGTGACCATCACCTTCTGTTAGTGGTGTCTCCATGACAACTGACTGACTTCTTTTGCCCAGCCTAGGATTTCCCTCTTCTCTGTAAGTCCCTGGAAGGAAACTCATATCAGATAATCTAGACTACCGGGCAGGAATGGGACCTAGTTCACAAAGGTTGTTCAGGTTAACATTCTGCAAAGACATAAACATACCTTTGCAGAAAAGTGCTCAGAGCCTCCTTACAGCCTCCCTGATGCAATCCACTCATCAAGCACTTTGAGTTCACTTGGCATCTCTGCATTATGTTTGTGTTATCCATTCAATTACCATGGAATTACTCTTTGTTTTGGGTCAATGCTGTTCTTTTACTTCTTGTATGTTTTCTGAGTTGCTTCTCTATTGTTTGGGAATACAGTGGTGATGGTGTTTCTTTTTTTTCTTTTTTTCTTTTTTTTAGGTTCACAGCAAAACTGAAAGGAGGATACAGAGATTTTCCATATACTCTCTGCCCCTACATGTGCATAGCTACTGTAATTATCCACACCCCCCACCAAAAGTGATAGGTTTATTAACTGATGAATCTGTAGTGACACATCATAATCACCCAAAGTTCATAGATTACATGAGGGTTCACACTTGGTGTTGTATATTCTATGGGCTCAGATAAATGTATAATGACACATATTATATATATATTTATTTATACTATATATATTTGTATATATACTATACATTTATGGCATAGATATACTATATATTTATAGTATATATATACACTATATGTGTGCTATATATAGAGAGTATATATTTGTCCTCATGTGGTTCCCACTCAGATTCAAGAGACAAATGTGTGAGTAGATATGTACAAAACATGTGGCAATTGTAGGGCTAGAGAGAGAAATTCAGAAATTATAATAGGAGCTAAACCTAGACAGAAGGGTCAGGAAAGACGCCCTGGAAGAATAGATGCCTGAATCAAATCTTGAAGGAAATGAAGGGTAAGTTAGATGAAGAGAGTAAGAATGGAAGGCGTAGCATGTTGTGTTTGGTTTTACTGCAAACCACTTGGTGTTGCTAAGTAATAAATTGAGAGGCAGCGAGTATCAGGAGACGAGATCAGTGACTGCAACAACACTGGAGAAGTTTGGACTTTGGCTTTGGGGAGGCTTTGAAGGGTTTTACGCTGGGGACTTAAATGTTCAGATGTGCATTTAAATAGAAAATCCAGTGGATGAAAATAGGCAACATATTCATGTTTTCTTATTTATACCAAAGGCAAACATTTTGGGAAAGGTCAAAAAGCGAAGTGTTGGCCATGTACTCATACCCCTTATCTTGCCCGGAGGGTTCCCTGTGTGTATACTCTGTGGGATGAGTGTCTCCCAGCAGCTGTCCCAGCCACTCTTCCTTGGGGATTGGCTTTGTGAATTGGTGACTTCCTTACTCTTGATCACATTTCCTCTTGTGATATAAGAAAAAGAACTGACCCTCTAGAGTCCCAAAGATCAGTGATCCTATGCTATCTTTGACATTCACTAACTTTGATCTTGGGCAAGTCACACCACCTCCTTGAGCCCCAATGTATTTATCTGTAATATGGGATAGTAATGGCCAACCCACAGGGCTTTGGTGAGGAATGTTCCTGGCAGAGTGCCTGGCTCATGGCAGGTGCTTAATGAGTTAATTCTTTCTTTCTGTAAGCATAAAATACCTCCCTGATTTCTGAACTAGAGGAGTCTCACTTCCTTCCAATATTTCAAATGGGGTGGGGGTGGGGAGTTAGTTCCTTGGATAGTTCAATTAATGCTAGTTTCTACTATGTGTTAGGCATTTTGCTAGGAGCTGCGTTCAAGAATTAAAATTCTGAGCTAAGTTTAATTCTTGTATTTACTCTTCAGGGCAGTTGCACACTTTTACAAATGAAGAAACAGGGTCCAGGGAGGTTGAACGTCTTGCTTAATATCATGTGGATGGAAAGATTCAAATCCAGGATCTTGTTGAGCTTGTTCTTTTCATTTTGCCTAACTTCCTACTAAATATCAAGCATTTTGATGGGCACTAGGGAATAGTAGAGTTGAAAATAACATATTACCTTTCCCCATAAAGCTTATGGATTAATGGGACAAAGAGGACAGATATTTATAGGGCTTTTAGAAAACCCTATGGAAGTTCAGAGACAGGTGTGCTCAGTATGCCATGGGAGACAAGTAAAGAGGTGCCATTGAAGGGTTGGTGGGCCATCTGTGGACCTTTGGTTGCCTTGGAGTCCATCGTCTGTGGTCTGGAGTTAGATTCTAATCATTCAGCAGTACATCAGGGCTAGCTCCATAGAAATGATTTATTGGCCACATTTACAGAGACTCCCTCTCTGTGTACTCTTGGTCTATAGGTAAAGTCACTGGAAGTCACTTTGAAAGACGTGCCTCATTGAAAAAGACACATCTCTGCATGGTTTTCATCCATTTGCTTCATCTCCAAGACAAGCTTTCTTTTTAAAGGGGAGAAGAGCCCATTTCCCTGCCACCTGTCAGCATTTAGCTTGCCACTGTGGCTTATTACCGCTGCCATCTGCTGCCAAGGAGAGATGTGCATGATCTGGGTAGGTACTCATAAAAGTCTTTAGAAGAGAGGAGGCTGAGCTGAGGATCCAAGTGGAAACATTTACTATCAGCACAATAACAGCCCTTGCTCTCCTGCCTCCTTCCCTGATATCCAGCAGGGTCACCACTCCCTGGGCCCAGCTGGCCACCGCCATTGACACATATTCTCCATACCCTTCTTCATGCCACCCCATCCTTGGCATGGACTCTGTTTCATTTCATCACTCAAAGTCATTGTAGAGCAGATACAGGGACTATTTAGAAACTATGAAGCAGTTGGACAATACGTCAACTTTTGTCTCATGTATTGACTAGTGGAGGCAATTTGATGTTTAAGGAGACGTCAGATCCTCTGAATTTTCTGCTGTGAAAAATTAATGGCTTCAAGTATAATTCAGTTGAGTTAATTCATTCCCGCAAATCTTTCCTGGACATCATCAAGGGCTACAGACAGGAATAAGATGAAGCTCCTGTCTTAAGGAACTGACAGTGGTTGTGTTGCCCAAGTTTGCAAGTGTGTGCGTGTATGATGTAATCAACAATTACAAGTGAGATAGGATGTGTCCTATGAGGGGAAGAAGTTTAGATGCTGTAGTGTCCCCAAGGAGGGACACAAATGTCCTCATATAAGTTTGGGGTCAAAGAGTAAAGAGGGGTGGGTGAGGCATGTGTTCAGATTTGCTTTTAGGAAAAAAAATCAGTCTGGCTGCAGTGTGGAGGGCTAACTAGAGCAGTCTCAGAGTAGAAAGTTTCTGAAATAGTCCATGTATGAGGTAGGTTAGGATGTTGGTAGAGGTAGAGAAAAGTAGATGGTTCAAGAGATACTAGGAGAGTAAAACCAGTAGGCTTAATGATACAGTTGATATGGCAAGTGAGGAAAAGGTGGTGTCCGGATGACACTAACATTTCTGGCTTGAACAATAGGTTTGTCAGTAGTGCTACTGAATGAGATATAATTCCTGGAAGAGAGCAGAATGAGAACCTGGTGGAGAAGAACAAAAGTTTAGTTTTAGAGCTTTTGTGTATGAGATGTTTTAGGAACGACCAAGGGGAGATGCTAATTAAACAGTTTTACATGGAGACCTAGAACTCAGAAAAGAGGTCTGGGCTGGTTTTATAAATGTGTGGGTCTTTTTTTTTTTTTTTTTTTTGGTGGTAACTGCAACTGTGGGATGGAAGACAGTGTTAATTGAGACAAGAAGAAATGCCTGGAATGAGGTTTTGAGGGCTTCCACTATGTTTGGGCTGAGCAGAAGGATAAACTTGCAAAGGAAATGGAAGTATGGCCAGAGAAGAAGAAATAGAGCAAGAAGGGTGTTAGGTTATGAAAGTTTAAGGAGAAGTCTTTCAGAAGAGAGGAAAGGACAACAGTGCCAAATGTTATTGAAAGGTCCACTAAGATGAGACGTGGAAAATGTCTGCTGTGGCTGCATGGACATCACTGGAGATACTGGCAAGGGCTATTTAGGTAGAATAATGGGCATCAGATCCAGATCAGAGTGGTCTGTGGAGTGCATGGGGTATGAAGGCATGGCAATGGTGAGTGAAGACAACTCTTCCTTAAGGGTTGACTGTAAAGGGGACGAGGGAGACGGGGGAGTAGCTGAAACTGGACTCCGGTGATGAAGATGGGCAGATGCTTAAAAGCAGAGAAAGGTCAGTCAGAGAGAGGTTGTGAGTATTGTGAGGAAAAGGGAAAATGATAATAAGAGATTCCATAGGTGGTAGGTGGCAGTGGGATCCAAAGGTCATTTGGATGGATAGTTGTGTCAGCTCCTCTTCTGCTGTAGGAGAGAGAAAGAGAAAGGGAGAGTTCCTTTGCATCTGTGTGTTTGATTGTGGGAGTTTCCTGTCTAATAGCGTCTGTTTTCTCTGTAAAGCAGAAGGCAAGATCCCCTGATGAGATAGAATAGTGTGGGTGGGTAGCAGGGGTGGAAGCTTGAGAAGAATAAAGTTTGAAAAAATTACTATGAAGTATGGTAAGAGATGATGTAGTAGGTTTGCTTGGCAGAGTGCAGGCTCACTTGAAGTTGAGGATCAATAATATGCAGTGGTCCTAAGCTGCACTGGTTGGCTTTTCCTGCTTAGACAGAGGATAGGAGGTGGCACTCAGCTGGATTTTCCTGGACTTGGATTTTATCTGGATGGTACGAATAAAAAGCAGCAGATGGTTCAGGGAGCCTAAGGTATGGGCAAAAATATTGTTAAAGTCATGGACCATGGAGTCCAAGTTGAGTTAGTAAATGAAGAAAGGAGAAGGCTGATGAGTAGAGAGAAACTGTAGTTCAGGAACTGTCAGAGTGAGAGGAGTTGGGTGAGCAAGGTGGAGGGGAAGAGATTGTGGCTGACAGTGTTTGCATTAGTGATTCTAGAAGTATAACATTTACTGAAGCGGGAGGGGGAGGGAAAGAGAGGACCAGTGGAAATAAGTAGGTCAAAAAACAGAATTAAGAGGCCATCTGTGGGGTCATCCATTTGGCTGACATCACCCAGGATGATGACAAAACCTGAGGTAGAAAAAGCACATAAATGCAAGCCTTCAATGAATGAAGGGGAGGGGAGATTGGCAGATTAGAGCGACTACAAGGGGAAGGAGGATGCGTGCTGTGTATTCAACCCAGAAAAAGTAACAATGGACTGTCAACCTCCCTTCAGAAGGCATTGGTAAATTGTTAGAGCTCTTCTTAAAGCATTTATTCACATACTTTAATTTTTGTAAAGGACACATTTGGAATTGCAGCTGAGTTCACATTGGTGGTGCCTCCTCATACCTGGTGGTGGACCCCTCGCTGTCATTTTGAAAAATGTCATGTACTTCTATGGACAAGATTTTTTCCGCCCCCCCCAAAAATTTACATGTTGAAGCCCTAACCTCCAATGTGGTGGTATTTGGAGATGGGGCCTTTGGGAGGTATTTAGGTTTAGGTGAGATCATGAGGATGGGGCCTCATGATGGAATTATAAGAAGAAACACCAGAAAGCTTGTTTCCTCTCTCTATCTCCACCTGTATGCATCCTGGAAAGGCAGGTGAGGGTACAACATGAAGGTGGCCATCTGCAACTCAAGAGAGCTCTCACCAGACACTGACCCTGCTGGCACCTTGATCTTGGATTTCTAGTCTCCAGAATTGTGAGAAATAAATTCCTGCTGTTTAAGTCTATGGTGTTTTGTTATGGTAGTCTGAGCCGACTAAGGCAGCTCTACTCTCTGCTTCAACCAATCTCTGAATAAGTGGCGGTCATCTGTGATGAGCTGGGTCAAAGCTCAGTTCTTTCTGGGAGTTTGGGGTGGACCAAGAGGGCATCTCTCCAGGTGGCTTGAGCCCTAAGAAGTAGACTTTGAGGCTGCAGGTAGCCATCAGCAGGAAAGCCAATTTTCTGATAAAGAAGAGAGAAGTTGATGCCCTGAGAGAAAGAGAGCTGGGGGACAGGCAGCTGATGCTCCCTGGGATCCAGAAAAAAGACTTGTGGCTGGTGATTGTTCTTCCTGGGACCAGTTAGTTCCTTGCTTTTGATTTCCACAGGTTAAATCTTAAGTATTTGTTATTGCAAAATTCTATGTCTTATTTTTCCTTATAAAGCTAGCTTGAGTTCATGTCTATGATTTGAAAACAACAAAAAATTCTCCAGTAAGCCCTTTGCTGTGATGCTTCCCCTTTTTACTATAGTCTTCCCTTGATATCCGTGGGGAGGGGGTTGGTTCCAGGACCCCCTAAAGATACCAAAAATCTGTGGGTGCTCAAGTCCCATGTGTAAAATGGTATAGGCATTTGCTTATAACCTACACACATCCTATATAGTTTAAATTATCTCTAGATTACTTATGATACCTAATACCATGTAAATACTGAATAGCTGTTATACTGCATTTTTTTATTTGTGGTTTTTATTGTATTGTTATTTTCACTGTTTTTTTCCCTGATCATTTTCAATCTGCAGTTGTTTGAACCTAGGGATGCAGAACCTGTGGTTATGGAGGGATGAATGTATTTACCTTTTGGTGCTGTACAATTTTTTATACAGTGCCTCAGAATCCATTGTAGACCAGGTAAATTATACATATCTGAAACAAATTTGGGTATTTTCTTCTGAAGCTGGGTAGAAGCTGCTGAAGTAGGCCTTGATGTCTCTTGGGTGCCACAGACAATAGGAAAAGCCCATTCTATAGAGATGGTGGTGGCTGACCTGTGGTTCCTGCAGTTGGAGAAGTCTGTCTTCTGTCACAAAGGAAAATTATGTTGGCCTGACACAACTTATGTTTGAGCATTTATTAACTTTTTACCAGTTTGCTCCCTCTTTGCCAGGAATTGCAGATTGGTGAGTTATTTGTGCTTTTTCTTGGAACACACCACGAATAGTCTCAATTATGGCTCCAAACAATTGTGATTGCTATTATTGAAGATTTATAGAAGTGCTTAGATTTCTAAATATCCTTTTATGACTCTCCATTTCTATGGTAACCCAGACAGGCGCTTCTGTACACATGGACACCTCGTTGGGAAAACCTTATAGAAGAAAATCTGAATTTACAGAAGAGATAAATAAGAGGTTGACTATTCACATGGTTTTACAGAGAGCGAGTTCCCCTAGTGCATTCGGTGCATTCCCTCTTCTCTTTACAGATCATGAACAATGTCTTACACATAATAGACTCTGAATGAAAATTTTGTTGATTGATTGATGAGCACTTGGGAAGGAGAGAAATGTGAAGCTAGGGTTATAGTTTGCTGCTGCCAGTTGGAGATAAATCAGAAAGGAAGAGAAAGCGTCTCTGAGCAAATAGCCACGTCCGTGGGGAAATGGGACTCTATTTTAAAAAATATGATTCACATACAGTTTTTAGGAGGCTACTTGCTGCATAATCCAAGATACACGTGAAGTTTTCACTTCAATGTCCTCAAAGACCTAAGAGACCCTTGCCCTGGGTCACAGCATTGAGCAGTCAAAGAAGGAGGTGGGCATGCATTCTGCTGCTATGCCGGGACCCAACATTTTCACAAAGAGGAGCTACTTTTTATCTCCTCAGGCTAAGATCACTATGGGGAGGGGTTGCATTTTGCAACCTGAGACCTTGACTAGCATAGAGACAGAGGCTGTGTCTACTCTCTTTCCTGCTGGGTGCCTGTGTTTGTAAGGATTCCTGGTTGTGAAGGGTAGATATCCACCGGAGCTGGTGTGAACAAGAATGGGGGTTTATTATAAGGAAGCAGAGTTAATGTCCCGGACTCCATGGGCAGAAATGAAAGTTGCATCTCGGCCGGGCGCGGTGGCTCACGCCTGTAATCCCAGCACTTTGGGAGGCCGAGGCGGGCGGATCACAAGGTCAGGAGATCGAGACCACGGTGAAACCCCGTCTCTACTAAAAATACAAAAAATTAGCCGGGCGCGGTTGTGGGCGCCTGTAGTCCCAGCTACTCGGGAGGCTGAGGCAGGAGAATGGCGTGAACCCGGGAGGCGGAGCTTGCAGTGAGCCGAGATCGCGCCACTGCACTCCAGCCTGGGCGATAGAGCCAGACTCCGTCTCAAAAGAAAAAAAAAAAAAAAAAAGAAAGTTGCATCTCAGACAGGATTGACGCAGGAGGTGAAAAGGTATCAGAAACACAGGCAGCTCCTGTCTGCACATGTGTTCTGTCCTATTTTTTTCATCCAGTTCTGGCTTTACCTGTCTCTGCATGCACATGGGAGCACACCCTGGAGAAGGAGGCCGATGACAGCATGTAGACATCGGAAACAGGGTCAACTCCAGCCTTCATGGCAAGCCTGAGACGGTGTGCCTGTGGCAACCAACTAGCTCTGAGAAATGTAGTGGAGTCAAGAGCTACCAGCAGATAATTTGGATTCAACATGAGCTCACCAAGTACCCCTTGCATGCCTTTCCCTAAGATAGGTGCTGGGAGACAAAGTAAGTCTGAAGCAGCCTCACCCTGTCAGTTCATTGTGTGACTGGTGATACCGCTTCACTGTGTCCCCATCGAAATCTCATCTTGAATTATAGTTCCCATAATCCTGATGTGTAGTGCGAGGGACCTGGAGGGAGGTAATTGTATCATGGGGTGGTTACTCTCATGCTGTTCTCATGGTAGTGAGTGAGTTCTCATAGGACCTGATGGTTTTATAAGGAACTTCCCTGCTTTTGCTTGGCACTTCTCCTTGCTGCTGCCATGTAAAGAAGGATATGTTTGCTTCCCGTTCCACCACAATTGTAAGTTTCCTAAAGCCTCCCAAGCTCTGCAGAACTGTGAGTCAATTAAACCTCTTCGCTTCGTAAATTACCTAGTTTTGGGCAGTTCTTGATTAGCAGCATGAGAACAGACTAAAGCAACGGGGGAGATGGATATGTAGAGAGATACGTAATGGAAATGACCAGGTTGGAGACAATCACAAATATTTTGGGGGGTTCAAAGGAGGGGTGTGTGGCATTTCTGTGTACATTTATTCATTCCATAAACCTTCCTTCATTCGCTCATGAGGGTTTCTGTGGCCAGGAACTGCTCTCGGGCCTGGCATTGCAGCAGCGGAGCTGGCAGACAGGGCCTCTGCCCTCGGGGAGTTTTCTTTCTGAAGGAGGAGGTGAACAACTGGAAAGTGAGCAAAAACAAAAATAAGATAACTTTAGAGAGTGATAGGACTGGGAAGATGAAAATGGGGTGCTGGGATAGAGCCCAGAGTAGCCCAAGAGTGCCTCCATCATGAGGCGTCACGCTATGCTGAAGAGCAGGGAAAAGCACTAGAGACAAAGAGAACAGCAGGTACACAAGGCACGAGGGAAAATGAGCTTGGCATGTGTGGGAAACACCAAGGGGCTGGGGCAGGGAGAAGAGGGCATGAAGGTCAAAGAAGAGAGCAGAGGCCGGGTCACCATGGGTCTTGTAGGACCTTGTAGGCTGTGATCAGGACTTTTTAAGTACAATTGGAAGATTTCAAAGATGTTTGTCAGGGTTGGCCTTGTTAGTGTTGGGAAAAGCCCATTCTGCCTGCTGGTGGAGAATGAGTAGTGGGGAGCAAGGGAGCAGTGGGAGGCAGTGTGGAGAGGGGAGGCACTGCAGGGGCTGGAGTTGGTGGTGCTGGGATTGGAGCCATGTGCTCAGGTTGAGGGTGTATTTTGGAAGAACCATTAGGACTTGCAAAGGAGTTGGATGTAGAGAGTGAAGACAAAGGAGGACACAAGGATTTAATTCATGGTCTTTTAATACAGCAACTAGGGGAATTGTGGTGCCCTGTACCAGGGAGTGGAAAATCAAAAGTTCCACCTGATCCTATTCAAAGTGAGTTTCTCTTGGACGTCCAAGTAGAGATGTTGGGTTAGACAGAGAAGGGGTCTGGTGCCCTAGATCAGTGCTGTCCAGTGAAAACACAATGTGATCCAATATATGCATTTTTTACATTCACCAGAATGTGAAAATTCACATTCATTTAAAAAGGTAAAAATGAAAATGTAAAATCATTTTGACATATATTTGATTTAATCCTGTATTTCCCAAATATTATAATTTCAACATGCAATCAATATAAAATGATTAGTGAGATATTTTACATCTTTTGGATCCTAATTCTTCAAAATATGGAGCACATTTTCCACTTTCAACATATCTCCATTTAGCCTAGCCCTATTTCAAGTGCTCAGTGGACTCACGTGGCTGGGGGCTACCATGTTGGATAGTGGAACTCTAGAGAAAGTTGAGGTTCAGAGATTTGCATTTGGGAATTACCATCACATAGAAGGCAGCCAAAGTGTTAGATTACCTCGGAACACCAACACCTAGGGAGTGCAGAGAGAAAAAGCTCAAAAGTGAGCCCAGGGCACTCCAAAATTCACAGGTTGGATGGAGGAGGAAAAGCCAGCAAGAGACTGGGAAAGAGTGAGCAGGCACATTAGAGAACGTGGGGTGTGAGGAATCAAAGCAGCTAAGAGACCAGGTGATTTCAGGACTCTGGAGGGCCCCATGGCTAAGTCTTGAATTACCACCTGGCAAACAAAGGGAAAAGGGTATTCTGTTAGGGATATAAGAGGCAAAGGAAAGAGAGCAAGAGTGTGTGGAGGGGACCAGAGCGTGGATTGAATGCAGGAGCTGAGGGGCGCAGGGGTATGGTCCAGTTGGGGCCACTGGAGCTCAGAGAATCTCATGCCCATGCTCAGGACTTGGGGTTTTATTCTGTGGGTCAGTGGTCTCAGCCACATTTGCAGCCACAGCATTAGAGTTGCGTTCCCATGCACCGTGCTTCCCTACTCACTCTGGGGTCAGATACAGTCCTGTTCACCAGGGCTAGTGCCTGCTTTCTCTCCTACTCAAGAACAAAGAGTGAGAATCAGGATCTCTTAAGGAGAGTTGTTCCATATTACAAACAAAAATCTCATTTCTAAATTTCAATTTCTATTAATAATGAATTACTGGCAGCACACCTCATAGGTGATTGCCACTTATGCCTTGGTGTGTCCCAAGGCAGCACCTGAGAACTTCTGCTGTGGGTCTGGTGGGGCCAGAGGGTTTTCAGGAGGAAACAGGCAGCATCCTGCTTCACTTTTGAGAGGCAGCCCCAGCAGTGCGGAGGGTGTCTCTGCCTGCTCGTTGTGGACTCCTGTCCTGGACCCCTCCTCTAGCCCCCAGTTCCTCTGCACCCTTTCATCTTTTAGTTTCACCTTCCATAATGCACAGATCAAAAGTTGTATCCTGCTCGGTGGCTTGAGGTTCCTATATAGTCTTCTTTGTCAGCAGATTATTAATTAACACTTTACTATGCCAAACACATGCATTATAGATCCCACCGAGAGTCAGAGAAGGGTGTGAACAGAAAAGAGCAGGTGTGAGCTCAGTAACCTTAAGCCCCACTCGTATATGTCTTTCTAATGACACACCACGGACACCATTGCCCAGATGAGATCTGGACACTCAGGTGGTTTGGGGCCTGGGAGACAGTGCTGGGAAGTGCCAGGGTAAAGGAGAGCATGATGCGGTCTTTAGACTTGGTCTCCTCTGCATAGATCTGAATCTCACAGCTGCCCCCATACCCATAGGCTGCAGGCTGCTCAGAGGAAACCTGAGATGTTGAGGCCGAGGTCCCACTCCATCTCCATGCCTTTATTCTTTTATTCACTCAAGCGATCAACATATTGAGGGCTTATTCTATGCCAGACATGGCTTATCAGTGGTTAAAAAAAAAAGGACACAGCCCCTGCTCTAACAAAGCATACAGTCCAAGGGAGAAGACAGAAATTAAACATACCAGTAAGTGAATTATTTGAAACTGTAAGTGCCACAAAAGGAAAGCACCAGGTTCTATTGGAGAGGACTGTAGGGGTGTCTCTGGCATTTGGAGAAAGTGACATTTAGGCTGCCTAAGGCCACTTACTACTTCTTGGCTGAAGAGACCTCACCTGGCCCTGCCTCTTTGGGTGACTGGTTGTAGATGGGCCTGGCAGGAAAGGACCAACCAGCATGGTGGAGTGGGGCCACTACCCTGGGACTCAGAAGACTTAGTTAAGCCCTTGAGGGGGTCACTTAATGTCCCCAACTTTTCATTTTCAAGCAGTGAGAAAAATCCTTGCTGGAATTGCCTTTTGGAGCTCAGACAAGGTCTCACCGGTGAATGTGTTCTGTGAACCATGTGACACCACATAAATATATGATGTTATCACTTACAGAAAAGTCATTGTTGCACCAGCTCCATACCAGCCACTGGGGGAGATTCGATGGTGTATAAGACGTAGCCCTGATTCACAAGGCCCCCTGACCTAATGGTGAGCTGGAGCTATGCATACAAGGCAAGAGCCTGTGCATGACGTTTCCCCCAGCAGTCTCCACAGGTGGTGATAGCCGAGCGGTATCTGGAAACAACAAGCAGATTCCCTTTGCTGTTTGAAGAAGCCGCACCCTGACTCTGGTCCTGCTGCCCCCATCCATTGAGCACGTAATGATATCTGGAAACTCCAGGTGACTCCCTGGGATTCAAACCCTTCAGTGCTCACTTGGCCCCTTGAAGAAGCCACACTCTGGTCACGCAGCCCCGGTCCCAGATGGTGGTGGTGGTGGGGCTGCCTCCTGCTGTGGGCCCCTGGGAGCCCGAGCTTCACGTTCCTCATGTTGGCAGGCCCCCTGCCTGGTTTGCCTCCCTGCCGTTAACATCTCGAGTCATGATTTTGCAGAGCTCTGCTTCTTCCCCTTGTCCGCACTTCTCATCCCACATGTTGCTTAGTCTTTTCTCTGTGCTAAATCCATTTCTCACACATACCCACTTTTCTGCACTTAGAAGGCACCATTCGGAATATTTCTTTGTGTCTGTAAAGAGGACTCTTTAATTACAAGTCACTGAAATCTGATCAAACCAGCTAAAAAAAGTGGACGCGATTGTTGTGGTTGTTCTTGGGGCCAGTACGGACTTACAAAGCTGGGAAATTCAGGAAGTGCATCTGGTTTCAGGCACAGGGTAGGTATGTCATCGGGAAGCTGTCTTTTGTGTTGATGGTCTCCGTTTCCTCCACGGGAGGTTTTATTCTCAGGCTGACTCCCCTGGGGTGGTGGACAGCTGCTGTCAGCTCCCGATTATGCTAATGAGGAGGGGGCACTTCTTTTCCAGTAGCTTCAGCAAAAGTTCTGGGACTGACTTGGCCGGATTCTGGAGGAGGGAGACAGAACAGCAACAGATTCTACTGAACATGATTGCAAATGTCCCTTCCATGGAATGAAGGGAGCCCAGCCCTGCGGGTCCTGTTCCTTGGACACCATATCTTTATATTAGGTCTCAGTTCCCCCAGCTCTAAAGTTTGGGTTGAAACACCAACTGTTTTCTAAACTTCATATCACGTTTACAAATGCTCTGGACGCAGAGCAAAGGGTGGGGAAATACAATATTGTTTCCCTGACATACTTCTCCTTTTGAAGATAATTGGTGAGGATGGGAATTCACATTTGAAATCAATATTTTGGAAGACTTAATGGCAGCATGACAATTGCACATTTGTGGATCTCCAAAAGGGCAGCTCTGTGCAAATCAGAGAAGATAGAGCAAAAATCGGTAATTTCATGTCTTGTTTGAGACAGAGCATTCACAGAGAATTTTAATAAGCAAGGAAGCTGCTAGGAGGGACTCCCTTTCATGTTAGTTTTTCTTGTAAGATTCTTGATAGCAGATTCAGGGTGCAGCTGTTGAAAAGAGGGTTCATCAATTTAAAAGCTGCAGTGACTTCCCTTTGTCTGTAGAAATCAATTTATTATTATTATTATTTTTCACCGAGACATGTAAAGCCCTTTGCAATCTGGCCCAATCTGCATTTCTGTTCACTTTGCTACAAATAGCCACTGTCCTGGGAATGTTGCTTGTTTTCTAACATTTCTTCACGCCTCCCATGTTAAGGGACACCCACGATGTGGTGGGCCCTGTTCTAGGCACAGAGCAGACAGTGGTGAGGAGAGCCACACCCCTTCCTCTGCGTGTTGTCCTCGGGGGCAGAAGGAGGGGACAAGAGCAGCAAGGCCCCGGCATGGACTCAGACAGCAGGGGCAGAATGAGGGTCAGCCACGTGCCAGCTGTGTGACTCTGCAAAAATCATTTCTCCTCTCTAACCCTCAATTTTCCCTTTTATAAAATGCAGTCAGAATGCCTATTTTTAGCTTTGATGCCAGAATTAATAAGAAAATGTGTGTAAGACCGGATGCAGTGGCTCACGCCTGTAATCCCAGCACTTTGAGAGGCCGAGGCAGGCAGATCACCTGAGGTCAGGAGCTCAAGACACACTTGGCCAACATGGCAAAACCTCGTCTCTACTAAAAAAAATACAAAAATCAGCCAGGCGTGGTAGTGGGTGCCTCTAATCCCAGCTACTCGGGAGGCTGAGTCAGAGAGAACTGCTTGAACCGGGGAGGTGGAGGTTGCAGTGAGCTGAGATTGCAACACTGCACTCCAGGATGGGCAATGAGCAACACTTACTTTAAAAATAAAATAAAATAAAATAAAATAAAGTATGTGTAAGGAGGCTTGGCATGTAGTTGGTGTCCGTTTGCTGTAGCTTTGTTATTACATTCAACCCCCCTCTGCCCAGACCCTCCTTCCACATTGGGCTTGTTGGTCAGTCTGGACACAGAGCCCCTGAACACAGGGTGTCTTCTTGGGAATGAGGTTCTAAAAGTCGTCTTCTCTGATGTGTGAGAAGCTCTGATTTCATTAGGCAGGGGAAGCGTAAGACTTTGAAGTAAGAGGGGTGTTGCGATTGGAACTGGAGTTCCAAATAGGCAGCTCTTGCCGTAATCACACAAAAAGTGATGGGAGAGGAAGTAGTGAGTGGATGTGAGCAACCTCAGAGCAGCCTGTGCTGTCAGCAGGAACGGGAGATTTTGAACCTGAGGGAGAAGCGGTGCTGCATTGGAAGAATGGGAAAATTAAGAGACGGGAGGTGGTTTAAGGGGAAGATATGGAGCTCAGTTTTAGCCAAGAATTCTCGAAAGCTCTCTTAGTCATTTGTCGCTATCAAGGGGTGAGGTGACAGGACAGGTTGTTTCAGTCCTCCTTGGCTCACGACGCAGTCGTATGAAGCCCTTGGCACAGGATGCTGAAGAACGCAGCAGCCTGCTGACTCCAGCAAAGCAGCCAAAGAAGGGGGCAAGGCACGCGTCACTTAGTGCCCTTACCACTGCCCCTGGGCACTCAGCAGGGTCTTCTTGGGCCCTGAGTTCCCCACAGCATGAAGAATGTCACATGGGGGACCACGGCTTGGCTGTTAGCTGGGTCCTTAACAGCTAATCGGGGTTAGCTGTTAGCTCTGCCTGATTCTGTAAAGAGGGAAGCCTAGGTGTTGCGACTTTGGACAGGTAGCACTCTCACCCCACACCTAAGCTCTGTCTCCCGAAGCCTTTGTCCAGGTGCTTTGGCCAGAAGCTAGGAGTGCTCTTCCCTGGCTGCTACAGAGGCAGTGGGACTTGTACGTATTGACATATTGGCGTATTTACTCTACACATTATGAGAACAGAGCCTTGAATCCTCCTGGCTCGTTTACTTTATCTCACTTAGTGAGATACATTTTAATAATACCTGGCACTCAGCACTGATAGGGTCAGCAGTTGCTGAGCCAATGTGTGGATGAAATTTTACCCTCTTGTCAATATTCCTGTTACCTATAAATACTTGAACGCTCTCCTCTCTAGAGTTCACAAAAGGACTTTAAGACAGTGTCTGTATGACAAAGTGGATGAGGATGATGGGCCTATAGCAGGGAAGATGCCCAGCAGGCAGCTGAGAAAGTGGATCTGGAGCCAGGAGTCATAGCGATGGCTGATGGCCCAGCTCCGGGGGCTTGTCATCCTAGAAGAT
Organism: Macaca fascicularis; assembly: GCF_037993035.2. Classification (NCBI taxonomy): domain Eukaryota; kingdom Metazoa; phylum Chordata; class Mammalia; order Primates; family Cercopithecidae; genus Macaca; species Macaca fascicularis. The sequence goes on along the minus strand of NC_088386.1, from coordinate 9,596,667 downwards.
GATGGAGGAAAGAATGAGCTCTTCCGGCAAAATATGTAAAGACAGAGGAGGAAGAAGAGGCAGAGAGGAGAGGAAGCAGAACAGAAGGGAGAAGAGAGGCAGGGTTCCTTAGTAACCTTACCTCTGACTCTAACCCTAACCCTGATTCTAACCCTAACCCTAACCCTGCTCTTGGCTGCTCTGGAGCCAGGAAGGAGGTTTTATGGAGTGTGAGCCAAGGAAAGCCGTTAGAATTTGGTCCTGGAGAGCTGTGACCAAGGAGTAGGGCTCAGAGTCAGATCTCAGAAGGTTAGACTGAGGGCTGGGGATGAGGGAGTGGAGGTGGTGTGTGTAGCAAAGTGAGCATCCCGCTAAGCAGCCTGAGAATGAGGCTTTTGTATGGAATAGGGCAGGACCAAGAAAAGTTCAGCGAAGCAGAGCCAGACTCCCGGAAGCCGTAGCTGGAGTCACTGTCTTTCTGGACTTCCTGGTATGTGCAGACACACACTTGCTTGCTGTTTCAGACTACCGGAGTCGGGGTTTTCTGTTTCCTGCAACTAAATACCCCTTAACTGGATCCACTCTTTCCCAGAATGTAAACTCCATGGGGCAGGTACCTCAACAATCTCATTCATTTTTGAATACCTAGGGCCCAGAATAGTGTCCAGCCTATATAGATAAATATTATTGGATGAAATATCTGTAATAAGGTGGTTGTGATAATGTTATTAGTAGAGGGTGGTGACGTTGATTATACACAAAGAAACAGGTACCTACCTTTGGGGGCTTCTCTGAAATCACAATTTCACTGTGAGGGACCCAGAATGTGGGGGCTAAGAGGGCATCAGCTACGGCCAGACAGCATCATGTACAGCACCGTCTCCTTTCTGTCACTACAGGGGCATTTTTTCTTGAACGAAAGGCCCAGAACAATGATTATTAGCCAGAGATGAGTGGGAAAAACTACTCGTGCCTGTTTGAACTATGTAACGGCAGAAAGATGCTGTTGGGACAACTGAAGAGATTTGATTATGAGTTAGTTCTGCACCATGCACTAGAAATATAATGCCACCTACATCAGAAAATTAAAGTTTTCTAGTAGTCACGTTAAAAAAAAAAGGAAAAAGAGAGGTGAAATTAAATTTAGTAATGCTACTTTATTTAAACAAATGTATCCAAAATGTTATTTCAGTGTGTAATCAGTATAAGAAATGATTAATGAAGTAATCTTCATCCTTTTTTCCCGTGAGTTACTGTGGCTGAACTTTGAAATCTGAGTTGCCAGAAGAAGGGGTACGATGGAAAGACTCAGCCTTGAGGCTGTCTGTGATTCCAGCTAGACCAGTCACTTGCTGTGTGTGCATTGGCCATTTATTTCCCTCTCTGGACTTCCATTGCTTCATCTACCAAAAGGCCCTACATATATACTGGCCTGAAGCTTCAGAACAAATATGTGCCGTAGGTCATTGGACCTCATATGATCTGGGAGGAGACTGAGGCTTTAAGAGGTTGAGTACCTTGCGGTAGGTCTCACACTGTGTAAAGGCGGGGAGGCAGGATCGAACCCAGGTTTGCCTGACCCTGGGGGAGTGCTTTTTCCCCTTCATTGCTCTTTAAACTCTCTCCTTCCCTTTGGACCAGAGAACATTTCACTCTTCTAGGAGCACAGACTTCCCAGGAAGTAAACACCTGCTTTCCTTCTCACTCAAGATCCTGGTCAGAGCTGCAAGACGTTTCCTCTCAGGCCTCACAAATGGAATACAATGAAGGCCAGGTGCGGTGGCTCACACCTGTAATCCCAGCACTTTGGCAGGTGGAGGCGGGTGGATCACGAGGTCAGGAGATCGAGACCATCCTGGCTAACACGGTGAAACCCCGTCTCTACTAAAAATACAAAAAATTAGGCAGGCATGGTGGCGGACGCCTGTAGTCCCAGGTACTCGGGAGGCTGAGGCAGGAGAATGGCGTGAACCCGGGAGGCGGAGCTTGCAGTGAACCCAGATAGCACCACTGCACTCCAGCCTGGGCGACAGAGCGAGAGTCTGCCAAAAAAAAAAAAAAAAAAAAAAAATCCAATGGAAACTTGGGAGGAGGCAAGGTGGGGCTCTGGGGGCTGGGGAAGGTATCCAGTGTCCATGTGTTTTGTCTAAGTGGCCTTGCCTTAGAAGGCAGAGGAAGGACTTACTGCCTTAAAACCAAGGAGGTCAGGGCTCTGTTGACATCTGCGGTGAAGTCATCTCTTCGCTGTCAGTAGGACTCTGTCTTTGCTAACAGTTCACTGATGACTTCATATCCACCGCTGCAGGGCCCTGGGAGGAATATGTTGTTTTCTAGGAAAGGAGACCAAATTTTATTTCAGCCTAGTGGTGGACCTTTCTGCTTAGCAATACTGCAGGAAATTCAAAGGCAAAATTAGCTGGAGCATTGCTGGCTCAAATAATTTCTTCTTAGTGGAGTGAGTGAAACGTGGTAATTTAGCAATTGACAACCATTTTTCCAATAATAACTGAAATAATAATTCATAATTAGAAGAGGTCTAATATAGGAATGCATTGAAACCAGATGCCAAACATTTACCCTCCCTACCGCCCCCCCTTACTTCCTTTATTTCCACGGACTAAGTTGAAATATTTCTCATTTCCTTTTCTCCTGAAAAAGGATGAAAAGGGCTATTTTACCCTTCAGTAAAAATAGGTATAATTTTCTTCTAGCAGGCTCACCACCAGCTCGCCGCTGCTAACTTACCACAAAGGCCAATTAATAGACAATCACCATTATTTCCTAATCTTGCCTACCGTATGAGTGGCTATGTGTTGAAATGAAGTTGGTCCGAGAGGGACCAGTTCTGGGCTGAGCTGCTCTCCTTTTCACAAAAAGCATAATGCCCACCTGAGGGGATTCCGGACAGGCAGGTGGCAGGTTCCTCATTAGCTCACCGGGCCCTGCTCTGTCCTCATTGCTTTGATGGAGACTTGAGAGGCGTGGCAGCCCCAGCTTTGAAAGTGTCTGTAATTAAGCGCTTGCCGCTGGTGCCCTGGGCTTCCCAGGGTGAGCCTCGGGATGAAGGGCCCTCTCATGGGTGGCGTGGCTCTGTGGTAGCAGAAGAGTGTGCAGAAGTGGTTAATATAGCTTCAAATTTCTAAGATGACTCCCGCGCACCAACGACTTAGCATCCCGGGAATTTATTCTCAACATTAATGGAAATAATTTGAGAAACCACTTTCAGCTGTCCATGCTCACGGCCCCTTCTGTTTTGTACTGCCTACACCCAATTAGTTCATCATTTTTATAGCAGGAACAACTTAACCTGAAAGGAGAACAAGCTATGTGCTGAAAGGTAGGAGGAAGCAGGTCCTCTGGGAATTTCTGCTGTTCTAGTGAGAGAGGCTGAGGGCAAGAGCAGGCCTGAGCTCTCTCACTTACAGATCCACCTTCTTCAAGGGGCAGGCTGGGGTGGCGGTGGGGATCTGAGTAGGTGCTGCATCTCTGCATATATGTATGCAGGTATCTGGGGAGGAGCTTCCTGAGCTGGAGGAGCAGCAAATCAAATGGCCAGAAGACAGGATTGTGTTTGGGTTGTTCGTGGAAGAACAAGATCAATCTGGTTGAACTAGAGGGTGTGACCAGGAGCATTACAGGAAAGATGATCAGAGTTAGTGCACAGCCCTGTGGGCCACTGTCAAAAATTGGCTTTTGTCAGGATGGCTATGGGAAGAACTGAGTGGCATCATCATTCTGGCGGTTGTGGTAAGTAGACCTCGGGGCACAAAAGAGAAGTGAGAAGCTGAGTTAGCAGGTTCCTGCATCAAAACACCAGAGATAATGTGTGTTTGGGCTAGGATAGCAGGTGGGGAGATGGTGAGTGGCTTCTGGATGATTTTGAAGGTAGGTCCAACAGAAATTGCTAGGAGATTAGATATGGGATATTAGAGAAAGTGAGTGGTGTGGGAGGACTGTGGTGCTTTTGGCAGCAGCAACTGGTATGATGGAAATGTTATTTACTAAGACGGGGAAATCTGCAGGGGAAACCAGTGAGGGAGGTAGTGAACGTTGAGTTTTTGATTGAATACCCGTTAGACACTCAGATGGAGATGTCCAGTGGCCAGCTGGGTATACAAATTTGTAGTTCAATGGAGAGGTCAAGCTGGTATTATCTGCATTTGAGAGGTAATAGCATTATAAATGGTGTTTAAGGTGACCACTTTGGGAGTGGGTATAGATAGAAAAGATAAGTCTGAGGACAGCTCTGGGAGCTGGGGAGGACAGACAAGAAGGGTGGAGGAGAACCAAGAGCGAGCTCTTTCCTGGAAGCAGGCAAAGAAAGCATTTTAAGAAGGAGGGAGAAATGGCTTCAAATAAGGCTGAAAGGTCAGGTTCAGATAAGGGCCTCCAATTGATCACTGGGTTCAGCAGCCTGGAGGTTGCTAGTTCCCTTGACAAGAGCAGTTTTGATGGAGCACTGGGCAGAAGCTGACCTGGAGTGTGCTCAACAGAGAAGCAAGGGGGGAAATGGGGAAGAGTTCCAATAGCTCTCTCTGAGTTTTGCTGAAAAGGAGAGAAGAATAATTCAAAGTAGCTAGAGGCAGATATGGAGCCAAAAGGATTTTTTGTTCATTTGTTTTCTTAAGATGGGGAAACAGCATCATGTTTGTACACCAATAGAAATAGACGTGACCCACTAGGGAGTAGAGCAACTGATGAAGATGCAGTGATGGGAGAGAACAATGCCGTTGGGTAGGTGTGAGGGGCTGTGAGTGGGTGCAACCTCAGAGGACCAGAGACCGGCCATGGCAGGGGCCCAGAGCCTCTGGAGCAGGAGGCAGGAAGGGTGCAGGATGCAGAAGGAGCCAGCAGGGGAGCTTGTGACAGTTTCCCAATGGCTTCTACCTTCCAGTGGGATGACAGGCAGTAGAGGAGGAGAAACGTGAGAAGGAGTGGGAGAGTGAAAGGATGGCGCATGTAGTAGCCTCTTTAGGTAGGAGCAACAGTTAAAGTGAGACCGGTAGCTGTGTTTCTGTCCAGCCACAGTCCCCAACTACCAGGATTGGAGACCTGGTAGGTGATGTAGACCAAAGAACTGAACTAGAGTCTGGTTTTTCCAGGCAAAAACAATGAAGGGAAACCAGGGCAAGGACTGTGAGGATACGGTGCACACATGGGAGCGATGGTGAGAAACATGTGGAAGTGAGGGTGAGAGGACAGGAGGTGGCTGAGATGAGACAGTGACCAGATAATCGATCAACGAACCGTAAGTCCCACCACCATGGGAGACTAGGTCCAAAAAGAGAAAGAAACATTCAGAAACAGTTGGAGAATATGCAGGATTTTGCTGAATCCTGGCTGGAGGTTTGAGAATGTGATGGGAGGTGTGGAGGACGTGGGAGGTGGACTTGGCTTAGGGATATAAAGAGCTTCAGGGCGTGAGTCTGGGGGAGAAGTCCAGCATTGTAGTGGGGTTGGGGCACTCAGGTTACACAGGGCGGGTGTGATGGGGTGGGCACTGGTGGGTGGAAGTCAGATGGTGGTGGCAGTGCTGTGAGTGTTGGGTGTAAAGAAGGGGAGTGGTTTTGCAGAGAGCCAGGTGGAGCCCTCTTCATGCCTTTTATTGGAGATTTGGTCACTGGGTGGTATTATTAGGATCACAGAGCTTTGAGGATCCTTCTTTCACTCATGAAACAAGCATTGGGTATATATAACTGCATACTGAGTGTCTGCTTTGGGACATTCCCTTAATTTTTAATTAAATAATATCAAATCTGAATCTGTTATGCCCCCCAGAAACCTCTTTTCATACTGTGATTTCTATGGGAAAATCCCCCTCTCATCAACCTGTTGTGCAACGGGAAACCCAAGTTACCTCCCTGCCTGCTCTCTCTCCCCACTCCACATTCAGTCGCCCACCAAGTCCTTTTGATGAAACCTCACTGGGTGTCCAAATCAGCCCAGGAGTCTCCCCTGGCATGCAACATGCACGCTGCTCTAACGTGAATGACGATGACAGGGCTGCCCCTTGGGTTGCTCCCTTCCCCGATTGGTCTGCCACTCTTCCCTGCAGGGGCCACCATGATCTTCCTAACCCACACTGCTCGTCGTGCCAATCCAACGGCCACCCTTGCCTGGAAGACAAAAATCCAAATTACTGATTTAATGTGGCTGTCATGCCTTGTACTGGCTCCCAACCACCCCCACCATTTCTTTTTCCTACCCTACATTGCATTTTCAACCAACCCCATGCTGCATTTTCTCTGGAAGTCCACATCTTTCTACAACACTGAGGGATAATTTTGAAGTAGGGAAGTCTTGTGGCTCCCCTGCCCCTGCTCTCTATCCCATATGCCATTTTGTTTTTCCCGAGGCACTCTGTCACTTTCCATTGTGTGTATTTATTTGTTAATTTGTCTGTCTCTGCACCTGAGGACGTAGCTGGAGTAGAGTCCAGTGTGTCTGTTTCGACCCTGGCTGTATTCCCAGGACCTAGAGCAGGGCTGGGCCCCTGGAAAGCACTCAGTAAATTGTTGCTGATGGATTGATTTCCAGCTGCAGACACCATGGGCTCCTTCATTGGAAGTGACAAACCCACCGCAGGCCAATGAGCAATTCAGACAATTTATTGACTCCTAAGACTGAAAAGTCTTGCAGTAAAATTTACATGTGTCTCTCTCCCTTGCTGTGCTCCCATCACCAGGGAAGCACAGTATCCGCCAGCCACACCTTACCAGCTTCCTGACCAAACAGAAGAACAAAGACCCTCCTGGTAGCTCTAGGGGAAAAGTTCCAGGGAAGATCCTTGCTTGCTGGATTCACCCCCTCCCCCGAAGTGGGGATGGTCTGGAGTGGGGGCATCAGCCTTGCCTGGCAGGGAAGAGGACTTCTGGGGGATGCTGTGCTGTTCCTCTTTGTCCTCCTCTGCCCTGGCATTAGGAGCGAGAGCAGATGGAGGAAGCTGAAGGCAGTTAGTGCATGGCATAGGACTATCTGCAGGTTCTGTTTCCTTTGGGTGACTGGGTCCATGAGGGCAGGCCCACATCTTTGCAGAGGAGGTGAGAGAACACTCGTCAGAGGGTATCTGATGAAGGCAGAAAGACAAGCGGAGGAGGTTGTGGTATTTTGATGGATGACAGCAGATTCATATCAGTGTCAAAAACGTATTAGGAAGATACAAAACACCAACATCTCTTAATAATGGAAATAAAATAAGCTCAATTAAAATAGTTGCTGTTGTTTTTCCAATGCAGGGCCAAATCATGTAAGCCAAAGGTTCTTAGAATGCTCAGAAAAAAAAAAGAACAACGAATCCATTAGAAAAACAATTTGCAAAACACTCATTAGTCCAAAAGCTTCCCTGAGAATTCTCCTTCCAGACCTTTAATGGGCCATGAAACTTGAATTCAATAAAAAATGATTTAACCATCAAGCGGGTGAACTGGGTTAGACTTCTTTGCTCTCTCGTTATGGAATTTATTTTTTGGAAGCTGTTCGTGTAAATACTATTTGTTTTGCTGAAGTTCAAAGAAGCTTTGCGTGGAAACGGTGTTTTGCTTCATTGGAAGAGCTAGTGCTGGTTCATCTGCTGTCTGTGTCGCCCCCTCCCCTGTCCCCACCTCTCCCCCGCTGTTCTTGCTTCCTCCTCCAGCCCGGGTGGAGTCCCAGCCACCTCAAACCCAAGAGCTGTGACTTACTGGATGTGCACAGTGAGTCAGCTAGTCTGGGGAATTTTGAGAGCTCGTACATTAGATTCTTGCTTTCCAATCCATTAATTTTGTTGTTCTAGGCCTGTTGGGAGCCCTGTTGCTGCTTGTAAGAATAACAGATCTCTGCTGATGCTTTCAGCATCTGTTACCCGGGGCGGCTGTTTTGCAGACACTCTGTCTCTGCAGCATCGCTGGCCTTTCGTGTGCTTGTGCATAGTGGTCACAGCTTTACAGGCAACTCAGTGGGCATCCTCCTTAAGGACAGGGCATATTCTGCTCCCGCATGGGCCAGAGGACTTTGAGGCCCACTCTCCTCTTCTCGTAGGAATACTTGGCCTGTCTTCTGTGATGGAAGAACATTGAAAATGCTTCCTGAACATTTTACGAAGACTCTGAGGAATCTTCCCAGGACATAGTGATTTGGAATTTTCTTCTATTTGGTTTGCATCCCTTGCCATCACCCAGGAGAGGCACATCCATGAACCCAGCCCTGGGCAGCAGCTTGCTTCTGTTTGAAGGATTTGGGATTCTTGGTGGCAGCCACAGTAGAATAGCCTGGTGTGGGCGAGGTCTGCAGCAGGCTGGTCAGGGCAGCGGAGGCAGACACATGATGGATATGGATGGGGATGGTATCTGCTGACACACACAGGGTCCAGGTGTGTGGCCTAGACTTTGAGGTTAGCAACTATCTCATTCCTTTAGGGTGACTTTTCTTCCTTTCCTGCTCTGATGTGTCTTTTCTGGCAAATGTTCTCCCAGATGACTTGCCAGTGCAGTCAGAGTTTGGAATCCAGGTGATACGGTAGAGAAAATGAGGGCTTCAGGACTCAGCCCTGCTACTTACCAGCTGGGTGACATTGGAGAAGTTACTTAACTCCTCTGAGCCTCTATTTTCTTCTTTCAAAATGGGGATAGGAAGACCTGCCTCTGGTTTGTTGTAAAGACTCAATTAACTGAGATGAAATATGAAAGCTCTTGGCAGAAGACCTGGCATATAATGAGTGTGCCAATCCGTAAGCTGCCATCTTTCAAAGCCAAACCCTCTTGGCACTGTGGTCCTATGGCAAGATTTCTACAGACTGTATTTCTGCATTGCCAGCTGCTTCCAGTTAGGCTCCACACTAAGGGGTAATACGGGGAGACGGGAGGGCAGGAGAGGACAGGTCTTGCTCTTTCCTCTTTGCCTTTTGTTCCTGCGAGCACAACCCCAGTGATGCTCCTTCACTGGTCAGTGCGGTGCTTCCAGCTTCCACCTTTGTCCCTGCATGCCCGGAAACAGCCTCACCGGCTCCCTCTATGGTCCCGGCGGAAGCTGGACAGCTCCCTGCTCTAACAGGGATGAGTCTCCGCCTGGTGGAGGCTTGTCCTGCATACTTCTAGGTTCTGATACTCCAACCTTTGTCTTTTCTCTCTGCCACTCTAGGGATGATTGCTGCTTTCTGCCGTGACGGGTTCTATGCTACCTCCACCTTCCTTTTTGTGCAGAAAAGAGTTAATACAGCAGGCCCCGCTGCTATTCTTAGAAAGACCTGTTTGCAATGTTGGCTCTTGGCTGGCATGTGGGAACTTGGATTTCGGGAGAGTCTCCATCATTCCTAAAACTGAGAAGAGTGCGTAAGCTGTTTGTACAAACCATATGGTTTATGCTGAACACCTGCCTTCCTCCTGGAATCTGGAATTTTGGTATGTGCTAGACAGAGAGTGACTAGCCCCCAGTAGCAACCCTGGGTGCTGAGTCTCTAACAAGCTTCTCCTGTAAAAGACGTTGCCCACTGTTGTCACAACTTGGTGTTAGAGGTGTTGTGTCCTGTGTAACTTCACTGGAAGAGGACTCTGGAAGCTTGTGCCTGGTTCCCCTGACCTTTGCCCCTGCACCTTTTCCGTTTGCTGATTGTGCTTTGCATCCTGTGAGTTCTCCTGGTGAATCATCAAACTTGGGGTGGGGTAGTCTTGGGGACCCCAGCATCCCTTTTCACACCTTCAGTTCTCAGTGCTCTTATAAGCAATTATTTACACTATATTAAATTCTCTCTGTTGAAATCCATGGTGTGACTTCTGTTTTTCTGACTTGAACCTGACTGATAAAGGATGTGTTATCAAGAGGGGTCCTGGCTGGGCACAGTGGCTCCCGCCTGTAATCCCAGCACTTTGGGAGGCCAAGGCGGGTGGATCACCTGAGGTCAGGAGTTCGAGACCAGCCTGACCAACATGGAGAAACCCCGTCTCTACTAAAAATACAAAGTTAGCCAGGCATGGTGGCACATGCCTGTAATACCAGTCCCTTTGGAGGCTGAGTGGGGAGAATTGCTTGAACCTGGGAGGTGAAGGTTGCATGAGCCAAGATTGTGCCAGTGCACTCCAGCCTGGGCAACAAGGCGAAATTCTGTCAAAAAAAACCAAAAAACAAAAAACAAAAAACAAACAACAAAAAAAAAACCAGAGTGGTCATGGCCATGAAATGGATTTTCATATAGGAGATTTTGGAATTGGTTTGGTGGTAACCTTACCCTTAAATGCAGTGCTGAGCTCTTGGCCCATTGCAGTGGGATACTAGCACCTCCTGACATGCAGTGGCAAGAAAACTGCCTTGAATTATCATTTGTGCTGATCTGATGAAATGCCTGTGAAGCCAGTGCCCTATGTGTTGGGGGTCACATGGCTGCTGCCCTTGACTACTTTGCAAGGACTGGTTGGGGGAGGCTACTTCTAAGTGCACTGGTGCACGCATAGAAAGAAAACAAGTTCAGGACTCTAAACTCCCTGTTCATATTAGGGCCAGAAAACTGGAGAGCTGTTATGGCAGCCTTAAAATAATATTGAATTTCTCATTTTTGCAAGATCAATCTTGCTGGAAGACTGGACTCAGACAAAGCTGAGAATTTTAAACCTCTGAGTCCCCGTACCTCCCTTGCTGGCCTAAGATTAGCTTTCCTTTGCATGAAGACCTGGAAGAATCTCTTCTGAGCCAGTTACCATCTGAGGGGGAAGCTTCATTCCCTTCAAGTAGTACAACAATGTCCACTTATTGCCTCAGAGGTAGTCTACGCTGTAGTAGGCAGACTAATGCCCCTGAAGATATCTACATCTTAAACTCAGTAATCTATGAACATGTTACTGGGCGTGGCGAGAAGAACTTTGCAAATGTGATTATGATAAGGACCTTGAGATGGAGCGATGATCTTGGATCTTTTGCGTGGGCTGAATGTAATCACAAGGGTCCTTAAAAGTGGGGAAAAAATGGTAGAAGAGGGTCAGAGAGAGATGTGACTGTGGGAGAGTGATCAGAGAGGTGCACACTGCTGACTTTGAGGATGGAGGGAGTGGCCCCAGTCAAGGATTGCAGGCAGCTTCCAGAAGCTGTAAATGGCAAGGAGAGTTTCCCCCCTACAGCCCCCAGAAAGGAAAGCAACCCTGCTGACACCTTGGTTTTAGCTCAGGGAGAACCGTGTTGAATTCCTGACTCGCTGAACTTTAAGGTAATAAATATGTGTGGGTTTAAGCTACCAAGTGTGTGCTAATGTGTTATGGTAGCAATAGAAAACTAATACATATACCTGTAACTGAAGTCAGGGTTCAGCGTAAGGGGAACAGCCACGAAGTTTGACCAAGCAGGACATGGCTTGTCTTCCAAAGTAATTGCACAACTTGGCTAATTTATACCAGTAGAAACCTAGGAATATATAGACATGGCTTCTAAAGATCTTAGACAGAGGAGGATGACATTTAATGATAGATTGGGAGGAATTTATTGATATGAATACACTTATGAGAGATTTTAGGTTTGATGTGTTAGCTTGCACACATGGAAGTGGATCTTATAGTTTGCTTGATTCATTAAATAAAGCCAAAACCTGTACAGAGTGTTGCATATTTAAATGAGGTTGGGATGCCTGCACTGTCCTGGGAGGAGGCAGGGAAACAATCCAAAGGCTTAGAGAGGCTGGGATGTTGAAGTGGGCTTATTATGAGCTCTTGGCAACACCTCCCACCTTCCCCTACAGCTCCCGAAGGGGCCCAGTGGACAATTCCTGTATGAAGACCTTGGGAAATGCATCAGTTGCCTTAGAAATCTCCGTGGTGGCTGCCCCTGGAGACTGGGATGACAGAGAAACATGCCACTTGGAAAAATTCCCTGATTTCAGTGCGGGGGAGGATGGGATCCCAGGGTGGCATGAGACATGTGGCGAGGCTGAACTGCAGAGCCCAGTTGAACACATTTATCATAACGGGCAGCAGGGACAAGCTGGGAACCCGAATGTTTTGGCCTGCAGTTATCTTTAGCAGTGATGTTGTCCCTAGGAAAGCAATAGACAGGCAGCTTACTGAAATATTGCTTGACCTAGATAGCAGGAAATCTCTAGTTCTGTTGTCCAGAAACCTGACTTGAGTCACCAAAATGTAGAGTTACTGCTTTTCCCCCACTTTTCAGACCTATGTTGGTTCACAGGCCCTTGATTGAAGGGGAGGTTGGGTCCTCTGGAGGAAGGGGAGGGTCCTCCCAGCAGAGCCACAAGTACATCCTATATCTTCCCCTAAGCTGTCCCAAAGTGCCCTGTGTCCGTCCACTAGGGTGACGGTGCAGAGATGAGTGGAGGTGCCCAGACCTCTTGGGGATTACTTCGTGCTGGCTTCTTACGGATGCTAATTCCTGGGAACCCCAAAAAACTGTGGTCCAGTAGGAAGGCTCATGGACCCACCCTGTGGTTATTTCTTCAGTTCCTGGATGTTTTATTTAAATGGACATTTGCAGCAATGACCAGAATTTCCACATTGGCCCTAGGCCCATGGAGCGAGCGCTATGATGGCAGGAAGGGCTGAGTAGAATCCTTGGAACATACTTTCTCTACCTGGACATAAGCTGAAAGCAATACCCACCCTGAGCCCTGGGGAGCCACTAGCCTCGTGGACCGGGCACCCGAAGAAGTGCAATGTATCCATGTGCCCACGGGGGGATGTAGCCGGATGCTTCCACCCTGGCTGGACTTTCCAGGCACGGATTCTCAAGGCAGAGCAAGAGCTGTGTGCAAAGAGGGTGGGCTTGGCGTGGGCAGCCCTGGGTTTGAGGGCAAAGCCTCAGTGTCTCCATTAAGAAGGCGGAGAGCCTGGTAGGTAAGATGCCTGGAGTCAGGCTGACTAGGTTCACGTTTTGGCTCCTCCACTTTCTTGGTAGCTGTGTGAAGTTACTCAACCTCTCTTATCTCAGTTTCTATCTTTCCCAAGACGTGTTGTTATATTTATTATTGGCTTCTTGTGAGAGTTAAACGATGTCGTGAATATAGACTGCTTGGTACATAGTAAGCACTCAAAAATGAAGGATATTATGGTGACTGTTATATTAATTCTTTGGAAGAAGAAAAGTCCAGCAAGTGAAGGCTAAAGCAGATATGTATGAATGAAGGTGAGAGGCGAGGCGTTTATGTGCAAGGCCTGGTCAATTACGCATTCTTCCCCACACAAACAAGTCACAAACAAGTAAAGAGTAGATAAGCCCACGCTATTGGTTAACATGTTACACTGCGTCAGCTCCATTTTCATGCTGCGAAGTGAGTGCGCAGAACAGAGGGAGGTGTCTCTCCTGCAGGGTCTGAGAAACCACTGCAGGTCACTACACAGGCAGTGACAGGAGGAAAGCCGCGAGGCAGCAGGGGTTCCTGCTGAATCTGTTAAATCCCATTCCCCTCTCCATGTCCTCCTCTCAGATGCAAGCCTGTCTGGTGCCAACGCTGTCATCTGTAGGCGCCTACTGATCCCGATGCTTCCCACCGAGTGTAAAAGTAAATACAGGGGATGACACAGTACTGGTTTGAAGGAGAGCACCTAACATTTACTGAGTGCCTACTATGTACCAAGCACTGTAGGAGGGGCCTTGCCTTTTACTGCTTCTCACAACCACCCTGTGAAGGTGGAACTATCCATTTCACAATGAAAAAGAAAGCTGACAACAGCAACTGTAGGCTGCCGCGTCCACAGGCAACATTTATTGAGTGTTGCTATGAGCCAAACACGGTGCAAAGCATTTCACACACACCAGGGCGCTCAGTCCCTGCAGTGGGCCTCTGAGAATGTGCCATCATCATTATTCCATTTGGCAGGTGAGAGAACTGTGGCGCAGGGAGGTTATGTGGATGGGACAGTAAGTGCTACAGCTGGGACTTTAAACCTAGGATAGTCTGATTCTAAAATCTATGCTCTCCCACACTCATTTATTTTAGCTGAGAGAGGAGAGTTCAAGCTACTTCTACCCATGCTGAGAAGTGGGGTTGGGCTGTGGTGGGAGATGGGAAGATGGTGAGAAAGGCATTATAAATGGAGGACCTGTTGCCTTTCAAAAGAGGGGAAAGGGGAGAATTTATATTCTCCTTAAAACACAAGTTCGTTTGAAATAAACAGAAAGGAATGAGAACTACTGTGTGTCCGGCCCTTGCAAGGTGCTAGTGGTAGAAGCTGACAGAGCCTCCTCAGTTCCAGCCCCCCAAAGCCTCCCTGACTGCCATGTCAGGGTGATGGATGCTTGAACGTCTTCCCTTGCCCATGCTGCTCTTCTCATCACAACAGTGCCACCCAGGCTTCCTGCTGAGCACCGACACACGGTAGCTTCTTTCATCCTCTCCACCAGCTCCCACGTTGCTATTATTATCCCATTTCTCTGTGAGGATATGGCAACATCAGTAACTGTCTGAAGTCTATGAGCTGGGAGGCTGATGCTGACTTCCATACCTCTTGGCCTTTAAAGCAAGTTCTCTTCCCACTCTATGCAGCTGGACCCTGTATGGGATAATTTGAGGGGTGTCATCCAAAATGACCTCTGCCTCCAATTGGTCCTGATATTCTTCCACTAGGATTGACAGGAACCTGTTAAGGTTGTGCACTGTGAATGCTCTGATGGCAGAAACTATCTGTCTCATTCACCAAGAGGTCCCCAGCCCAGTGATGGGCACAAGAGAGCTTTCAATAAAGGTGTAACTGAGAGAAAACATTACTCCAGCTCATATCCTTGCACCCAGGAGGAGTCAAAGCAAGGCATGTGTACCTCCTTCATGTGGATTTAAGAGGGACAGGAGAGATGGGGCCTGGTTCTGAGTGTGCACAAATCAGACATGACAAAGGATGGTCATGCCTTGTAATTAGTTACAAAACGATTCCACCGCGGCCCAGTCCCACACTACGTTCTGGAGTCCAGACCACTTCTGTGCGCCAGAAACCCCCACACGGCATCCGGAATGCTTTCTCTTGATCTTTCACAGAAACGTTTGAGTTGCCAACCTATTGAGGACTTTCGCATGTCACCTCTCATAATCTGACCTCCAAGAATATCCTGTCCTCACCGCCACCAGGCCCAGCTTATTCCATTACAATTTCAATTACAAAGCTCATTTTCCCCCATTGGCCTGAAAGCGTCAAATAAAGTTCTGTCTGGGTGCATGTTTTTTTTTAACTGGCCATGGGGTTAGCGCGTTTATTCTCTTCCTTAACACACAAATGGCCTCTAAAAAGAGGAGTTTAATTTTGCAGCCCACTGGTCCATCATGGGCATAGGCACTCTGGTGACTGCAGCATACTGTTTCCCGTCACTGCTGTCAGGAGACCAGGACTGGCTTTTGGTTTCTGGTACAGGGGATGGATGTATCACTTTAGGAGAAGATTCCTATTGCTGCTACCTTGAAAATAATGAGCACCATTCGTAAGTGACTGCTGTTTTAATGCACATGAATCTCTGCATTCCTGTGTGGTGCACTAGAATGAGGGCTCTACTTAGTGGAGGGAGACCCTCGAGAGGGCTCTGCCGCTGGCCAGTCTTGTGACATTGGGTCTCAGTGTTCTCACTTGTAAAAGGAAAGAATTGATGGGATGATACCTAAGATGCCTTTCTTTCCAAATGGGCTTCAATCTAATTTTCTGTGTCAGGACTTCTTCTAGGCATGAAGATGATGAGTAAGATACAGTCTCTTTTTAAAAGACGTTTATAGATGGAGGATACACATAAATATTGCAAAAGTCAATGCACAAACAGTGTAATAAGGTAGGTGCTGTAGCAGAGTGATATGTTGTGTGTTTTCAGGATACACCTAAAGGGACAATTGCTTCTGTCTGGCAGGAGTGTGTGTGTGGAGTAAGACGGGGTAGATGAGGGGAAGCAGGGAGGCGACAGGAAAGTGGTGATGAGTGGGCGGGGCCTGCAGGTGGAAGTCAGAGCTTTCTGGACAGGTTGGAGTTTGGGAAGAGAGTGGAGAAGCTCCAGGAAAGGGAAGCAGGCCAGGCAGCCCAATACCACCCGCTGAATACCTAAGGAACCCGTCAAGCCCAAGCGTTGTGAATTTTAGGAACTTAAAATGATGCTTTTGTTGGAATTCATGGGAAAACACAGAATTGAGACAACAGCCAAGGTCTTTTGTTATTAGAATTCCACTACTCTAGGATCACACTGGTTACTATACCAGGGGTTGGCAAACTTTTCCTTAAAGGGCCAGATAGTAACATTTTTATACTTTTCATGGCTATATGGTTGCTAATAGAACTATTGAACTCTGCTGTTGTGGTGTTAAAGCAGTCACGGACAATATGTACAAGAATAGACAAGGGTTGTGTCGCAGTAAAACTTTATTTACAAAAACATGGTGGACCAGGTTCAATCTGTGGACTGTAGTTTGCTGACCCCCATTGCTGTGCCAACAGGTAGAGTTGAGATAGAATTTTAAAAATCCAATAGCTCTATTGTTGGTGGTTCTGTGTTGGGGCACTTTTGCTTAAAACTGCGCATGGCATGGGTCTTTAAATGGTGTGGCTGGCCTTCAGTGGGTAATTAGTGGTCCCTGCATAAGACTTTGACAGGAGGAAGCTGTCTTGTGGGGGGCCCTGCTCCCACCAGATCCTGATTATGCAGTTAGCAAAATGTCCTGACTTTCCTTAGAGCGCTCCCCTTCCCACTTCACACCTCTGCAGCCCGCAGCTACGGGCTGCTTCTCCTGCGGTCTTGTCTCCAGGCATGGCACCATCCCTCCTGGGTCCCAGAGGCCAAATCCCTGCTGCATGCTGTGCACTGCAACAGGGATTCTCTGAGAAACAAGGCTTGGCCTTGGCTTATCACACTCCTGGGGCCATGATCCTCTTCCCGTGGTGTGGAAGAAAGAGCTGCAGGAGTTAGGAGCCCTACATTGAAGGGCCAACTTGGTGACTGATGGGTGTGGGACCTTCACCAAATTGCTCTTCCTTCCTGAGTCCCTCATCTGAAGAAGCTGGCATTGGGATGTCCAGGTTCCCCTTAGCTTGCACGTGATGACTGTGATGCGCAACTAATGGTGGGTGTAAAGCCTCAATGCACTGTCACCATTTTTCCTAAGGAAAATAGAATATTGGAGTATTTGTGCTTCAACCATAGACAGTAAGAGCGTCTTGTTGGGCCTCAGATCCCAGTTTATGGCCAACCATCTGCTCCACTCACAGATAAGGAGACCCTTACCTCTCTGCCCTCAGTTTGTCTGGTTTGGGATTCTGTCTTAGATGGAGCTCTGAGAGGAGCCTATGGGACCTACTCCACCCACCTTTAGGGAGGTGTCTGCATGTTCATTTCTCCCTCCAGACTACAAGCTCCTTGGGCAGGGATGAGACCTGTTTTATTAAAGTCAGCTCTGCAGGTCACACAGTACTTGGCACATTGGATGTGATCAGTAAAGATTTGTGAAATTGAAAGCTACATAGCAGTTGTTCATATTTGTGTGAAAGACTCAGAGGAGATCCCAAAATAAGAAAGCCTACTGTTGGCAGGGGAAATTATTTAATTGCCAACAATGAACATTTATTTATGAGTACTTACTCTGTGTTGAGGCCTAAAATGACATGTATAATTTCTATTTTATGACGGAATAACTACATCAAATCAATAGACCAAACCAACTGCTTTTTATTGATAAAATATATTGATTGCTTGTGACAGGTACTATGCTATTCTGTACATTTACATTCTGATGTAATTATAACTATAGTAATAGGCAGTTTATATTATTATCTCCATTTCATGAATGAATAAACTGAGCCTCAAAGAGATGTAAACCTTGCCTAAGCTACGTAGGTAGTCACTGGCACTGTCTGACTCAAAGCCTGTACTCTTTACAGTGTTGGAGCTTCCTGTAAATCAGGGCAAAAACCCAGATGGGTTACAGAGTTTTTTGTTTGTTTGTTTGTTTGTTTTAACAACAATTTGTCCTGGAAGGATCTATCTTTAGGCTTTTTTGTGTCCAGCTTTCTGCTGTGTGGATAACAGCATCCTTTGTAGCACTGACAGCACTTCTGCGTGTGCCTTTGTTACTGTGGTTCAGAAATACAATGGCTGGCAGTCTAGAGTGTCACAAAGGCCACACTCAGGATTCTTTTAGAAGGGAGAGAATTACATGAACCTTAGACCTTGTTTCTCAAACAATTTATCCTAGACACACCTTTGATAGAACCTGGATGCCTGTGAGTACCAAACAGTACTTGCTAATGGTGCCCTAGGGCATGGGTGCCCAGTGTGTCTAATTGAGGCATCAAGGGTACAGGTGGTCACCATCTTTCTTTTCAGTGGCCTCTGTGGTCTTTGTCCTCAGTCGGTGCTCCCATAAGTGGTGACCACGATTAGAAGCAGCACCTTCAGAAAAGGACAATGATGAATGACAATTGAGGGTGCAGGAACTAGTGACCCTTCTAATTCATCACATTTGCTAAGTGTTTAAGCTCTTTGAATCTTTTCCACATTGTCTATCTTATTTAATTCTGACAATAATCTCTTTAGCTTCCTGCAAAAGGCTCCTTGAGACAGCACCGTTAGCTACGTTTCCCTTCACTTCTCCTGCCTCCTGCCCCAGGCGCCCTGTGCTCCAGCCTTTTGGAGGCGTGGGCAGGCTCCAGCATGTGCTACGTTCTTTCACACTTATGTCATTTCTCATACTGACTTCTCTCTCTCTGGAGTTCTTTCCTCACCTCTGTCCACTGGGTAAATCCCTGTCACCTTTGGGATCCAGGCGGGGTGCTTCCTTCTCCTTGAGTCTTCTTCTGCCATCCTTGGCAAGGCAGCCTGCTCCTTTTGCATCCTCCCCTACAGCCCACTGGCCTGATTCATTCAGGTCATCCTCTCCGCTAGACTGTGAGCCCCTCAAGGGCAAGCAGCTTGTTTATTTTATTGTTTGTTTCCCTAGTGCTGAGCACAGCGTCTGGAAATAGTATGTGTTTAATCAATATTTGTTGAGTCACTGAAACCTTGTGAAAGAGTTTTTGGAAGAGAGGAACAAGGACAAATAATTTGTTAAGTCATAACTCAGTGGCTGTTTCTCCCAGTGCCACCCTTTGAAATGGATTTGCTCCATCCACACGGCAAAGCTCTGGCATGAATGAGAGACCCTGGATGAAATGGGGACAATGTGGTCTCCTGGGAGGGGAAAGGGACGTGGAAAGATGGTTGGGAATAGGAGGGAGACTTGCTTTTCACTAGGTGCTCTTTTCACATTTTGAATTTTGTACATTTTCCATGCATTACTTATCCAAAAATGAAAATAAAACAAGATAAAAATCACTGCATGAAGAGGAGGTTCAGTGTGATCCTTACTTGGCTTTTGGCTTTGAGTCAGACTTACGTTCAATTCCTGTTCCTTTCTAGCTGTAGGAACTTTAGCACATTTCTCAGCCTACCTAAGCCTGAGTTTCTTTGTCTTAACATATATATAGTAAACAGCTCCCATTTAATAAGGTAAAGCAAAACGCAGCCCCTTAGTGTCCTCCTGTTTAACATAAACAATGTCAGAAAACATCAACATCAGACAAAGCCACTCTGACCACGATTAAGACACAAGCGAGACCACTTCCTAATCACGCCTAACTACAAACAAAAGAAGGATATGGTCCAAGCCAGGCAAATGACGAAGCACCCCTGTGCTGGCTGATGTAAGTGACTGCTGTGTGTTTACCACGTACAGCTTTAATCTTCTTCTGCTCATCCCACCTTCTAGGTAAGAATGATCAAGTTAATCAATTAGAGAACTACCCTTGCTCTTCCTAAAAGCATCCAATCCAGAGCCCAACCCTCCTTTCTTGGACCCTTCCTGAAATCTCCTATTACAATCCCAAATCCTATTATAAATCCTTTCTGACATTCTCTTACTGAGAGACCCCATACCTCCCCACGGCCTATGTTCTCCCCTGTTGTAATGAGTTAATAATAAGTCCTACTTTGTTCACTACAGCTGTGTTCTTTGTAGTTTTGGATGCAAGGCATTGACAGGATATTGTAAAGATTAAATGAGGTAAAGCATATAAAGCACTTAGAACATGGTTGAGCATGTGACAATCACTCATTATTTGCTAGATTACCATCATCGTTGTAATTATTATAATTATCAGCTCTCTCCCTCTTCTGCCCCTCCTTTTTGGAATCAGCTAGGATCAGACATTAGCAAAAATAGGATTTAATCCATGACTTCTTGAGTCTTCTCTCTGAGATCTTTCAATTGCATCATGGAAGTTAATACTTCTACACAAATAGAAAAAGAAGATATATTAGGGTTCTACCAACTGGATATGTAGATAAGTAGATAGATATAGATACAGATTATGAGAGGAGATTTATTATGCTCAAGTTATTATGGAGGCCAAGAAGTCCCACACTATGCCATCTGCAGGCTGGAGAGCAGGAAAGCTAGCTGTGTAATTCAGTCCAAGCCAGACAACCTGAGAACCAGAAAGGCTGATGGTGTAACTCTCAGTCTGGGACTGAAAGCCTGAAAACTGGGAATGGGAGATGCTGGTATAAATCCCTGAGTCTGAAGGCCTGAAAACCAGGAGCTTAGTGTCTAAGGGCAGGAGAAGATGGATGACCCAGCTCAAGAAGAGTGACAGAATTTGTCTTTTGTCCACCTTTGTGTTAGTTCTGGGACCTCAGTGGATTAGATGATGTCCAGTCACATGGGTGAGGGCCACCTCCTGTGCTCAGTCTACTGACTCAAATGCTAATCTCTTCTGGAAAAAGCCTCATAGCCATATCCAGAAATAATGTTTTACCAGCTATCTGGGCACCCTGTAGCTCAGTCAAGTTGACACCCAAAAATAACCATCACAGAATCCCAAGGAATCTGAGCTAAGCAGTCGTTGTTAATATTGGATAATGATACAATATCCTGGGGAGACTGGAAGTATATTTGGGGAATATTATGGACCTTTGTGGGTCACTGCAGCTGAAACAATCCAAATGAGTTCAAAGACTCAGAACAAATCAGCACAGCTGCTTAAAGGATTGGAACCTGGGTTTAGACAGGATACTTGTTCTACACATCAGAAATGGTCGGGGGTGACCTTCAGGGGATGGACCCATCTCCAGGCAGAAATGACCCATGCCAGGAAACCCTTCCTGAGGCAGAGAATTGGATGCAATATCAAATAATTCTTTTCTAGATTTGCCTGGCTGCTATGAAAAATAGTTTTAGCATCCTGTACTTACCTCCTTTGTCTCACTCTCATTTTGGACCTAGAAATAAGAAGACAGTTATTGTTTGTGTTCAGGATTAATTTGGACTTTTTAGCATGTGCAAATGCTAATGTGCTAAAGTGGAGTGAAAAGGCGGGGAATACAAAATACTAATGCTTAATGATTAAAGCTTAGTAAAAGTTATGTAAAGAAAAAAGACAGGAAGAACAACTCCAAAATGCAAATACTGGTTGCCTCTGTGTTGGTGGGATAGTGAGTGATTGTCCTACTTTTTTGTATTTTCTAAATGTCATGTATTGCTTTTATGATGGAAAACATGAATGATAAAGCAAAATGTTTAGTTTTGCATTGCACTGACAGATGGAAGTTTAAGGATCAGGATGAATTGCAGGCTTGAAGATGATGCCAGCAAAGATTTACATTAGGACCAGAGGCATTGGCTGGCAGAGGACCCATGAAAGCAGATCAGAGGCTCCCAGAGCTCCCCTGCTCCTCTTCACAGAAGACAGAAAGCTGCTAGGTCTCTGCCATTCATATATAAGTAGCACATTAAGCAGCCAATGGCACTAATCTCATGGAGAGAAGCTTGCAGACCAACGTGAATTTCACATACCTACTGATTTCAGGCCCAGGGCCCAGTGCAGTGCTATCCTGCTCTGTTGAAGTATTTCTGGTTGCCAGCCTCTGAAATTGTGTGTTCAGGGAAGTGTAAGATGCTTGGTTCAGTCAAACTGTGCTATGTAAGCTGGGAGAGATGAGAGATGAGGCTGGGTAGGGAAATTCAGAGAACAGAGGGCCATCAGGACGTGCCTGGGAGGTTGAACTTGGCTCACAGAAGACACAACATGTCTTCTTGGAGGTTCAACTGACTTTATTTACTTTTGGGTGGGAGTGAGGGATAGGCAGAAATCCAATAATTTAATTGCTAAGTATTATATACTATTATTTTTATATTAAACAAGCACAAGTACTTTAGGAACTGAAATGTGAAATCTGAATGAATTATTACAAGATAAAACAGTAGACTACATAGAATTTGTGTCTGCAGCAGGCTGCATCATGGTACATCTTCAAATCCACAGAGATTCACTCTCCTCAGCTAATTTGACATACTCTTTTTCACTAGAAACTGAATCTAGGGAGCAGAGCATGGGAATTTGAGACAGTGAATTGGGGGCCAATCTCTGAACACATTTTTAAAAAGAGACTGTGGAAAGGAAAGGCTGAGGAAAAAACCTGCCATAATTTTTTAAAAGCAATTAATGGCACATAAAATTTGAAAGAACCACATTAGGACCAGGGAATTGTCTTTTAATCATTTTAAAGGGTCGTGAAATGGACCTCCTCTGTGGGCTACAAGGTGGAGGAACAAATGGCACAGTAGCTAGATCATCTCAGCCTTCTCTCTGTCGGATCACTCACCAATCTGAGGGCATTATTCATTCATTCATTCATTCATTCATTCATTCATTCATTCATTCCACAAATACATCACATCCTTACCATGAGGAAAACCCTCTACTGCAAAGGAGAACAATTTCCTGCACTCCTGGGGCCTAGAGCCTCCAGTTACTGTGGAGCCAGGAACCGAAGCCTTCCTGTGGTTTCTGAAAAGTGTACTGGGGCCGCTTGTGCCACTGCACTCAGATTCTTGCTCTGCTCAACTAGTGTCACTGGTTGGCTTTGGGCATTTGATTGGTTAACCTTCTCCTGCACAGGTGCAGGTGTCGTTTTCCTGCACAATTACCAGCTTGTCTGGGGGTTGGGGTTCTACTATCGATGGAAGAGACATGTTTGTTAAACATTCAGTTTGAGGGTCTGACTGTATTTGTGACTCTTCGCTCTTCTGTAACATTTAGACACCACCTACCACTACAAGCCTGGCTCTTCTCAGCAGGGCTGCGGGGTGTGCCAGCGCTCATGCAAGGCCTTTATCTTCTGCAGCACGTTCTCTTGGGTTAAGCAGATAATACAAATGATATAAATAATGATCTCAAAGTATTATTATGATAATCATTGTACCAGAAGCTAATAAAACAAGGTTAAGAAGTGTCTTTGATTGAGGATCCTGAGGAAAATCTGCCGTGAAGTTGAACAAAGCAATTGCCAGGGGGATTTGCACTCAGCCTTCACACAGCTGCTCAGAGGGATCACAGTGCCAAATGGGGTGTGCAGCACGTCCGAGTGGTGTGTGCTCCTGGGCACTGCCTTGTATCCTGCCCTCATTGCATGCAGAATGACCCAGGAGCTGGGATTTTGCCTTGTGCCTTGGGTACAGAATCATCTCATGTTGTAAGTAAACTTCAGTTAGTGAGGCATGTAGGGCCACCTTTCATACATGAGATGATGTCCTCATCAACCACCCTTTCTCCAAGGAACAGGGGGTCTCGTGGGTTCTGAAGAGGAGGAGGTGAATGGCACCGTCCCTAGGAATAGTGGGCTGAGGATGCTGGTCTTTGCCCCAGAGGTCCTCTTCCCACTTGCTCATAGCTCACGCAGAGGTAACAGTCTTGGAGGGCAGCTGTGTGTCAGCTCTTCTTCCCTGCCCCATACCTATACTAGCTCACTTAGTCCTCATGAAAACCCAAGGAGGCAGGCACTATTTTAATCACCTTCTTACAGTTAAAGAAAGGGAGGCACAGAGAGGCGAAGCAACTTACCCAGAGTCACATAGATCATGAGTGGTCAGAAACCTGAGATTTAAATGCAGAGCCTGTTCTCAAAATTACAACAATGAGATAGATGTCAATGTGCTTTCATTTCGACCTTTTGTTTTTTACGAGTGTGTCATTTTCCTGCATAATTACCAACTTGTTTGGGGGTTGGGGCTCTACTATTAATGGAAAAGACAACACGTCAGTTAAACATTCCGTCTGTTTATCTGTCTGTCATCTATCTATCTGATCATCTATCTGTCATTTATTCAGAGGACACTGAGTGGGCAGGCTTATGTCAGATAGTGGGAAACCACAGCCTTTGGGATCAGAGACACCTGAATTTACAACCCAATTTCTATTAGGTGACCTTAAATAAGCCAATCTTCATGAACCATAGTTTCCTAATATGTGAAATGGAGACTAAAATACTTATTTGGGATTTTATTTTTTAATTAACTAATTAATTTAAAAATGAACAATAAACATTGTATATATTTATGGTATACAACATGATGTCTGTCTTTCTTTCTTTCTTTCTTTCTTTCTTTCTTTCTTTCTCTCTCTCTCTCTCTCTTTCCTTCCTTCCTTCCTTCCTTCCTTCCTTCCTTCCTTCCTTCCTTCCTTCCTTCCTTCCTTCCTTCCTTCCTTCCTTCCTTCCTTCTTTCTTTTTGAGATGGAGTTTCACTCTTGTTGCCCAGGTTGGAGTGCAATGATGTTATCTCGGCTCAGTGCAACTTCTACGCCTCCCAGGTTCAACAGATTCTCCTGCCCCAGTCTCCCGAGTAGCTGGGATTACAGGCACTTGCCACCACACCAGGCTGATGTTTTGTATTTTTAGTAGAGATGGGGTTTCACCATGTCAGCCAGGCTGGTCTCGAACTCCTGACCTCAGGTGATCCACCCTCCTCGGCCTCCCAAAGTGCTGGGATTACAGGCATGAGCCACCACGCCTGGCCACAACATGATGTTTTGATATATGCACAATGCTTACTTTCATTGCAGGGATATTATGAAATGAGAAATAATAGTCTTAACATACCCAGTGTAGAGTAAATGCCCGATGAATGTTAACTCTGTGTGGAGAAGAGTACAGAAAAAGTAGACAGCTTACTCTCTGCTCTCACTGCTTATGTTTGAGTACAACTTGCCATCTACTGCCCTTACCAAAGCATAATAAACATGAGTCACCTACTGTCCTGACTTATTACAGAAAGGGCAGTGAACATAAAAGGGCCACAGAGGGGCATCCTTGAGCTCTGCTGCTCCTGGGGAGTGGGTCTCACACCATGAATGTCAGTCAGGCTGGGCGAGGTTGTGATACAGTAACAAGCAACTCCCAAATCTCCAAGGCTCGACCTAATAAACCTTTATTTACCTCTCACTTTGCATGTGCAGTATGTCTGACGGAAGGCCCCGTTCCACACAGCCTCCTGAGGATCCAGGCTGATGGAGATTCCACCATCGTATAGCTGCACCATCTGAGATGCACGGGCTTCTTGCTAGAATGCTGGGGGTAGGAGGAGAAGGCTGGAGGGTCTTGCATCAGGAATTAAATGCTTTAGGCTAGAAGCAACGTGGGTCACTTCAGCTCATGGCCCTGCCTAACTGTAAATCCTTCCTCTTGCCTAAAGGGAGAGGAGAAGTGGATTTTGGTGATTACTCCAAGATCCTCCTCGGGTATAATCCTGTTTCTGTTTGGTTGCCGTGTCTTTGCAGCTCAAATCCCAATGAGAAAGGGGTGTCTTTCTGCTAAAAAATATTTAAAACTCTTCTTTTTTTTCACTGCGAAGAGGCAGGGAGCCCCAGATAGGCTCATGACACAGAGCGCTCAATTCAAACCATAGAAAGAAGTCTTTCGGTTGGGGCTTCTCTGGGTTCAGGTGTTGAGAGAGGGTTGAGCCATGGGAGCAGTCTGCCCAACCTTCTTACAGGGGATGGCATTAGCCAGGCTGTTCTGGCTTCTTTCAGTACAAAAGTATTGGTTTGTTCAGTAATGGAAGATTGGAGGTTAGGGCTTTAGCGGTTAGAAAACAAAGAACGCCTGGATTGTCTTATGGGTCCAGCGCCATTGCATGGGTAAATCTGGTCTCTGACGGGATTTGAAGACATGAACATTGTCATAAATATTACTTTCAAAAGTAAGGAATGCCCTAAGCAGTCAACATTTTCTTTGAGAACTATTCGTAACTGTATTAGTCATGGTGATTTTGAAGCTTTTGGGGGATGTACTTTTGCTTTGAGCTGTCTCTCCTTTGGGGCCCACATGCCTGGTGCTCTGACGGAAGAGGATGGGAATGCTATTCTTTTCAGCTGCAGTTTCCTCATCCGTAAAATGAGGATAATGATAACCCTGATCTTGTAGGGTTGTCATGAGCATTAAAAGAAATAACCCTTGTGAAGGGACCCAGTGCTACACCCAGCCCTGGCTGATTAAATGCCAGGTGTTATTTGGTGTTTCCTGCATTTACTCTCCCCTGGAGCTGGGGCTTCAATTTATGCTCCAGTATACACCATCTGCCACCTGTCCTGGGATGCTGGGAGTTAGATCGGAAAATGATACTCTTCCAGCCAGATGGCTCATGCCTGTAATCCCAGCACTTTGGGAGGCCGAGGTGGGTGGATCACCTGAGGTCAGGAGTTTGAGACCAGCCTGGCAAACATGGTGAAACCCCGTCTCTATTAAAAACATACGGAAAAAAAAAATAGCTGGGCATGGTGGCACATACCAGTAATCCCAGTTACTAGGGAGGCTGAGGCAGGTGAACTGCTTGAACCTGGGAGCTGGAGGTTGCACTAAGCCGAGATGGTGTCACTGCACTCCATCCTGGGTGACAGTGAGACTCCATCTGAAAAAATAAAAGAAAAAGAAAATGATGCTCTTCCCGCCCCTATCGCCCTGACTCAGGCTCACTTTCTGCACCAGTGAGACCCAGTAACCTGAGCTGGTGCTCGTCTTGTAACTCCCCTCTTGTCCTCCAAAAAACCCTGACCATTTTTTCCTGCCACTGTTATCAGAACCACTTAAGCCATCTGTCTTCCACCCACACCGTCGTTGAGGTGATTGGGAAGCCCAGTTCCCGGGGAGGGAGAGAACATGCTGGAGAGTGACAGTCACCGCCTACGGAGTCAGCAAGTCATGCCAGAGGAGGAAAACCAGAAGCGAGGCAGGAAAGGGGGCAGAAAATGAGTTTCCACCAGGAAGTAGTTTCATTCTGAAGAATTTAACAAATTTACAAAACAGATTCTGTTGAAATGCAGAAGCAAATCAGCACCTGACTGGCCACCCAGGCCCTGTGAGGGAAAGATAACAGAAGCGTTTATCTGAAGATCGTTTTATACGCGCACACAAGATGACTTTTTCTAGCTAATTAGAAATGTAGTGTTACCACCAGCACTTCCAATCTCTTACCAATCTCTGTTTCCGACAACCACTTGATGGAGGTAAGTTTTCCAGTTTTGATGGTGTTTGGGTAATTCATGGGCCTCAAAATTAGAAAGTTATCGGGATAGAAAAGACCTTGACAAGTCATTTAATCAGTAGCCTGTCTTTGCCCACAGGCTGTTCCTGGGGGCACATATATGCCACATTGTAATAATGATATCAATCTTTCCATTGACTAGTTTATTCAACGTGTTGAGCAATAATAAAAAATAACATTTATTAAGTGTTTACGTATACACCAGATACCATGCTATGTGCTTTCCATTCATTTTCTCATTTTATAATAATAACACCCTGAGGGATAAACTTTCACTATCCTGTTACATAGATGAAGCGTTGGAAGGTTGAGCTCTTGCTGTGAACAGGACACAGCCCTGCCCTCAAAGAACTTGCAACCAGGTAAACAGTGGGATAAGCAAGGCAGTAGTGAGACTGTGTTATGGAGCTATGTGGAGGGCAACTTAGCCCAGTGTTGGGAAGTCAAGGCAGGCTTCCTGGAAGAGGTGATACTTGGACTGAGATCTGAATAGTCATGAAAAGCCCTGGCCCACTCCCCTTAAAGGGTGTGGCTTCAACCAGACTCTTCTGGCTTATACTGGTGTGCTGCCCCAATAATGGTTGGTGCTCTAATGGCAAATCGGAGGTTAGGGCTTGAGAGGTTAGAAAGCCAGGAGCACCTGGATTGTCTCACAGCCCACCTCAGTACATCAGTTAGCAGCTCCGGAGTTTGGCCTCTGAGTGCAGTAGGAGCAAACACCAAGAGAAAGTGGTGCCTTTGGTGCAGCACTGAAGGGGTACCTAGCTCAGAGTGGGTGGGAGCAAGAGGAGTGAGGGAAGCGGAGGGTGGGAGCGAGGCAGGCCTAGGTTCTGAAAAACCTAGTTAAAAGGTTGGACTCTATTCTGAAGGCAGTTGGGGTCCACGGAAGGGTTTTCAACATAATAAAGGTGTCGGCTTTGCATTTCAGAAACATCGCTTTGACTGCAATAAGGAGAGTGGATGGAATAGGGAAAGCTGAGAGTCAGGGAGGCTGAATTAGGAGGCGGTTCATCTTGCAGGCAGATGGAAGATGATGGAGGTCTGTGAGATTGAGAAGTGATGGCTCGGGGAGGTATTCATGGTGAAGGGCTGACCCGGGAGGTGAGTGGACAGGAGTGAAGCGTCACCTAGGTTTCTGGCTTGGATTCCTGTGTAAATGGTGGTGGCATCTGTTAGGGTAAAAAAACAGCACCTTGTAGCTGGCATTTTAAGTGAGCAGAAATAATGGGGTGTAATAGTGAAAGCAACTTTATTTTTCTCTCTCACAATTCCTTTCAATCTGCTAAGTGGAGATGGAAATTGGGTGGGTCTCATGGCTTCTGTGGTCCCTTAGGTGATACCAGGCCCTTACTCACTTTAAGTCACAAAACGTGCCTCGATTAGATAGAGTGTCCAGTCCAGTATAGGGTTGAGTGCTCCCCTCCTCATTCAAGGGTGAGGTCTTCCCTCCACTTAGCTGGGGCTGGTGGCAGGTGAAACATTTGCTTTCTGGGAGTGGGTATGGCCAGTGTCTCTCTGTCCCTAGCTCACGTCCTCATCCACTCCCTGGCTTCTGTGTCTGATCCCACCAACATAGAAGCAGGGGCGGAGGTGAGGGATGGGGGATGAGGAAATCCATAGTCCACTAATGCCACAGGGAGATGGCTCCGCCCTCTCTCAGCCAGGCAGACTGTCTCTTATGGACACTTTTATGAGTTCACTGGTGGTTTCCCTGGGCTCCCCTTCCATGGGAAATGCTTCTCTTTCAAGAGGATACTCCCAGTCAGTCTCTTCTCAGCCTCTGCTTCTGCCTGTCCAGGCTTCTGTGTCTCCATGCTAGGCCCCTCCTTGGCAGGATCCATTCTGGGACAACCCTGGGTCAATATTTCTATCGTGATTCAACTCTGGGTCACAGGCTTCATTCCCAGACACAGGGCTGAACTCTGCGCCACAGTCAGTTTTGGCTTTCCGGGGCCACGTCAGGTCGAATTTGTGGTGTTCTCCATCACAAGGAGCATACGTCAAAGCCTCTCCCCTGTTGGAAATAGAGGGCAACTCCTATCCATCCCTCCTCTGTGTGGGTGGGATGGGACTCCCAGCTCCCAGTGACCATATCTAAAGGACTATTCATTCACAAAGAAATCCCTTAATGTGCACTCATTGGTTCTTTCATATCTTCATCGACAACTGGTCATTTAACTAGTTTCATCATCAAGTTTGAAGTTTTCACACTGAAGACTCTACCACACCTTGATTTTGGATCTGGTATCTACTGTAGGTCAACATCTCTTTTGAAGCTTTTAATGTAATGCTCTTTGCATTATCCTTTCAATCTTTCCCATCCACCTTTTCTATTTGAGGCTTATGCCTGCACTGTGAGGTGGATAGAAAGGCATTTTTGTCTCTATATTTCAGATGAGCAGCTGGCGGAACAAGGAGATTCAGTGACTGAACATAGTTCTTCAGAGTTATTTAACAAGTGGGTGCGGAACCGAGCCAGGAGGGCCAGGCTCAGCAGCCTTGGCTGCCTCCTGACAGGGGCCATTGCCATGACCCTACTGAGCAGTGGCTCTACTGTAAGCCTTCTTGGAGGGAGTTTCAGGGTTCCAATGTCACCCAGGCTGGGGCTGACCTAGAGGTAGATTTGAAACAAGAGCTCTCCCGGCTCTGACATGTGTCTACAGCTAGGAAAAGGCAGGAGGGCAGCATAGAGAATGAGGGAAGTCCTTTTCCCTCAATTTTTGCCTCAGTTTTCTCATCTGTTAAACAAGAGTAACAATATCTGTCTCACAGTGTTGTCACAAGGACTATGTCAGCTAACATCTATTAAATTCCAACCTACTGTAACACTGTCCTTACCTTACGCTGAGACTGTGGTTACTAAGAAGAGGTGAACATAGACCCTCATGAAGGAGGGGGTCAAAGAAGGAGAGGATTAGTGGGATCCTCTCTCAGAACTAGAAGCAAAAGGCAGAAGTCTCAAGTCCCCAGCTCTCTGTTGGTGACTTTTGTGATCTATCTTCTCTTCGTATTTAGCGCTCTGCTTTGTTTTTGGGAATAGCCAGAGAACCAGGAGGAGACCTACAGGCTGATCTCTGCATACCTGGGGGACGACAACCCCAGGGGCAGAGTGAATGGAGGCAGTGACAAAGACCAAAAGGAGAAAACAGGCCAAGTTTCTTGGTCCCATTCGAAAGAAGACAGCTGAGGATACTGCCCCGAGAAGAGGGAAACCCTGAAGGCTGAGGGTCAGAAAGCCTGTGTGCCAGGGGGCACTGCCCCAGGCCTGACTTCAGCATGAAGTTCCTTTTTCATTGGAATCTCGTGGCTGCAGGGTTTACCCAAACTGATAGGTTTGGGGTCTTGTCCCAGCAGAGTGTTACAGGTGTGCATGTGTGTGCTCACGTGTGTTCACACGTACTTAGCATAAGACCGGCGGGTGGGAAGAGGTGAAGAAACACAATATGTGACAATCCTTTATTGTAGCTGCAATGCTTTCTGCTTGTATTTTCTCTTCTAAAAATGATGTTTTTGTTAGAAATGGAGCAATCCCAAGTCATGGGAAAACACCACTGGGACTTTTTCTCATGGAAACTTTTTGAGCTGACTAGTTGCTATGTTTGTATTAGCAAAATCCATATGGTTCCCGTGTAAGGAAATGGGTGTATTTATGTGTTGAGGTGAGGGTAGGGGGTCATCTTACAGCAGGCTCCACCCTGAAAAGTGTGTTAAGCCTTTGTTTTTCGTACCTAGTAGGGCTGGTAGAATTGGTTGATTGACCGATGGTGCCTGTGATTAGGTCTCAAACTTAAGCATGTGTCAGTATCATCTGGAGGGGTTGTTTATACACAGATTGCTGGACCCCAGGCCCAGGGTTCCTGACTCAGTAGCTCTGGAATTGGGCCAGATAATTTTCTAAGCCATACTAATCCCACTGGTTCGAGGATCGCCCTTTGAGAATCCCTGGGCCTGTGAACAATTATAATAAAACCCAGTGACATTTCTTTTAGGCCCCCAGTTTACTGTTAGAGGTTTAGGGTGTTACACAGTTAAAAGCAAAACTACATCAGCTTTATTAACCTGGGCAAGTTCCAGAAACCATAAAGCAAAGCTCAGGGCAACTCTAGATTGGAGAACGTAGTCTAGGGTTGAGCAAAGTGTAGCTCCCACACCCCATCTGAATCTGGCCTTTCAGTCAATGGGGCGGGACCGAGCTGGGATTTGGATGCAGGCAGAGACTGTGAGTTTAACCAGTAGGCGGTGTTGTCTAACAGCGAGTGCTAATCTGGTTGTGGAGTCCAGACTCTCTGTGAACCACGCCAGGCACCCAGAGGCAGAATTGCAAAACCCTCAAGGCGGGTTCCTGTCTCACCCTCCACATTTAACCTCAGAGTGGCCCGTCTTGTGCTTCCTGCTGCCAGGTATGCATGCACCTGGGCTTGTCTTCTAGATGTGCACCTGACCGTCACCTTGCTCTTCCCCTGGGCCTGCAACTGGGAGAGGAGGTGGACTACCCCTTCCTTTTGTCTGCTCTTCTTGCCCATAGGCTGGTTGGATTAGTGTCCTTGGGATCTGCAGAGCAAACACAGCTGCCTCTGTCCTCCCATGTCTCTCTAGCTTGGCCACTTACTGGTCACACATCTTTTGCTGTCAGGTGACATGATGGAATTCAACCTTGATTTCCTCATCTGTGAAATGGGAATAATAATAATGACATCTGCTGAAGGTACTGTGAGAACTAAATCAGTAACTGTGTGTGAAGCCTTTGGACAAATGCCCAACAAGGAGTAAGTTCGGGAAAAG
The DNA here is from genome assembly GCF_037993035.2 of Macaca fascicularis. Lineage (NCBI taxonomy): Eukaryota > Metazoa > Chordata > Mammalia > Primates > Cercopithecidae > Macaca > Macaca fascicularis. The sequence goes on along the minus strand of NC_088386.1, from coordinate 9,564,632 downwards.
GCCCATGTCTTTATGATTACTCTTCCAATGGAGAAGAGCAAACTGAAGTGAGGAGAGACGGTGCTTCCTCACATGGGAAGAGGGGCCAGAAACTGCCTTCTTTATGGATAAGATTGTGAGTTGACGGCAAAGTCCCCTCCCTCCCATCCATGTAGCATGGCGGTGATTATTAGGTCTAAATAACACATTTATTGGCACCTACAACAGCATCTCTCATATATACACACTCAGTGAACACACATGGGATAAATGAGATATTCGAAGTGTCTTCACATCTACTGTCTCATCAGATCCTCGTGGCAAGCCTGGCTGATGTTTTGGGCAGATATTATGAGGCCGTTTTCCTGTGCAACTTGTAAATGAACCCAGGTAGGAAAAAAGAAGGAAAATCCTTCATCTATTGTCTACTACACAGCCTTCACCATGCTAGCTGTGGCTTTTTAATTCTCACAATACAACCATTAGGTGAATACTAGTGTTCTCATGTTATAGCTGATGCAATGACATCGCAAAGAGGTTAAGTTATTTGCCTATAGTCACACAGCTGATAAGTGATGGGGTCAGAGTTTGAACCCAGCCCCAGTGCCTGTACAGCCAAGGCTGTTCCCCCAGCAGGTGTTGCCCTGTAGGACAGTAGCAACCAATGAGGTCTGCAAATGATAGTGACAATTTTATCCTTGGAGTAAGTGAACCACTTTCTCATGTTACCTTTATGAGTGGAATAGCCCTCAATTTAATGCGTTTAATGGTTTCTGGTTGGGATCTCAAAAAGTCTTTCACATGATTTTGGGTCTGGCTTCATACATACACTTGAAGGTCTCTGTTATGGGCAAAGACCTGGAGACATAAAATGATGCTCGATTTGCTTAAAAACCACTGAGCCGGCTACTGGCAGCTATAGACTCAAACTCAGTCTCCCTGAGGCTGGACCAGGCACTCTTTGGGCCAGACTGTCATATAGAAAGTAGTCAGAGCATTGTATTCTTTCCTGCATTCCCAGATTCAGGGTGGGTGCAGCGTTTGGATGCAGTGGTAATATTTTCATGCTGTTTCTGCTAAAGGTCAATTTGACAATGCTGCTCTGGCCATTTCTGGACTCTCTGGTGAGTCATTTATGTCTTCATTAGCATGTCTATGTACACAGCACACACACCATTTACACACACAGAGATGAGATCTATGATTTTGAAGAATGTTTATGGCCATAGCCTCTCTGTTATTTTACAAAAAACCCCAGGAAATATGGTGTTTTTCTCAGAATGCCAATATAAAAGTTGATATAAAGATTGGTGATGTGTAAGCTTTGACATTACATAAATATATATAGGCGTTGTAAAAGTTAACAACCGTTTTATTTATAATTATACTGCAGATTGATATTTTTATATCCATATTGTCAATGGTAACATTTCTGTCTTCACTTCAGTCTGGGCACAAGAATGTTTACATTAGACTTTTCTGTCTGTGTTTCCTTCTGTAACATTAGGGCCCATGCTGGCTTTCTTCAGTCACAGGAGTATTAGTGTCACACATCTGTCCTCCCAGAAAAAAAATGCTTGTCCCATTGGACTCCTAACTCATGGTATTATGGTGCAGAGTTTGATATCCTTTCATTGCCATGTAACTGCAAACTATGCTTTCTCCTTTCCCTACATACTCATCATAATATTTCTGGATTGCCACATCTGTCTTACAAGATAGAAAAGTTATATTTGGTTGAAATTTGAGCCACTGGATTGAGAAATGCTCGTTATCTGACTCCTCCAGGTTTACAAGAATGTGGATCCAAACTCTCCTCCTTGCATACGGATGAGGAAGATAGCACGTCTTTATCCTCTGCTTAGCCCTGCTCTAAGGGGGAAAAATGCCCTGTCTTAAATATTTGATCCTCTCTACAAAAGATTCCCTATTGAACAGAGAGCTATAGTATTTTTAACTGGCGAAAACCTCTCTGGTGTTGCTTTTAAAGTAGAAAAGGAAAAGCAATATTCACACAATATGGAGAACTATTGACCCCAGAATAGTGCCATTTTCTTTCTTGATGGGCTCAAATTAAACAAAACCTGGACGTTTTGCTCTCAGTGCAGGTATCTAGAGGCATCTCAGTGCAAGCCAACTTGTAGATTCTGCACCAGGCTTTGCAGCTCACTAGCAATATAACCTTCCTGAGCCTCAGGTTCCTCATCAGTCCAAGATGGCATTGAAAGGTACTCCCAGTCTAGCCCATAAGATCATGTATGCCAAAATTTGGTACAAGTGAAATGCATGCTTGTTTTTTCACAAAAAGGGGATCAACTGATTGATATTTCTTTGACTAATTCAATCACTTTGTCACTCATTCAATACATTTAATTTGTTAAACTAAGACTTAAAGGTCTGTCTAAACAATGCTGTCAGATGCAAGCACGTGGTAAACCCTATGCTGGTTGCGGTGGGTGCAACATTTCTGATGTGTGAGCTTCATTTTCATGCCATACCTTGAACTAGCCAAAGGTTTTCTGTTAGAGAGGTTGGGTGGGCCTTCTGGGACATGGAGATATTCCACCATCTCCTGGCTTGAATGAGAAAAACGTAGCCCTGCAGGGAGGGTCTGAGTGGACTCCTCTTTGCTTTTCTCCCACCCGCACTTCTCACGGTAGTGTGGTAGTGTTAGTGCTGGGGGAAATAGCCACTCTTTCAGGACACAGGCACACACATTTACTCAGTGCTAACTGTGAGTCAGGCTCTTTGCATACACTCATGAATATTTCATGGTATTTTCTCCGCATGTCAGATAATCATCAGGGATTAGAACCATGACAAAGAGCAGGGCAAAGTCCCTGACCCGAGGAACTTGCAGGGTAGTGCCAACTCCTGACAAGCCCTCTAGGAAGTATTAACATCTCCATTTTGCCAATGAGAAGAATGAGGTTTGGATTTGTAAAGGGGCCTAGCCTTGCACTGGTGTCACCTGGATAGTGTGTGGAAGAACCAGATTCTAGTCCCAAAGTCCCTCCACTTTCCCCTATATTCTGCTCCTTTCCCAACCTGTGCCGGGCTTGTGCTGAGTCAAACAGCTTGTGATAACAATTCAAGTGATAACCAAACCAACAAGCAAAGTGGTGGGATGTCTTTGAGCCCAAGGTGGCACCACCAGGAGAGTGAGCTAGTGACCAGATGCTAGCTGTGGGTTGGAGGGAGTGAAGGCCAGGTGACCTTTGTGGTCCTGGAAGAAGGTGGTGCAGGTGGACTGTCCTCGATGTGGCCACAGATGACAGAGGCATTAATTATTTCTGGCTTTTAACCTGAGTGCATAAGGGTGGGCAATATTTCCCACCTTATAAGGGTGAGGTCCAAGTGTTCAGGTGAGAGTTCAACCAAGGAGGTAGGGCTCACCCCCTGAAAGTCGTCCAGGTCTTTCATTCAGGGGCCATCTGATGAAGGAAGTGAGACATATTTTAAAAAAATAGTTTATATTGCAGCAAGCATATGAGCTGTCTGAAGGAAATGAGTGGTCTGACTTCTATCTACTTCTCTGCATCACTGTTTGCCAAACCTCTACATTCATACCCTGGGGCAGCCATAGAGAATGATTCCAAAATCTTGCCTGGTTTTATGCATCTTGGCGTATAGACTAGAACATTTTACTTTGGTCTGTATCTGTGATGGTTAATTTTATGTGTCAACTTGACTGGGCAGGAGGATGCCCAGATATTTGGTTAAAGATTATTCTGGGTTTGTATGTGAAAGTGTTTCTGTATGAGATTAGCATTTGAATGGGTGACTCAGTAAAGCAGATTGCCCTCTCCAACGTAGGTGAGCATCATACAATTCCTTGGGGGCCTGAATAGAACAAGAGGTGGAGGAAAGAGGAATTTACTTCCTTTTTATTCTGCCTCATTGCTTGAACAGTGAAATGGTCTGAATATTTTCTCTCCCAAATTCATATGCTGAAACCCTAATCCCAGTGTGGTAGTATTTGGAGGTAGGACCTTTGGGAGGTAATTATATCATGAGATTGGAGTGCTTATAGATGAAATTAATGCCTTTATAAGAAGAAGTCAGGCTGGGCATAGTGGCTCACACCTGTAATCCCAGCACTTTGGGAGGCTGAGGCGGGCAGATCACAAGGTCAGGAGTTTGAGACCAGCCTGGCCAACATGGTGAAATCCCATCTCTACTAAAAACACAAAATTTAGCCAGGTGTAGTAGCACACTCCTGTAATCCCAGCTACTTGGGAGGCTGAGGCATGAGAATTGCTTGAATCTGGCAGGCGGAGGATGCAGTGAGCTGAGATCACGCCACTGAACTCCAGCCTGGATGACAAAGCAAGACTCCATCTCAAAAAAAAAGAAGGAGGAGGAGGAGGAGGAGGAGGAGGAGGAGGAGTAGAAGAAGAAGAAGAAGAAGAAGAAGAAGAAGAAGAAGAAGAAGAAGAAGAAGAAGAAGAAGAAGAAGAAGAAGAAGGGGAGGGGGAGGGGGAGGGGGAGGGGGGAGGAGGGGGAGGGGGGGAGGAGGAGGAGAAGAAGGAGAAGAAGAAGGGGAAGGGGAAAGGGAAGAGGAAGAGGAAGAGGAAGAAGAAGAAGAAGAAAGAAGAGGAAGAGGAAGAGGAAGAAAGAAGAAGGAGAAGGAGAAGGAGAAGGAGAAGGAGACCAGAGAGAGGTCAGAGAGCTAGCTGGCTCTCTTTCTGCCATGTGAGGGCATAGCAAGAAGTCAGCCATCTGCAATCCAGAAGAGAGACCTCACTAGAACCCAACTACGCTGGCACCATGATGTCAAACTTCCAACCTCCATAACTGTTGTTTATGCCACTCGGACTATGGTAATTTATTACAGCAACCTGAGCTGACTAAGAGTTCCCCAACTCAGCTCACTCAATCTCCACACTGCTTCTTCTGACAGTCTTCATCATGTGCGGAGAGCTATCCTGTGTGCTACCACAGCTCTTGTGCCCTCCAGCCCCCATCACGGCACCAATGGTGTTGCACCATCTGTCTCTGCATCTAACTTGTCTGTTTCATTAGATTGTGAACATCTCATGTACAGGAACAATTGATTTATTTTTTCTGTTTCCATAGTACCTACCATAGTGTCTGGCACATGGTATCAGGTGCTCCAGAAATGCTTGCTGAAAAGGAATAAATGAATGAGTGGATGGTCACTAAACAGTGGATTAAAAGAAGCATTTTTAGGTCTCTGCCAACACCTCATAGTGGCATTGCTTGGACATGGCATGTTGGAAGCCTAGGTAACAGAAGAGTTCCAGAGGCGCTTTCTATTTAGACATCTGTCAAGCTGCTCGACTATGTCCAACAACTACATTTGAATCCTTAAATGTAGTCCTGTCTCAGGGGCCAGATGCCAACCCCCTCTTAACACCAATAGTCACATGTTCAGAGATGGCGGGGCCCCAAGTGACTCTTGCAACAATAGCAAAGGGATTTCACTTTTCTGCTTAGCCTAGGTGAAAAAATGACTTGGATTCCTGAGGGCAGGACATAGGGTTCATATAACTCTTCAGCAGCAGCTTTGGTCACTTGGCTTGGTACAACTTTGGTGCTTACTAAACGTTTATTGAATGAATACATGAACCTGTAGTTAGTAACAGTAACACTTTATATATGCAAAATTCCACTTAAGAATGAAGAAATACTAACAGAAAAAAATAAGCAATCTTTGGATTTTCAAATTACCAATGATTTTAAGTTTAGTGAGTGGGAGAAGTAATACTTTCTGTGACATCCTGTTATGTAATGGACTCTGTATTCAGAGCTTTACACATATTGTCTGAGTTAATCTTTGCTTAAACTCTGCAAAAGACACAGCTATCTTCACTTTACGGATGAAGAATGGAAGCTCAGAGAAGCTGGGCGATCTAAGTACACGTAGCTGGGAAGCAGCATAGCTGGGACTGAAACCCTGAGCTAGTCTGAAACCAGAGCCTATGCTGAGGTTACCTTTTCTACCTCTTGGGTCTTAGAATGTTTGGCTAGAGATCCAGAGACCCAGTTACCTAAAAGAAAGTAAGAATGATGTTATACATTTAAACTCTGGCTCTGCTTGGAGAGTTCATTCAGCAGGACACCTTTGAATTCAAACCTGAATGCAATTTGTAGTAGGGCTTCCAGCATGAGGCAGGGACTAGTCACTTCCATTGCTGTTCTCCAGGCCTCAGGGGGTATCACAGGGTTGAGAATATCTTTGAAAAAGAAAGATCAAAGGCAGGCTCTGAATTTCAGATATTGTTTCAACCTTCAGCATTGCCCTCGTTTTATTGCAGTTTGTGCACTCATCTTCCTCTTAAAAGGTAATTTAGAAACTACTTTACTTTGGTGAGATGGTTTCCTATTTGGTCGTGTGTGAGAATGCAACTAGATGAAATTAGCATTGCAGGCTCTTGACAGTTGCTTTATTAATTAGACTGCTTTATTTAGCAGACACTTTCCATATCATCCTTCCTCCTCCATATGCAGAGTAGGCAACTACTTATGTGTTGTGAATTAAGGAGTGTTGAGATGGGCTTCCTCATCCAAAAATAGCTCTTCTACTAGCTGTCATTGTACCTAGAGTCTTTCTGCAGGTAAGCCTTTGTGTCCCGGCCAGTTGTAAAGATTAAATGGACCCCACCAGGGCAGAAAGCAACCCTGGAAGTTTTACTTGGAAAAGATCTTAGAATTCCTCTTGTTCAAGCTTCCAGCTCGTCAGAAATCCTTCCTATAGTATTTTCCAGATCTAGCCATCTAGCTGTCACACAAATGCTTCTAGTGACAGCAGTGGACACTCTTATGGTTAACTGGTCATACTCGTGAAAATGTTCATTTGTCTGTAGAGCCCAAAACTGTTTCTCTGGGTTTTCACGTCAACACATAAAATGTGTCTAAAATAATGATGAGATATGAAGGTTAGTAGGTAGATTCTGCCAATTGCATCCTTCTCCATTCTTCTGGGAGAGCACAGGGCTCTTCTTTAGATACCTTTCACTGTGGAGTCCATGTTTCTCTATCTGGTCTGAGAGCTTACATTAATAGTGATCACCATTCTTTCTAGCAAATTTGAATTTTTCCTTTCTGAGCATCTCTCTTTTATCTTTAAATGTTCTTTTAACATTCAGTGTTCTCTCATTTATCCTTAAAACAAAACTCAAAACCATCACCTGATCTTTCTATGCTTATTGGATATCAAATTCCTGGAATATAGAATGTATGTTTTTTGCCTCAACTTCCATCCAGTCATTGATCCATCCATCCATCCATCCATCCATCCATCCATCCATCCATCCATCCATCCATCCTTTTATATATCCATCTAGCTAAAAAAGAATATATAAGTGGTATTTTATATAGTTATCCATCTACACAGAAAAAAAATTTTCTAAGTTTTCACTAAATGCCAGAGATAAGAAAGATATGCTCTGTGCTTAGGGTCACGTGGAAACTGATGACAAAGCCTCATGTCTGTCAATAACAAAAGCCTTCTTGCCTGCCCTCCATTATGATTTTGCCCTTCCAGTCTCATGATAGAGTCTCTCCTTGGAAGAGTCTTAATGGGAACCATATTTGAAGAAGATTTGAGAAATGTGGTTCTCAGACATCTAACCTTTGCACTACATGGTACAGTTTACGAGGACAGAGGACAGGGATGGTGCTGAGTGCTGCCATTTAGCATAGACCACATCCTGGTCTCTTCAGAATTCATAAACACACTTCTAATCGTATTTAAACTTCCAAACAACAACAACAACATGAACATGCTTCTATCTAATAACAATACAACTATCTCTCCTACAACAAAGATGCTTTCCATGGAACCAGAGAAGCAAAGTCATGGCAACCACAGCACCTGGCCCTAAGGGATGTTCATGGCCCTTCTGTGTCAGTCACAATTCTCCTTGAATATCGTTATAATCTAAAGACTAAATTACAAGGTTAAATAAACATCATTAACACACATTATATAAAATAAAGAAATAGGAGGTGGGAAAATAAATTGGTTAATATATACCAAATATATACAGACCCTTGAACAATACATGGGTTAGGGGAGCTGATCCTCCGAACAATCGAAAATCTGAGTATAACTTTTGACTTCCCCAAAATTTAGCTACTAAGAGCCTACTGTTGACTGGAAGCCTTACTGATAACATAAATAGTTAATTAACACACATATTTTATGCATTCATGACATACCTAAATTTTCTTAATTTTTTAATATTTCTAGGGTGCATAGTTCATCTTTAAGTCTTTTCAAGTTATCACGAATCTCAAAAACGTTCTCCAATATATTTATTGAAAAAAATCTGTGCATAAGTGGACCTGCATTGTTCAAACCCGTTATTCAAGGGGCCAAAAATAAATAACACTTAAGGGATACACATAGCTCTGCCCCCGACTTATGCAATTGGTTATGAGGCAACACCTGCCATTTTTAATTTTTGTTTTCCGCTATCCATTCCAAATTTCCTTTGCCCTCAACAAGCACTTTAGCTGATCAAAGTTCTTTACCAGGTGGGACGACTGGAATCTTTACTCTTGAAAAGTCTGTATCTTTGGTGGTACCGACTATCCTGGGTTGCCAGTGCCTAATGACTTGATGTTGGCACAAAATCACTACCTGTTTCCCCAGAGAATACAATGGCTTCTTGATGCATTCCTCACTGTCTTTATTGTTTAACAATGGTTCTATTTCTCCTTTATAATTAAGAAATATCATCAAAGTTGGTACAGTAACTATATTTTGCTTTTGGTTTAGTGGAAGGCCTGATAGCCATCTCAACTCATGTTCAGTGGAACAGTCATTGTGTCCCTCGTGAAGGCATTATTGCCTTGGGAACAAAGACCTCTAAAGCAGCAGACCCCAAAATTATGGAGACATGAAGAAAAATGCTGCAAGTTGGTTATAGGAATAACAGTGAGAGTGGCTACTCTTTCATTGCTTTGATCTCCCACCTTTATATTTTGACTGTCAGAAAAACCCAGTCCTGAATTGATTGCTGGTTCACAGCATATGCTGCATTTTATAGGATTGCTTCCCAATTCTGCATGGTGGTGTCTCTGAGCTAGTGCCATAACTAAGTTGTTGACAGGCCACTGCAATATTCTAGGATATTCAGTGGTTTCTGCATGATGGGAAAAATGGTAAGAACAGTGAACACCAAGGGCACAAGTCCATTGCCTTATTCATTCTGCTGAAATGAATTTCTTTGTGAGAAGCAATGTTATGTGGAAGCAGTATGATGGCAATAATTAAGGCATTCAGTGGGCTCAGTGATGACAGTCCAGCAGGGCATCAGGGACAGAGAAGACAAATCCAAATCACTAAAATAGAATTGAGAGGGATGAATTGACTCACTCTATTTTAGTGAGGACAAACTGCTGACCCTTCACTGGAAGGGAACTGCCACCGGGTATTTGGCCAGTTCTTTATGGACCCATGTCATATTATGGACTCGGTTTCCATCCCTAATTTCAGCAGGTGGGGCATTTGGCAATGGTAACAGCTAGCAGAGATTGTATTGTTGAGCTGATGTGTAATGTCAATCCATGTCCTGGCCACACTGTTCAGCAGCCCATTTTGCAGGCACTGGGGAGTTGGGCAAAGACACTGACTTGCCTGGAAGGAATTATCTTCTCCACCTGATTACTAGACCAACCTCTGCAGTAGATGCCCTTTGGTAAAGAGTCACATGGGACACAGATATCTCCACACTCTGTGCTCCTTCTGACAAGTTCACCTCCCTCCCTCTTCCTCAAAACTCTTTGCCATCATTTCTTTGATCCAACTCCTTTGAAACTTTCACCCATGTAGCCAAACCATTGGTTACTGCTCATGAATCAGTGCAGCTCTACACCTTTGGCCATCTCTCCTTCCAGGCTCAGTTTGATCCTACAGGTTATAGTCATCTAATCCAAGTTGACTTCACAGCTAGACCACATTTTTCATGTAAGTGTTGGAACCCTGGTTGAGAAAGGGCAGGACCCGGGAATCAGAATGGGGATGTTTGCCTGGATTCTGATGAAGCTGATACTTTAAGCCTCCACTTTGTGCCAGGCCTTCTTTGTCAGCAGAAGAGTCCTCTCCTTGCCTCTCTGAAGAGGTCAGCCTTCCCTTGTGTGGGGACACTGTGATGTCCTTCCTAGGCCTTTCACTGATAAGGAGATGCGGATTTCCTCAGGGGTCATCCCGATTGCCCTGCATTGCCTTCAGACTCATAACTGTGGGCAGAACCCAGCAGACTCCAGGAGGAGAGACAGGCGAGAGCTGCTGATGAGCTCAGTGGCTCATCGCCCAAGGGTGTGATTCATAGGGAAGGTTCCAGAAGCTGTGCAGTGCCTCAGGCTCGTCTGCCAGCTGCTGGAACCACGATGGCTTCTGCCTCTTTTTCCACCCCAGATCTTTCGTGAGTGTTTCTCATTGGAAGATTCAAAAAAAAGCACCATGCTAGCAAAACAGTCTGGGAAATGTGGGTTTTGGCCTCCGCCTGTGTGCCATAGGGGAGAGCCTAGGATAGCAGAGATAGTGACAAGGGCTGACAGCCACTTTCACCTTGCAGGACCTGGTACCTAAGGCACTCACTTGTGAGCAGAAGCAGATGTGGTGATAGTGTAACTGCCCAATAGGTTCTCCTTGTCGGCTGCCTAGACAGATCCTATTTATCAAGACAGGAGGATTGCAATCGAGAAAGAGTTTAATTCACACAGACTAGCTGTACAGGAGACTGGAGTTTTATTATTACTCAAATCAGTCTCCCTACAAACTTGGGGATTGGGGTTTTTAAGGATAATTTGGTGGACGGGGGGTCGGGAAGTGGGGAATGCTGATTGGTTGAGTCGGAGATGAAATCATAGGGAGTCGAAGCTGTCTTCTTGTGTTGAGTCAGTTGCTAGGTGGGGGCCACAAGACCAGATGAGCCAGTTTATCGATTTGGGTGGTGCCAGCTGATCCATTGAGTACAGGGTCTGCAAAATATCTCAAGCACCGGTCTTAGGTTTTACAACAGTGATGTTATCCCCAAGAGCAAATTGGGGAGGTTCAGAATCGTGTAGCCTCCAGCTACATGACTCCTAAACCATAATTTCTAATCTTGTGGCTAATTTGTTAGCCCTGCAAAAGCAGTATGGTCCCCAGGCAGGAAGGAGTTTTGTTTTGCGGAAGAGCTCTTATCGTCCTTGTTTCAAAATTAAACTATAAAGTAAGTTCCCTGCAAAGTTAGTTCAGCCTATGCCCAGGAATGAACCATGACAGCTCAGAGGTTAGAAGCAAGATCATAATTTTCTCAGTTATAATTTTTTGCAAAGTCAGTTTCAGTAGACGGAAGGGGGATGATTTCTGTAAACTATCTGGGAGTTTAGAAAAGTGATAAAGAAAATAGCTTGTACTGGGCAAAAGTCTTATCACCGCTAGGAATAGTTTCACAATTGTTCTTGCTTGCAAGCTTGCAAGGGTAATTTCCAAGGACACAAAAGTGATGCAGTTGGTTTCTTCTAACTGTCTTATATCCTGGTGGAAACTAGTTTCTAAAAATGAATATATTTTCAAAGATTATTTGAAAGCTGTTAAAGGTTGGGCTCTCATGTGAAAGGAAACAATTCTCTATGGGATTTGCTGGGGTTGTTTTTGTTTATAGAAACACTGAGGTCTTTCTCTAACTGATGCGTTTTCTCCTGGGCATGAAATGTGTTCCGGCTGAAGCCAGAAGAGTGATATAGCCGAGGAGTGAGTGAGACACATGTGTTCCTTAAGAGGTTTTGACAAAGCATCCGGAAGGGGGCATCTGTTATTAACAGTGGGAGCTAAATGGCACTCTTGTTTCTCTTGGCCCACGCTGAGAAACAAGCCCAAATGTCCCCATTCGGTATGATCGCTGAAATGTGAGCTCCCTGGAAAAGAATAGGGATTTAGCATTTGAAATATGTGTACTTTCTTGGCATTGGTGTGCAGAATGTCTGAATTCTGAATCATGCATCTATGACGACTCCTGATTCATATTTTAACCCTCAATTTTGCACCACTAGGGAGAATGTTGATGTTCTTACGGCTTCTATAATAATAGGGGACAGGGATTCTGATTCAGCCCTCATAAGCAAACTCAACTATGTCTGCAAGGGGCTTTTGATCTGCCTTCGTGTATAGAAACCAAAGACTCCAGAACAAATTGGACCTGTGTCAAGATCCTCTTCAAGAAACTAAAAGTGGGAGCTTTTCACCAAAAAAGGGGAACCCACAGCTGGGCCACACCCTACAGTTGCAGAGTTGGCGAGAGTCAGATTATGGATATTGGGGAGTCACAATGGGGCAGCAAGATGGCACTAAAGGTTGAAGTGGGGCAGAAAATGAGAGGTGCAAGGACGAGCTCACCCAGGAACTACCGGAGGAGAATCCAGTGTGATTCCAGCAGCAGGCCAGGGCGAGTGGTGCAGATCTACATTGTGGGCAGTGGTCATGTCCTGGGCTTGCTTTTCCAGTCGATGTCTGTGGAAGCGGAGTTGGTGAATCCCAGCAACAGTGCCAGGCCTGCTGACCCATAAGACATGGTTGTGCGCAGGAATTGTACGACTGGATGGCTCTGAGGTGCCTGTGATGAAAGGCTTCCACCTCCAGAGACGTCTTTTCTTTGTAACAGCCCTTCTACGACTGCTTCCTCTGAGGGTGACCTGTGTGGGGTGGGGACTAGCTTTCTGGATGTGGGTGTATGTGTGTGGCTTTGGCCTCTAACAAATGTGCCTCAACTCACTCCATTACGGTAGGTCCTAGTGACTTTGTATGATCTCTCTGCTGTTGGAGTCCATTACCAGCCAAGGAAATCATCAAGTTGAAGTGAGTGAGGGCACCACTGGGGCTGTTTTAGTTACAAGTGACAGACACTCAATCAAGTTGACTTTAGTTGCTTTTTAAAAATGAGCTTTATTGCCTCATATCTTTGAAACAGGGCACAGGTAGACCTGGCTTCAAAAACATCAGAAGACATAGAATCAAATGGTGCCGTGACTCAACAGGACGCAGATGTTCTCTGTCACTGTCGCTGTGACCCTCAGGGAAGTTCTCTTTTCTGGGCTCAAGGCTTACAGATTTGCAAGTCCAGGTCTAGAAGTAAAGTAAGTGTATTTGTTCTCAGTTGTTCTGGTTTGAGTCCTGAGATTGAGTCTTTTGGACCAGCTTAGACCACATGAGTGTCCCTGGTCTGATGTCTCAAGCCAGTGGGATTCGAAGTTCTGACCAGCTTGGCCTTGCTCAGGTATCCACCCTTAGAGCCAGGAGTAGAATGATTACACCTGAGCCACTTCAACGGGAAGTGTGGAGGGTGGGTGGTCCTTCAAAGTAAATTAGGGCCTATTATCAAAGAAGGGGCAGGAAAAAGTAGCAAATGTATGTAGAGAGTGGCGGGAGATTAGGCCAGAGGGCTTGCTCAGGAAGCATCTCACATAACAGGGGCTCTGTGACTAATATCATTTGATTACAGTGACTGCATGAAGCACAGTGCTGAGAAGAATTCTGAAGCTGAATTATTGCATCTCCATGTGCAGTAGTTGGTAAACAATGAGTATCCTGGATGCAGAAGGGAGCGCTGGTGTTATAAGTACCATGTGTTTGCCAATCCTGATGTAGAAAATGCTTTAAGTTGGCTGGGCAGATCATGGATGCCTTTAAAGTGGAAAGGTTTCTTTTTTTCTTGGAGAAAGATAACATGGAAATACCATTTCCTGCTGAAGATGAGCAATACATTTAAATATCTCTTGCTTTGATGAAGGTCTGTGGGTACCCTGCCCCTATCTTCCTTCTGTGGAAATAAGGTAATGCAGAGAGCTTTGTAAGTATTTTCAGGATCTGGGTACCAGCTGCATGCATGCAGTGTCTGGGGAGAGCTTGAATGCCTTTGCTTGTGGCAAACTTACATTGTGAACAAGCCAATTGTGTGGAAGATGTAAAATGTTTCCAAGTGCATTTCTTATCTTGACAAACTCCTCCAGTAACAGCCAGGGAGCAGAGATCTCCTTTGCCGTCAAAGGGAACAGGAGTTAACGATGGGAAGTTGGGATGCTAACAACCCCAGGCTCTCCACCCTCTGTACTGCACAGTAGTCAGCAGAATCTTTCCCAGCCCTGTGGCTGGCACCCCGTAGCTCTGGGCCTCATTATACATGCTCCTTGTGCCCACTCTTCCCTGCTCTGCATTTCCTCCTTCATGTGCCTGACATTTCCTAATGAAGATGTTTAGCTTCATTTCTCACCACTGGCGTTCAGGGCACAAGTCAGTTTCCACTGATGCTCTGGCTTCTGAAGGCCCCAACAGCATGTGGCCACCAGGATTTGGGCTCAGAGAGACATTCTTGGAGGAGTGCCCCCCCCAGGACCCTTTCGAAACAGCTCTGGTCATCGGTACCAGGCATGAGGACAAAGAGATAAACATGGCCAGTTCCTGCTCTCCAAGAATGTCAAGTCCTTTTGCAAAGATCGACTCTCCATGAGTGGCTCACACCGCAGAACACCGAGTTCAGGAGTGGATGGGGATACGAAAGCATGCATCTGAAGAGGCTGCTTGAAGGACACAATAAGGAGTGTGTATGCTTACCCTACTTTCTGATGCTCACGGCCTGAGGTTGGCAGGACCTGGACTTTTATGGTTGTTGTTCATTTTATAGACAAGGAAACCAGAGTTCAGATTGCATATCCATTCACTCATTCATTTAGCTTTTTTCTAGTACCCATTATAAGTCAAACATGTTGCTAAGTGCTGAGGATACAGAGATGCAGCTGTCCTTGCCACCCCTGAGCTGGAGATGCTCACATTTATCCCTGGGCACCCACAGCCACTCAGTGCCTGGATCTGGGGCAAAGCAGTCACTGCTCTGTATCAAGCTCCCTTCTTAAGACCCCGTATTGTGTATTTCACTGGAATGCAACCACAAAGAGACCTTTCCAAAAATGATCTACTCCTGAAAACAGTGCAGGAGGTTTTGCAATATTTCTTTCTTCAACATTTCTCTAAAGCTTTTCCCTGAATGGAGAAGGGCCCCTGGCTATACAGATGCAGGTGGAAACTACTGGTGTGAAGTTATCCTGTGAACAAAGAAAGCTGACTTCCTAAAATTTCCCTGTTCCAATAGCTGTTGACATATCCTTGAAGATTTTTAAAAGAATGATCTATAAACACAGCACTTCAGAGTTATGTTTGCAAAGCCATCTATTATGTTTACAAAGAAGATCTTGAGCCAGGAATCTCTGAGCTCCGCAGGTGCCGCGTGAACCCCAGCAGGGCCATTGCAGATGCTCTACAGGACAGCGCTGAACAGCACCACAGTGAACCTGGGAGGCCCTGGGCTACTGCTGTCTCTCCTTCTCTGGGTTGAACATCAAGAAAGTGCTTCTATGTTCTTCTCCCAACTTGTGCAAGAAATGACATTAAAGTTATTTTTATGAAATTGCCTAACACAATGGCTAAGCCAGTGATTTGTTCAGACTCATTTTTACCACTTACCCCAAAAGTTGTTGATAAGGATGTTTTTAAGCTAATGTAGAGAACGTTCTTATTTCATTCTTCTAGGGTCAGGCTGTTCTTACAGAAGAGTGAGGTAACTTATGAGCACCCTTTTGAATGAACTCTGCCAGTTCTACAAAACAGCGCAAAACCTCCGTCTCACAGCACTGAGAAGACCATCCATATGGACTCACAAAAGGCTCTCTGGACAGCCGTGCTCCTGTGACCAACGAGCCATGTGTCTGGGGATTGCCAGGAGGAGGAGCATTGCCAACAGATGGCTTTGCCCTTTCATGCACTGTCTTCCCCTGGGGGCTTGGAGGGGGCTTAGGAGGCAGAACCAAGAGTCTAAGGCTGAGTGGAGAATGGTGTTGTGGAACATGCTGTCCTGCCTGTCATTTCTATTCCTAACAAATATATCTGGGGACTCAGAGACAACCGAGAACCCTTCCCACAAAGCCAAGAAACTTAGCTTTCTCAACCAGAGCACACTGTTTGAGAATATTTAGGACTCAGTTATACCAAATGCATTTAGAATTTAAAAATAAATTCTTAAACCTCTCTGCATGACCTGATGCTGTCCTGATAGAGGACTGCAAGTGGTTAATTAATGGAATCTCGTCGTTTTCAAGTAATATAAAACACAACCCAAGATAAAGCAGGATCCGATTATGGACATGGAATTGCTGTCTTGTAGGCTTCTGCCTGTGTGTTATCACGAACTCTTTTCTGAGGAAGAGGCTGATGACTCCAGCATCCTCTGTAGTGAAGGGCCACATGGAACTGTGAATAAAGGAGAACCAGAGGGTGGGTGAGGGGGACCTCCTGGCAGCCTTGCACATTATTGAGGGCAAAGCTTCTGGTAGGCTTTGCTCATGTCAGGTGTTACTTATGAAGTGTCAACTACGAACAAAGGCTCAGATGTGCTTGTTGTCATGGGGTCCTTCATAGCTCTCCAGTGCAGCATGGCTGGTGTGGTCTAAGAGTGGAATTCTAGGGCTGCTGCCCACTGGGCTGGGAAATGGCCATGTCTGCTTTATCTTGGGGGCTTGTTTCACCTGTGCTGGATCCACAGCCGGTGGAGTTCCTTGTGGGTTTTGTGCTGGCTTCTGTTGCTGGTACCCTCTCTGATCTGGTCTCTGGTTCTGGCAGAGTCTCCTTTCTGACTGTCAGGAGGCAGAATAATGGCCCTCATGGGCCATGGGGTTGGCCAGCACAGTGAGCTCCTGGAGTGGGGACTCTCTCTCCTCCCTCATCCCAGGGCAGGCCACACTACAACTCCTGGGTGGGGTATGTGTGCCTCTGTGGGCTCCCTCTTCAGCCTATGAGTCCTGGTCTGTCTGTGTCCCATCTACCCTTGATGACCTTCTCCAGGCCCCTCAGGACACTGAGGATCTTCTGCAACATTAGCCTTGGCTCTGGGGAATATGGAGGGTGACCTTTTCCCTCTTCTGACTTGCTTTGTTCCTCTGGCATTTCCAACCTGGGGCCATGTCCGACCTTGGTGCCATGTTGTATGTGGTCATTATCTAATGGGCTTTTGAAAGTTTTCCATCTGTATCTGGGAAAGCGCACACCAAGCTTCATTTTTATAGTATTCTCCCCAGATTTGTCTGTGATTCTGCTTCAGGTTTGGTCTCATAAGTGAAGAAGAGAAAGGAAGAGAGTAAGAGAGAGAGAGGGGAGAGTTCCTCTCTTTCCCTCTCTGTTGCTTCTCTCAGGTTCCCTCCTGGAGCCAAGAGGACTGTGTTCCTCTCCTCCTTCCTGCCTCACAGGGCTTCCCCTGTGTCATAACCTTCTTCCTCAGGTGGCACTCACCTTTTCTTCTCCTGGGGTCAAAATAAAAAACACAAAAAATTGGAAAAAAAAACACCCCACACCAAAAAGCCAGGATATTCAAAACACCAGAGGATATTTCAAAAAATATCCTTTTAGTAAAACAATTAAAAGAGAACAAGAATTTTCTCCCTTTCCCCTTTCTTCTGAGAAACAAATGGGAAAGTGAGTGGAAAGAATGATTCCCCAAGGCTATAGACGAACGACCTGCACATCCACACATGGTTCAAGGTGTTGAGGTTGCACCCACCTGGAAAGACAATGAAAGGGCTCAGGAGAAAAATACTTTTCTTTGAAAGATATGGAAGTGCTGGACCTTTGGTTTCTCTTTTCTCTCCAGTTGTGTCCAGCGTTTTTGTGAAATGCCCTTTCAACTCTCACTGCCTTTCTCTGATCAAGGCCACCTTGGACCTGGGCACCAGATGAATAAGAGATGGCATGAGAGGCCATTAAAAATGCCATAGCAGAGTGCCCCACCCAATTGCCTGTCTTGATAGGTGAGATCCTTCTCACCACTCCCTGCGCTCATCCTTGATGGTCAACCTGTTTCCCTGGGGGCTGTTAGTTATCTACCAGCCCAACATTATTTCCTTAGACCCTTAAGAATAAAAGGTCACCTGTTCCCGGTTACCTGCACTAAAAGTTCAAAGGTTTTGTGTTCAGATGGACCCCCTTTTGGGGTGTGAGCTGGTTTGAACAAATAGGAAAGAGGACAGGAGGGAGAGCTGGGTTCTCACCTACCTACTGGGGGATTCTGAGCAAGGTGCTGAACTCTGTTGAGTCTCAGTGCCTTTTAGCAAAATTTGGCAGTGCAGCGGGGTGCCAAGGGTTGCATCCTGTCTTGGAGGTTGAGCTGCAGGCAAAGGTCAGAGGCCGTTTAGCTGTTAGGACTGGTCCGCAGCAGACTAAATTGACTGTGGCTTTCCATTTTGTCACCATTGACTTGATGTCATTTTTATAGCTCTGCTTTTTTTTAAAGGATATCATTTTTTCATCCAGCAACTTGTCTTGTGATGCTCTCTGTATTATTTCCTCCTCCTGCTATTTAGCACAGGCTTTCTGCAGGTGCTTCCACAGCCCACTGTCATCCACCAGAGTGATTTCCTCTGAATCTGTCTCTAGCAGGAGCTCCTTGGATGTCCTCCTTTTGTCGTGGTATGACAAGATGATTTTAGCAGCCCAGTCCCCACTGCTAATCCACTTGCAGGAGATGGACCCTTCTGCTGGATTCCCCTTTCCTCCTTCTGATGCCATTGCACTCTCCATTGATACGATCTAATGCTACACATGCCACAGAACGTGAAAAGATCACGATGCGTCTTTCTTTGGAAAGTTAAATAAGCACCTTCCAATTTTTGATGCTGCCTTTCTTCCACAAAAATTACCTGAAGAGTGGTTGATTTTTTTCTCTTGAGGCAGTTCTCAAAAGAGAGAGGAGATAAGATTGTGTTATTGAGTACCATCCTTGTGCTTGGCCTTAGACCAGCTATGGAAGGAATGCGGGGTCTTGCCTTGTGAACTCACATCGTAAAAAGAAGTGGATCAAATAGTTCTCCAGAAGTGTGGAGAAGTCCCTGCAGTGGCCTGCAGTGCTCGCTGTACTTGAATACTTTGTAAGTTGTTCCTTCCTAGTCATTTAAAGTCTTCTGAAATGTCTTTTCTTTCTTTCCCGCTCACTCTTTGGAAGTGAAAGGCCATTAATGCTAATAAAAATTACTTTTGAAATTTTTGATAATATTCATTTGATAATAACGTTGATGAGACTAATGATATAATAGCTACCATTTTGTTAGCATTGAGTATGCATTAGGCTCAATGCATTATTGTGTTGAGTACTCGCCATTGTCCTACAGGACAGAAATTATTATCTCCAGAGTTTAGCTAGAAAAGCAAGGCACAGGGCAATTAAGCAATTTGTCCAAAATGTTGAGCCAGCAACAATGGCAGGGTGCAGATTCAAACCCAGGGCTTTTGGACTTCAAAGTCTGTGCCCTTGCCTGTATTTTAAACTGCACCTTAATTCACTTTTTTTGTAGGTCTTTTCTCTTTCTTTGGTCTCCCTTGTCAGGGTAGATACTACTTCTTAGATTTTCATTAAAAGGCTTAATAGAAGTGGTAGGTCACAGTTTGGGCAGCAACAGCCCGGAATAAATGGAACAGCACCAGCAGGTCTGAAATCCGGTCACACATCAGAAGACTTGGTAGGCTTGGGAGACAGCCACGTATGCACATACACACCACACTGATTCATTTATGTTATTTTAGAAAAAAAATAGTTTCATTTTCAATGTGAGAGATTCAAATAATGCAGAAGTATACAGAAACATATCACTCAAAGCCCTGAGGAAAATTTTTTAAAAGTACAGATGCCTGCAGCTTACCTTGGAGATTTTGATTGGGGAATCTGGAATGAGGTCTGGTGGAGGGTGGTTCTGTATTTAAACAAGCAGTAGAGGTCATTTTGATCCCCAGCCATAGAGAAAGAGCCATATCCTCCTCTAGACTAAGACTAGGGCTTGCAACAGTGATTCGACTCCTGGCCTATGGAGAGAGTCTTAGAGGAGTCATCCTCCTCTTTCTGGTCCCTTCTTCTTCTTTTTTAGACAGAGTCTCACTCTGTGGCCAGAATGGAGTGTAGTGGCATGATCTCAGCTCACTGCAACCTCTGCCTCCCGGGTTCAAGTGATTCTCCTGCCTCAGCCTCCCGAGTAACTGGGACTACAGACGTCCATCACCACATCCAGCTAATTTTTTTTTTTTGTATTTTAGTAGAGATGGGGTTTCACCACGTTGACCAGGATGGTCTCAATTTCCTGACCTCGTGATCTGCCCCCCTTGGCCTCCCAAAGTGCTGTGATTACAGGCGTGAGCCACTGCGCCCGGCCTCTGGTCCCTTCTAACCCTAGTGCTCTCTTTCTGAGGGGAAGTGGGGCTGCCAGGGGCAGGGGAAGAGAAGTACTAGAATGGAAAGTGAGGATGGGAGAGTCTTCATGTGCTGTGTAATGTCCATTCCATCCCTTAAGATCCAATGCCTGAAATTTGCATGGCAAACCTTCAGTATATCTCAATTTCCCAGACAATTGCATTATCTTCTTTCTGAGATGCAATATGATGCAGTGAAGGGAATATCATCGCAGGAGTCAGACATACTTGGCTGAGAATTGGGTCTTTTCCATTTACCGGCTGTGTAGGGACCCAATGGGAGCCAGTAGCCCTGCCATGAGACTTCTATGCTTGCATCCAACACTGCCACCTATCTGGGCAAGCTATATATTGCTAAGCCTTAAAATCTTTACTTGTGAAATGAGGATGAGTAGAGTAGGTATTGCCTAGGTTTGTATAAGAGTTAAATGAGATAATCCATGCACAGTGCTCTAGGTGGTACCTAAGAATTCAATATGTTGTTTGTCTTGTGCTAGGTATTTAACTTCTCTTGAAAGTGAACTCTCTCCTGAAATTTACCTGCAAAATTTATACCAAATGTGCCTGGTTCATTGTAGGTAGGCAATGAGCTCTAAATCCCTTTTTCTTTGTTCTGAATGTGTGGACTACAAGTAAAAGTTTTAGGGCCAAGCCAAGATCCTGTGGTTTAAGCTGTGGAGAGGGCATCGCTTGAGATTTGCAGCCTTTGCACACTGATTTCCTTTCATTTGCCTCTTTAAGGCTGTGGAATGCTCAGCTCTCCACCATGTCCCAAAGAGGCAGGAGGCCTTTCAAAAAAGGTAAATGCCTTGAAGATAGCACCACTTGGTCAAGTGGAGATGCCAGCTTATCCATCCTAAAGAGAAGAATCTCTTCTGTAGCCATTATAAGGAGACCTGCAGACAGTTGTAAGTGGTGCAAGTTATAGATGTAATTCATGGATACTCAGGTTATTTAATTTGATTAGTTCCCTGGAAAGATACCTTGGCTGACTACAGCATAATAGAGACAGGTAGAAGACTGTCTGAGGATGTTCCTTGACCTTGTCTGTATGTCTATTTGTGTGCATATGAAACCAAGGTATAGAAGAAAGACTACATTTAAAAAAAAAAAGCTCCAGAAACTTGTGGTTATAGAGTTGTTTCCCATCTGAGAGAAGCATTTGCAAAACAGCTTTTGAAACTCCTCTCTCCAACTCGGCCTGCTTTTCCTCAGTCTGTTGCTGCTGACTATGGCAACCTTGGCAGATCGGCTCATCCATCCTTGAACCTGCCCCCAGGCCTGTTGCCCTGCAAAATCTCGCACAGATGGGTGACTGTCCTCCTTTTCAGAGGTTTCCTGAGAAATAGATCATCCACATTCTCTGTAACCCATACCCACACCGTGTGCCTGGTAAGAATGTCTCAAATAGCATAGCTTTCAAAAGAAGAGTAGTTGGTAGTCCAGCTCCATGTTGGGTGACACGGATTATACATCTTGGAATAAAAGAGGCATGAAAATCAAATATGTAAGTGTCAGAAACAACTGATTCAACTCAGTGCCCCATGACCTCACTGTTATTCCTGAGAATACCAGCTATTTTTCTTATAGAAAACCACCTTCACTTCCAGTCGCCACTTTTCAATTAGATCAAATGCTGCACTGTTATAGGTAATATGTAAGTCAATTATATGATCAGGACTTGAATTTTAGGATATGAAAAAATACTTTTCATATCCTAGTCCTGGCCCTTAGTGTAGAAGAGTTAGCAGTTATCTCCTGGGTGTGACTTGAGTTGATCCAGAGTCCCCAGTATGTGAGGATTTTCATAACCCATACATTTTGAACTCCCTTGTTCCATACCCATACACAAATAGGCTCTCATATTATGCCAGCATTTCTCCCCAGATAAACTGCATATATTTACCTGGGAGTTTTCAAACCTGGTGCTGTCAGATGACCCTAAGCTTGCTGGATCAGTGCAAAATCAGTGGCAACAGAGATGCCTGGCTTAGTGGAATAGAGCCCTCCCATCTGCTCTGATGGTGGGTCCCCTCTGGTCTCTGCTTCCGTACTAGGAGCTTTCTGTCCCTGGTTTCCTGATGCCATTCCATCTCCAGACCAGATTATCCCATTATGATAACTAACATTACTGACCCTGCGTGGCCAGTGTCCCTGTCTGGCACACTGACTGATATGGTTTGGCTGTGTCCCCACCCAAATCTCATTTTGGACTGTAGGCCTGATAATTCCCATGTGTTGTGGGAGGGACCTGGTGGGAGATAATTGAATCATGCAGGCAGTTTTCCCCATACTGTTCTCGTGGTAGTGAATAAGTCTCATGAAATCTGATGATTTTACAGGGGCTTTCTCCTTTCTCTTGCCTCTCATTCTCTCTTGTCTACCACCATGTAAGATGTGCCTTTTGCCTTCTGCCATGATTGTGAGGCCTTCCCAGCCACCTGGAACTGTGAGTTCATTAAACCTCTTTTTCTTTGTAAATTACGCAGTCTCAGGCATGTCTTTATCAGAAGCATGAAAATGGACTAATACACTGACCACACAAGGTCATTAAGTGGTGGAGCTGGGGAGATAATGGTTTGCTCAAGTTCTCCGCCATTTACTGACCTTGTGAGTTAGGGCACTCTTGGCTATAAGAGAGGATAGTGACCCAAATTTGCCGAAATGATAAGAAAGTGTATTATTGTATATAAGAAGAAGCTTAGTAGTAGCACAGTTGTAGGTGTGTCACAAGGAGAAGCACAGCGATCACATCAAGAGAAGTCCGGCTTGCTAATAGCTACTCTCCTCAGTGTGCCACCTTAGCCCTCTGGATGGCTCCCTCTTGCTCATAAGTGGCTACTGCTTTCCAGTGATCACAGTCAGACCTAGCAATGTCCAGATGCAAAAAGATGCCACTTCTTCCAAGTCTTCCTTCTTAAAAAAAAAAGGATTACTTTCTTGGGAACCTTTGAGGCCCTCCCCTCTTGTCTATCTAGCCAGATGATTAAATGCCTACCCATCAACCTTCATCAGCAAGAGGAATGTGACAGCCTTGGTTGGCATGTGATTCAGCTGAGGCTGGATCCATCTTTCCCCTGGAGTGCCCAACCCCTAGGAATTCTATTAGAGAGGAGGAGGAGGGTAATGGCAATCAAGAGTACCTACAGCTAATGGTGCAATACCGAACCAGTGGAGTTCCCTTTTTGGGAACTGGTCTGGGATCCCACTGCCCAGTCTGCTTGACTGACAGCAATGGTCAGGGGTTCACACTGACTGCTGAACTCATGAGACTATGGGCTTCACCCAGCACTAATTTAACTTTAAGAAAGAACATGAAAGGCACCAGCACAGCACATGCATCAACAACATAACAGAGGTCTTGGCAGTGCCCAAGCATGTCTTGAAATCACTCTATACTTGTAACATTTATGGTCACAAACAAAGCTTAGTGGGCACAGGCAGTGATCAGTTCCAGGAACTTGTGGCTTTTACGCCTTGCTACTCCTTTCTCAGGAGTTGCTGACCAGAGTCTATTCTCAGTTCAGCCATATCTTATCAGCTACCACTTACTCATCAATTGTAGGTTATGAACTAAGCAACCTCAGTAATAAGGCCCTGCTGCTTAATCTATATATAGCAATTACCTTGGATCCATTATGTCTCTATGAATTCCTTAAGTTACTGTTGCAAGAAGGATTTACCTGAAGATCAAATCTTGGGTTCCCCTGAGGCCAGAGGAAAGGCGACAATAAGCTGTTAACTCTTTCCTTCCAAGATAAAACTATAAGATATATGAATAATTTTAGCAGAATGATAGGAATGTATGTGCTAAAAAACAAGCAAACAAAAACCCAGAAGGGATATTACTGCCCTCACCCTTTCGTTCCTGAAACACCACATCCGCGGTGGTTTTTATCTTCTTTCCTTCCCTGTTTCCGGTTTCCTAGGAGATAGCCAGTTCTATCTTTTGCATGATCTTTCACTTAAATTTGGGTCCATTAATATCATTCCTCAAGATACTGAACAATGGATATTTCTTTTAAAATATGGTCAAACTGCCAAGCAGTGGATGACTTCTGAGTTTTTTTTGAGGAAGCAATTGGTTGTTATGACTTGTCAAAATCCCCTGGCCAGGTGAGCATGACCTCAAGAAGGTGACAGAAAGCCTTGGAGTGCAATTCCTCTTTCAGAAGGATTTGTGTGTTAAATAGCTTCTGACTTAGAGGAAGTCAATTACTAAGGGAAGGACTGTCCTGTGTGATTTCAAGAAAGTCACTTATTACCCAGTCTCAGCCTCATTTTTTTCATCTTGGAAAGGGGGACGATATTACATGTTGTCTTTGTCAATCTGGGCTGTCATAAGAGAATATCATAAGCTGGGTGGCTTAAACAGATATTTGTTCCTCATGATTCTGAAGGCTGGAAGTCTATGATCAAGATGCTGGCCAATTCCGCCCTGGTGAAGGTCTTCTTCCTGGCGTGCAGACGGCTGCCCTCCCACTGTGTCCTCAAATGGTGGAGAGAGCAAGCAAGCTCTAGTTTTTCTTCCTCTTCTTATAAAGAAACTGATCCCATGATGGAAGCCCAACTCTCATGATCTCTTCTCAATCTAATCATCTCCCAAAGGCTCCTTCTCCAAATAGCTTCACTGTGGGGGTTAGGGCTTCAACATACGGATTATGAGGGGACACATACATTCAGTCTATAACACCTGTCTGTCCTTGGATGGTTTTGACAGTTTCATGAGCGACCAGAGGAGAATAACCCTTTGTCATACACAAAGTATTATTATTTGGAGGTGAAGAGACCCACTATGGTGTGATGATTTTCCCTCTCAAATTCCTATGTTGAAATCCTAGTTCCAAGGTGATGATATCAGGAGAGAGGGCCTCTGGAAGATGATTCAGTCATGCGGGTGAAGCCCTCATGGACGGAATTAGTGTCCTTATAAGAGGCCAGAGAGCTAGCTAGCTGACTTTCCGCCATGGGAGGCCACAGCAAACGTCAGCCATCTGCAACTCAGGAGAGGGACTTTACCGAGAATCATGCTGGCACCACGGTCTCAGGCTTCCAGCCTCCAGAACTGTGAGAGATAAATACTTGTTGTTTTAGACACCCAGTTTATATGGTAATTTGCTATAGCAGCCTGATTGAACTAAGACAGGACTGGACCTGTTTCTGACAATATCTTAAATCACCATATATTGGTAAGAGAAAGAGAAATGACTAGTTTGCAATTTGTGTCTCTTGGGAAGAGGAAGACAAGACGTTATGAACTTGTTTTGCAGCAACACAAATGCTCAGCCTAAAGGACTTGTATCTTATAGATGCAGGTGGTTAGAGACCCATTTAACTCTTCTCTCCATGCCACTGACACTGGACCCACATGCAATCTATGCACCAGTGCAGGAGGCAGGCCCAGGAAGAGTTAACATGTTTTGGAGCATGTATCATGAACTAAGCACCTTAAACACATCATATGATTTAAACCTCAGTAAAATGGTTTGAAGTAAAGGGTGTTAGTCCCATTTCGCAGATGAAGAAATCAAGTTTTGGAGGTTAGAAAGCTTACCTCATTAGATAGATGAAAGACTCTAGATGTCTGCAATGCTAAAGCCCACGTCTTTGCAGCTCACCATGCTGCCAAGCCCCAGAGGACCATCTGAGCTTAAGAGAGAGCCCCGTCCTGCTCAGGAATCCTGGCCCCACCGTGGTTCTGCTCCTGCCTGCTGTCATGGCTCTCAGGACTAAGCGTCTGCCTGTTCTTGAGCCCTGTGGCCACCTCGGCCCTGGCTACTGTCATTGTTCTTCTGTGCACAGTTTAATCACTGGCCTGTGGCTCCAGAACTTTTAGACATGACACTACTTCCTTTTACAGCCCACTTCTTAGAAAAGTGTAACATAGCTGGAGCTCTATTCACTTCTAGCAGACTTCCCTAATGCTGGCTTGCCTACCTGGACTTTCCTATGATCACAGCCTGTGGCCTAAGTGACCTACCACTGGCTATCATTGGATTGGATTTCAGCAAGGAGTCAGAGTCACCGTTTCTAGAGCTATGCTGGGCAGCGTGCTGGGGAGGGAATAAGAATGATTCCTGTCCTCAGAGACTCAAGGTCATTAGGGGTGCCACAGATTAGATGATTGTTCAGCAAATATTCACTCCCCTGCCCCACCATGGGAGGAGTCTCTCCCCCTCTGTTCCCTCTGAGGCTGGGCTTAGCCGTGTGGTTGTTCCAGCCTGTAGAACTGGGTGGAAGTTTCAGTGCTCCAGTCTGTGCTGAGGTCGGAGGAGGCCTTGTGTGTATCTGCTTGTCCTCATGCAGTCTGCCATCACCACGAAAGGACTGTGCCCAGGAAGCCTGAGGATGAGAGACATGGGGAGCAGACCTGGAGACCTGCTGCCAACCCAGCAGACCCACAGACCAGATGTGAAATAATACTGTCACGCGGCAGAGATTTTGTGTTGTTTTGCAGCAAAAACTGACTGGTACCTGGGGAGACGTGATGATGATGATGGAGTGTAGCAATAGCATCACGTATGGAGGGGGTCAGAGGAGCGTGATAAATGGCGTCTTTCCCCGGGCACAGTGGCAGCTGCTCTGGTCCCTGCATAGCATGTCTCGCTCTGGTGGGAGCTGGATTTGCTCCAGCGCTCCCTGCTCTGCCCCGCCCTGCTGTAGTTAACTGGGTTATTCTTTGAAAGACATGACAGTCTCTTCCAGGTCCTATGATTTAACTCCCCTCACTCATCCTGTGAAGTTAGTGCTTCCCTAGCAACCTCCAGGCAAGTCAATTATCAGCCTCCAGTTCGGCTAGAAACACTGCAATTACTCAGGAAGGATTATCGAGCCGTGCACATTTTAACCTTAAATGTTATAATTATGTCAAAACTTAAATGACAATCGTTTGTCCTTTAGATAGCGTTGTGGGAGATCTGGAGATCTTATATATACATATATTTAAAATGCAGTTAAACTGCTAATGACTCCTTTGCTGGATTTCGATTCTGAGGTAACTGTGTTGGTAGAGCCATCCTAGTAATTATCGAGAGAACAGAATGTCAACAGGGCAGCACCGTTAGGGAGAGGAAGGCGGTCCTCGGGGAATCCCAGAACAGCTACACATAAGAAGCTACAGAGATAACGTGGCCCAAACCCAGCACTAGTGCGTTTGTAGTCCACAAAAATAAAGGGACATGCCCAAGGTCACACAGCTGTTTGGCTGGAGCTGGGAACTAAGATTATGGAACGCCTACCATGAGGTTTCTAGTCTGACTCATTTTTTGTATTACTGCATTTTAATCCCTACAGTAAACTTATAAATACTATTGTCTTTCCTACTATTCTATAGCTGGAGAAACTGAGGCTCAGAGAAGTTAGCATTCAACCCCTCCCACCCCACTGGCAGACAGCCTTTTCCGGTGGCTGCACGCATTGAAGCCCACCAGGATAATTGTATTAAATTCAGGGTTTCAAATCTTAAGAGCATTCAAATACCATCCTGCACTGGACTCCTATCCATGCCTCTGATCACTGGTCACCTACTGGACAGGTTGTTCCTTCAGTTATGCAGAAGCTGACTTGAAGTGCTATCACATGATTGGCCAAAAATTGGCTTTTGTTTGGCCCACACAGTGTATTAAATTAGAACAAAACAGTTACCAAATGTGAAGGCAGGGTGCGGTGGCTCACGCCTGTAATCCCAGCACTTTGGGAGGCCGATGCAGGTGGATCACGAGGTCAGGAGATCGAGACCATCCTGGCCAACACGGTGAAACCCCATCTCTACTAAAAAGACAAAAAATTAGCCAGGCGCGGTGGTGGGCGCCTGTAGTCCTAGCTACTCTGGAGGCTGAAGCAGGAGAATGGCGTGAACTCAGGAGGAGGAGCTTGCAGTGAGCCGAGATCGCGCAACTGCACCCCAGCCTGGGCGACAAAGCGAGACTCTGTCTCAAAAAAAAAAAAAAAAAGTTGCCAAACTTGAAGAGTGTACTCTTTCACACAAAAGTCTCAACTTCCTGCATCTCTTGAAAACATTTGAAAGGCTGGCAACACTAACATTGCAGTTAGAGAGGAACACTAATGTCTCCGCGACTCGCAACATTCCCCTGCTTCACATGTGTGAGTCGCCTGAGTTTTGCCATCTGCCTGGTCCCTGGAGACATTGGATTCTGCAATTTCAGACCTGTGAGGTGGTGGGGGTGGGCAATTCTTGAGGGAATGAATGATTGTTTTCTCCTAGGCGGGTTTTTGTTGATCCGCTAGGCATTTCCCCTAGTTCACAACTATCCTTTCCTTCCTGTGTTGGGGGCTTTCACAGGGCCTGATAGGAGACATGGGGGCCACCATTTTGGTGACGCTCCTCCTTCAGCAGGTGATACAATTAGGTTTAACCATATTATGAAATGGCCACTGTGAGGGAGTGGTATGCATTTTGGCCAACAAAGAAAAAAAAAAAGCATTTACTCTGAAAAGAGGAAGTCTTTATTCACTCACCTGGGGGAACAGATTACTTCCAGAGAATTATTTACTCACTGTAAGAGCAAAGCCAGTAATAAATAATGAAAATCATGAGGACAAGAACAACACCAATAATAATAATAATGAGTAGGCTTATGAGAGTAACGTGTGGCCTTCCAGGAGCCTTTGGCTGTGAGGTGATAACATTATTCTCCCTGCAAAAGCCTCAAATGTGAGAAATGGTGGGAAATTAGGTAGACATGAGGCTTTGCTCATAACTGGAGAACACCACTTGTTTTTAGTGCGTATGCATCTTTATCAGGTAAATCTTCACGGAGCAACTTTATTTAACTAAGCATGATCTTTCTGTTATATTGAGTACATCTTTCATGAGATGGTGATTACAATCCCCATTTTCCCTCCAGCATGGCCACGACGTGTGTAAGGCATTTCCAAGGATGAGATTTCCTCTGACATGTTCAAAAAAGACAACCGTGTTTGAAAAACTGCCATAAACTAAATGAAAAGGCAAATATCACCATTTCTTCTCATATTGGGTTTTTGAGTAAAAGAGATTGGGTTTTAATCTCAGTTCTGCCATTGCTTCACTGGGGGTTTTGTTTTAATCTTAGTTTCTTCTTTTTTCTTCCCTCCTTCCCTTTCTCTCTCCTTTTCTTCTTCTTTTATCTCCTTCCTATATGGTTTGGCTGTGTCGCCACCCAAATCTCATTTTGAATTGTAGTTCTCCTAATCCCTACATGTGGTGAGAGGCACCAGGTGGGAGGTAATTGAATTAGGGAGGTGGTTTCCCCCATGCTATGCTTGTGATAGTAAGTTCTCACGAGATCTGATGGTTTTACAAGGGGCTTCCCGCTACGCCTGACTCTGATTCTTCTCTCTCTTACCACCTTGTGAAGACGGATGTGTTTGCCTCTCCTTCCGCCATGATTGTAGGTTTCCTGAGCCCTCCCCAACCCTGCAGAACTGTGAACCAATTTAATCTCTTTCCTTTATAAATTACCCAGTCTCTGTCCTTACAGCAACATGAGAATGGACTAATACACCTTTCATTAAATTAGTAGTTATCTCAACAGTTGAAAAAATGTTTTTACAAAGGTTTTGAAGCGTTGAAGATAATAAGTTATTAAGAACTAGATATTTGATTTAAGGATCACACTTCTTTTGCTCTTTTGACTCCATATCAACATTCTGGAGTTGGTAGGGCTTCTCCCATTATCTCTATTACCCAGATGGGGAAACTCTTTAAATGCTTCTCTTAAGCTCCACTGCGTGATTTTGTAAAATGTTGGGTCTAAGACCCATACCATTAACTTGCACCTCTCTGTGAAATCTGTAAACAGCTGGTGCTGATGATATTATGAACCCCTTCAAGTAGAGGCATGGTCTTCAGTCACCCAGAGGAGGCGCTCCAAACACCACTGTAGCACCAGCCTGCCTGGGACTGTCTCCCAATCCTGCTGCATCCTAGCTTAATGAACTGCAACAGACTGGGGGAACAATCTAGCCTCAGATTCTACATCTGTAAAATTCATGGGGTTTTGGTAAGAACTGAATGGTCAATACAAATGAAGCTTTTCACATAGAGCCTTGAACACAGAAAGACCTCAAAAATGATATTTGATATATAATTATTCATTGCAATTGCCAGTGTTGTTGCTTTTTTAGGAAAATGATCATTCAAGAGGCCTGAAGGAAGACTTGTGTTGGAGCCTAAGGTGGAAATATAAAGGTTTTGAATGTTATTATTGTGAAAATACAATGAATTTTCCCCAAAAGCTCTGAATATATGATGATTTAATACCGATATTTATGCTGAGTGATTTGTGTTGTAGAATTATACATCCTAAAAAAACCCCTAAAAACCTGTTTTCATGTTGCAAGTAGATAAGAAGTTTTAAAATCTAGAAAAGAATAATTTTTCCCATGATAAAGTGAGAGGAATAAAACTCCTCTCACTTTAAAATAAATAGGAAATACATACACTTTATGTTAGTTCTTTCTTCACAGCTCATTTTATTTCTTTTGATTCAGGATTAAGCACCAGAATCCACCAGGTTGAAGTGGTCAGAAATCTTCAGTTGGGCACCTGGGTGAGGATATATTATATTAGTAATTTGTTTTTTTAATGCACATACTTTTTTTGAACTGGAGATTCTAAAGGAATTTTAATGTTTTCAAGTAAAAGAACTGTACTCAGTAGTCTTGGACTGCCTAAGAAAACATCCCCTGGATTCTGTGCTGGGGACATTGCTAGGGGTTCAAGTCCACATCTGGACACAATGATCACCCTATCGCGAAGAAACCCCAAACAAATGGCAAGCAAGCAAACAAAAACAGACAAGCCAGCCAACCAGTCAGACAAACAGACAAACTCATAGACGTGTGGAAGAAAGCTGTGCTACAGAGAGTTCCTTCTGTTAAGTTTTTGTGTTCATAATATACAGTGAAGGTGAGAACATGATTTTTTTTCCCTTTACACAACCCCTTTTCCTCCTTATTAAACTTTGAGATTTGATTTTATTCTGCAGTGAGTTAGCTTTTCATCTCAAATGGTAGAAAAGGTGACACAAGTGTATCCGTGGATAGATGATTAGGTGAACTTAGAGGATGCACACGGCAGAGTTGTGTGTGTGTGTGATGTATGTAATGTGTGTGTGTGTACGCACAGGAAAACATTTATTCGAATGAGCTGAAAACACATTAACTCTGTTTATTTAAGCCAAACATGAGCATGTGAGAGCCTGTCACTTTGAGGCAGTGGAACATCCTCTAATGTCTTTTTATTATGGGAACAGTTCCATTTCTGTAATTGAAATGTCCCATCTAGTACAATAAAACCGTGAACTTCTTTCAAAGTTAATTCTTCTGCCCTCCCTCTGCTGGGACCTGCTTTAGAACAGAAAGGCTGAATGAAGTTGGTTGGACACATGATGGGCTTCTTTCTGCTTCCCCAACCTTATTCTTGACAGTCCTCCAGCTGTGGCTCCTGATGCCTGCAGAGTTGTAGGTGGAGGCAGAGGAGAGCAGAGGTGGGGCAGAGAAGGCCTCCCTTGGCTGGTGCAGATTTGATGTGGCACTGGGGCCATCTGGATGGTTGCTATACAGCAGCCACCTTATCCTCCTCTGGGGCTCTCTAGTGACTCTCCCTAAGGTTCTCTGCTGGGCACTTCAAGCTGCAGTTCTTGTGCTGTGAGTTTGGTGTCCTCTCCAGTTGGCACTCGTCACTTACTCCAACCCTCTGCCCCCTTCATGGACCCTCCAGCCTTCCAGGAAGCCTTCCTGGGCAATTGACTTCATTCATCCCTGCCCTACTGTCTTTGGAAGTGCAGTTCACCCTCAATGCAGTTTTTTCTCTCCTTCACCTTTGCTGATGTGGGTCAAGAGCCTCTCACCTCTAGATCTCTCACACTTGTCTAAGATACCTCCTAGACTTCACAGGACATACAGGGCCACCTTTTTGGGCACGCAGCCTGGACAATTGCACAAGGCAGTGCACTCAGAAGGGGCTTGTTCTTGCTGTAATGGTCTGGTGTTGCCATCTTGAAGTTCTTGATAATTTTTTTTGAACTTGTGTTTTATAAGTGAAATCTAATGGGACAATGGAGCATGCGCACATCTGCCAATGCCTCGTTCACACAGAGGATTCATGATGCCCATGAGTGAACTCGTGAGAGTTCAGAGAGACTCTGAGTCAGTACAAGGTATTATGGAAACCGCCAGCTTCCATACAGTGCCGGCAGAAAATGCACATATTAAGAGTGAAATAGAAACAGTTGAGTTTGTTTTGTGTAGGGTTTTCACTCTTTTGGCCAGAATGAAATATGTATGCATGTGTAAGCTATGAAATACAACTGTATTTGAAGTGACTTCACATGTGAGTTCAATGCTCTTATATTTGCATGTATAACTGGCATTGTTCAATGGAGAGAGAAATGTTAATATTCATGCTAATAATTTAAAATTGTGATTTTCTTCACTTAGAACAACATTAAATGTGTATGTGTACAGGAATATGCAGATGAAACTTAGCTTTTTCTGTATATGAACAGCAAGGCTACAGAGAGTTTCTTACATCTTCGTATTTATAATGTACAGTGGAAACACAAATGTCTTATTTTCCTTCTATGCAACCCCCTCCTTTTGATTTAATTCTAAAGTGGATTAAGTTTTACCCCAAATGGTGAAATAGGTGACAAAATTGTGTTTGTGGAAGATGAGATGAACGTCCACGTGCAGAGGTGTGTGTGTGTGTGCCTGTGTGTGTGCACACACACACACAGGGACACACACCGCTCTCTCAGCATTGTTTTTAGTACTCCCTGCAGGGAGGAGTCATGAATGATATTCCAAATGCATCTCAATCTTCTAAGATACTTAAGTCATCTGCTCTCCTAATAGGATCTCCAAGCTGAGGAGAAGTGATTGCTTCCATTGACCCTGAACAGAATATCAAATGTATTTGATTTTCAGAGCACTTTATCCCAGATTAGGTCTATGAAAAATCAAAGCAAATTATATTTGGCTTAGGAATGGGTGGGACTTTTTTCTAAACACCTAAAGCAGTGTTTTTTTTTTTTTTTTTGAAACAGAGTCTCATTCTGTTTGCCCAGGCTGGAGTGCAGTGGCATAATCTTGGCTCACTGCAACCTCCGCCTCCCAGGGCGCGCACCCCCACACCTGGCTAATTTTTATATTTTTAGTAGAGGCAGGGTTTCACCATGTTAGTCAGGCTGGTCTGGAACTCCTGACCTCCTGATTCACCCACCACGGCCTCCCAAAGGGCTGGGATTACAGGCGTGAGCCACCGCGCCCAGCCTAAAGCAGTGTTTTTAAAGTGTGATTCACCGACAACTTGTACCAGAACAACCTGTGAAGCTTGCTCAGTAAAATCACGTTTTCTGGGCCCCTCTCTAGATTCAGCAAATCAGAAAATCTGGAAGTGAGGCCAAGAAAGCTTTTAGCAAAGTCATCAGGGGTTCTTACTCACATCAAGTCTGAGATGCAGTGATTCCCCGGCGGCCTTTCTGACAACTCTGGATGAGAGGGCCTGGTTCCTGCGTGGGATGCTTTGGATTTGGTTGTCCTCAGGCCATCTGAACTTGTGAATTAGAGTTGGCAGCTAAGAAAACCAAGAGAGGAAAATGCACCATTCAGAAAGACTCCTCATCTTCTCTCCTCCATCTGCCAGGGCCACTGTGGCCAGAAGCCCAATTTTACCCATTTAATGGAGAAGATGGAAAGTGCCTGGGCATTTTGTCACCATGAGTATGAAGAGAAAATTGTGATTTTCCCATCTGAGTATTTCTTTGAGGAACGTTGACCTTAGTGGAGTTATCAGATGTTCCCTGGATTCATTCATTTGTTCCTCCATCCATTCTTTCTTGCATTCAGTGAACATGTATTGATTGGCCCTATGCCAGGACCTGGGCCAGCTAGAGGAATACAAAGACCAACCAAACAGAGCCCGTGTTCAAGTGTGAAAGTGGATGATCAGAAGGGGCAATGTGTTATTCTATGACAGCAGTGAACCCACCTCTAAAGCAGACTGGTACCATTCAAAGCTTTCCAGAGGAGGCCACACCTGGACTGGGTTTTGAAGAGTGAGTAGGAGTTGGTCCAACATGGGGCTGGGCAGGGTGAGAAAGGCACTTGAGGCAGAGAGTGGTGTGTGTGACACAGAGTGCGAAACAGATTGCGGCTTGGGGTCTGTGGATCATATTGTATGACTGGGAGAGCAGCAGGAAATAAGGATAGACAGCAGGGGTGTTCCGATCCCCCAGGGTGTCATCTGTGGATTTAAGAAGTAAGAGTTTCTCTCTCAAAGATGTATAGGGATGCTGATGGGTTTGCAAAGGGGTGAAAAAGATAAGATTCGGTCTGGCAAATTTGACCATTGCTGTCACTTGCAAAGGAACAGAAAGCAGAGAGACCCATTAAGAGATAAGTCCTGGCCGGGCACGGTGGCTCATGCCTGTAATCCCAGCACTTTGGGAAGCCAAGGTGGGTGGATCACAAGGTCAAGAGTTCAAGACCGGCCTGGCCAATATGGTGACACCATGTCTTTACTAAAAGTACAAAAATTAGCCAGGTGTGGTGACATGCACCTGTAGTCCCAGCTACTCAGGAGGCTGAGGCAGAAGAATCGCTTGAACCCAGGAGATGGAGGTTGCAGTGAGCCAAGATGGCGCCACTGCACTCCAGCCTGGACAACTGAGTGAGACTCCGTCTAAAAAAAAAAAAAAGAGATAAGTCCTGAGTTACAACAGTGGTCTTAAAATAGAGGGAAATGACTGATAAAAGAGACATTAATCTGCAGAACTCAGTAACTGACTGGATATGGGCAAGGGATGCGATGAAGGAGTCAAGAATAACACACCTGGGTTTATGACCTGGACAACTGGGTGGGTGTTATCATGCAAGATAAAGGAATTAGGAAAAACAAGTGTTTGCTGAAGAGGAAGAAGGATGATCAAGGTCATTTTGGACTCATGCCTCTGCCACACTTGGGAGAAGATATCTAGTAGCAGGGGAATCACAGGGTTGGAAAGAAGGAAGGCGGTCAGGGCTGAAGATGTAAATGTGGGAGCTATTGCGGGAGTCTGAGGCCCTGTGAGGAGAGAGTGAGACGCATGGAGTGGACTTGGAGTGCCAAGCCCAGAGCGGGTAGCATGGAACCCGGGGCCAAACCGAGAAAGAAGACCCAGGAAGGAGGCTTAGAACGACTGGGCAGAGAGGACATTTGGTGACTCTGCCATGGGTCCTTCTTGTTTGGCCACTTACTTGTCAAGTATTTCCATGTAGTAGGCCGTTGGTGACTTCTGTTTTCACCAGGAGCTACTTACTCTCCTTTCTGCTCTAATCTGAGGACCACAGGCAGACATCCTTGGCAACGGGAGGATCCTAGATGGCCCTTCCTGTGGACTCAGGCTGGATGACTTGAGTGAAGTCCAGCACCCTTGTGACTGCTTGGCACTGGTGGCCAAGAGAGGGAAGTGTAAGGAGGAGGTGGGTTACTCATCTGTGTGGCTGCTGGGCAGACACGAGGAAGCGAGTTCAGAAGCCAAACGCCATGTCAGAGGTGGCCATGAGGCCACCAGAGCCTCTGTGAACCCCCATCGAAGGCACTTGTCATTGTCATGCTTAACACAGTGATGGGGGGCAGTGTGAGGTAATGGGCAGGTGCCCCGGCTTTGGGGTTAGATCTCCCTGTTATCTTTCTAAGCCCTGTAACTTTGGGAAAGAAGTTTCTTTAACTTCCTACATCTCAGTTCTCTCCTCTCACTAAACTGAGAAAATACATAGTCCTAGGGTTGTCCTGCAGATTAAAACAGGTAAGTATGCCTCTGTGAATCCTCCAGCACAGTGCTTGGGACGGGGTAGCAGGTGTTCCGGAAATGACAGCCACCTTCTCCCTTCCCTCTTCCCTCAGCCCTGGCCAGAAGCATGGTACTCACCTGCAAGGGGTTTTGAGGGTTTGGGCTGAGACTTACACTTGAGTCCATGAGACAAACATGCAGGACAGGGTGTTTCAGGAAGAGGAACAGCAAAGGCTAAAGTGAGGAGCTGTGGAAGGGCATGGCAAGTTTGAGGACGGATAACTAAATAAGTGATGTAGTGACAATGTCATAAAACATTGCTGGGGATGAGCCTGGGAAGCTATAGATGGGGCTAGATTTTAAAGAGCGTTGAGAGCTCTGCCAAGGAGTCTTACTCGATCCTGTAGGCTTGATGGGATGGGAGATGGGGGTGATACTATGACATCAGTGCTCTAGAGTCATTGTTCTTTGACAGCTTCTAACAAGGAGCAGTTTTATGGCTCTATAGGGAAACTCTTACAGAGGAATGTTAACCCCCTGATAGCTGAGGGACAGAAACATACTGAAGGGAGAGGCTGAGGGCTTCCCAGGACCCCACCAATATAAATTACCAAACTGCTTATAGCTAAGACCCCATTGCCTGGAAACCAACTGACCACCATGGCCTCAGAACCTGGGCGCTTTGACAGCTGGATTCTTGACATCCGTTGATCTAAAGCTAGAAACCTACTACTTCATCACCTTCAATGTGTTTCTCAGTGTCTCCTTTCCTGACTGTGGAAGGCAGGTAAATTATGTGCTTATTATGTGTTAGGCTCTGTGCCAGGTCTTCTGCTTTGAATTCTGTGCTATAATTCTCAAAACCACGTTTCAGGACGGATACCATTCCCTGTCTTACAGCGGAAATACCAAGACTCAGAGAGGTGAAGCAGTTTGTCCCTAGTCACTCTGGTTATAAATGGTGCTGCCAGGATTCACACCATGGCTTTCTGACTATAAAGACCTGTTTATTTTACTGCCACTTCCATCCATCTCCTGTCCTGTGGCCAAGGCACCCTAACATGACTTCCTGTGCTTGTGGTCCTGAGGCAGGTTTGGGTGCCTGGGAGGGTGGAGGAAGGGAGGGAGCAAGCTCATGCTGGGACCATCTACAGACATTGTCCTGGAAGGTTTGCTTTCGGTCAGTCTCCATTTATTTTCAAGGTTTTGTGAAGAGCTGGTGCTTTAACAAATCTGAAATTCTAAAGGCATCAGAACGCTGCTGAAAACGAAGTGTCCCAATGTTCTGCAGGTCCAGCGGAACCCTAGTTCAGAAAACCCACGACTGGCAGGGCTGCTGATGTTCACCTCGCAGCTACAGGCAATGGCCATTGGAGGCACTTCCTCAGCCTTCAAGGCATCTGGGGGCTGTCGACATAGCTGGGACTTCATAAGCCCTGCTGAATGTGGCAGCTTTTCAGGGAGGGAACCCGGGCCAGAAACATTCATAATTAGCTGTGTATTAGCCCAACCTCAGGGACTAAAAAGCCAGGCTGAGGTCAATTCCGGAGAGACGGATGTGCTTCCCGCCTCCCTACGGGCAGGCAGCTGTCTATGGAATGTCACGGGGAGGTGGCACAGAGCAAAGCTCCCTGCAGGCTCCCTGTCGTTCGAACCCATGGAAGATGATGCTGTCTTGCAAAGGATAGTCATGGCTACTCTGCCACCCTGCATGCCTCAGTTTCCCTCATCCCCAACTATTGTACAGCACTGCCTTGAACAGGAAAAATGATGACTTTTAGGTGAGGAAAAGGAGTAACCACAGCCTTGTAAGAGACTGGAGGGAGGAGGTTTGGGGGACGGGGGTCAGCCTATAGTCTAGTAGAGACCGTGTGGGTCTGAGCCCACAGCTTCCAGATTGCAATGGGACAGAGAGGCCTGGCTGTGCCCTGTGTGTGGCAAGTGAGTGATGGAAGGTTGAGGGTGAGGTAAGTGCCTTGAGTTCTTCTTCTCTGTCTGGGGCTGAGCTTGCCCAAGAAGGGACAAAACCATAATCAAAGGCACAAATTGGATTTTCTAGAAACTTTGGCATCTGTCCTGCTGCAGGCCTCTGACCCCGCTGCCCTACCTGCACGGCTGCCCCTCAGCACCTCCTGGCCTGTGTCTCTGTAGACCTCCAGCCAGTCTTGTTTGATATAACCTCCTCTTACTCTACATTCTTCTTGAACAATGTCCAGTGTTGTCCCTTCCATCACGTGGGAAGGGAGAAAAGGGATGGAGCATGTTCCCCACATCAGTGCTTAATGGTTTGCATTGTTTATGTCACTTAATTCTAAAAATAATCCTATACGGTATGTGCCATTTCATAGACTGGGAAACCGAAGTTCATGAAGTTTGGGTGATTGACCAATATCTTTTAGCTGGTGATTGACATTTGAATCCACTTCAAAGGTTGTATAACACTTCCTCGCACCAGGGAAAGAGATCCAGTGTTGGGGCATTTAGCTTCCTTTCCTCTCCCAGAGAGGCCTCCTTCCAGAGACTTACAAAGGACTGGGGTTCCTCACCTCCCCAGGCACTCCTTCCCTGCATAGCATCAAGAGGTGTCCCTGTGCAGGGTAAGAGTCTGGCATAGGGGTCACTTTGTGTCCCACTTCTGTCTCTTTCTAGCTGCATGACACTGATAGAGTTACTTAACTTCTCTTGGTCTCAGTTACCTTATCACTAAAGGGAACTGCAGGGGTAGATGGTAATACCCCATAGGATTATGTTGAGGTTTAAAGAAAGAGTGTGTGCAGCATAACTTGTGCTGTTCCTAGCATCGAGTACATACCAATGAATGGAAGTAGTCATTGCCAGGCAATTTTTCGACACATCAGTTTAGTTTGATCCATATCTAGGAACACCTGAGTGCTGAGAGGTACAGATGCTGTGTGATGTAGTGGAACAGCCACTGGACCCAAGTCAGAGCAGTCGGGTACGTGTCTTGAATCAGCCGCCTGCTAGTCTGAGAGTGTGGATGAGACATGGAATCCCTCCAAGCCTCAGTTTCGTCTTCTGTAAACTGGGAGCTTAGCAGTGACCCCTGTCCCATGTGCTGACCCCATAGGGCTGTTTAGAGGATCTACAAGGTGATGTCCATGCCAGAGTGGTATGTAGAGGAGCTGTTAGTGCTGCACAAAACTGGGACAGGACCCTGTCCCTGCCCTGGAGGAATGCTTGGTGTGATTGGCAACACTCAGTTAGGAAACTCGGGCAAAACATTGGTATCACACCAGGGCTGACGTGTTGCTGCAGACAAAGCTGGACACTCTGGCCCATAGCCTGCTGCTGGCGTGAGGCTTGTTTGGATTTGTGGGTCCTCACTGCAGATGGAGGAGCTCAGCAAAGCTCTTGAGGAGATTTTTGCTTTCAGGAAACAAATTCAGTTCCTATCTTTGGATTTCTGTTGTCTTTCAGGGCCAGCTGGGTCTGCCTGAAATCTTGGCCGTCATTTGAGGATATTTCCGTGCAACTGGAGATTATTCCAAAAAAGTCTTCCCGCTTCTCTGCTCCTTCTTGCCTTTTCCAGCTTGTCCCAGAGTTTCCAGGGGAAGGGAAAGTGGAATTCGCTCTCTTCGTCCCTGTATGTGAGGCGTGGCATTAGATGGTGTGCATGTGTTTTTACGTTGCATCTCCACAACATTGTGACCTGGTGGATGTTATCATCAGTTTACAGATGTTGAATGAGAGTCGGAATCAGTAAATTTGAAGGAGAATTTTATTCCTGGGTTCACATGCATGAAACGTATGGAACATATAACCTGTGTTCACTTTGGGGTGGAGAGTTAACATTTAAATGTATTCTATCTGGATCGTAAACGTAAAAAGGTGAACTAGAGTACAAGTCCACCCTCTGGGCAGTCTTAAGACACCAGTCCAAACCTGTTCGCAGACATCCATCCATCAAGAAGGAAGCCTCTGCGGCCCAGTGTGGCTGTCAGGTCAGAACCATATAAACAGGAGGAGGGCGCTCGGTGGTTGGATGAAGTGAAGTCTTCTGGCTTGGCTTTTTGTCCTCCTTAAGTCAGCCTTTGATTAAAATCTGCCAATAGTTAGTAAGGTAAAGGGACTTGCAGCAAGCGGGACGCATCTGGTCTCTGTCCTGCCATGGTCGGGAACTTAAAACTCCAAGGTCTAGGCTGGGCGCGGTGGCTCAAGCCTGTAATCCCAGCACTTTGGGAGGCCGAGACGGGTGGATCACGAGGTCAGGAGATCGAGACCATCCTGGCGAACACAGTGAAACCCCGTCTCTACTAAAACTACAAAAAAACTAGCCGGGCGAGGTGGTGGGCGCCTGTAGTCCCAGCTACTTGGGAGGCTGAGGCAGGAGAATGGCAGGAACCCGGGAGGCGGAGCTTGCAGTGAGCTGAGATCCGGCCACTGCACTCCAGCCTGGGCGACAGAGCGAGACTCCGTCTCAAAAAAAAAAAAAAAAAAAAAAAAACCAAAAAAACTCCAAGGTCTTTTGGCCAAAGGAGGAGGGTTCATCAGTCCACTGAAGGCATGCAGGACTTTTATTTCAGTTCTCACAGATGAGGGAACTCAGGCTTGGAGAGGCTGAATAACTCACTCAAGGGTGTAAGTGCAGGAGCTGGTAAGCAGCCATATCAGGCTTTAAACCATCCTAAGCTGCTACTTCTACGCTTAGCTCTGTATTTTCTCCAGAAGGTTCCCTCCATCCTGTGCCTTGGAAGACCTCACACAGCTGCGAGCTCACACATCTTCCAGCCTTTACCCCATCGACACACTGACTCCTACGCTGCCTGCTAGCATACCACGTGGGGGTGGCTTTGTGTGGCATTTGTGAAGTTGGTTGAAGCACCACCCAGGGAGAGTGTAGTTCGTTTTCATAAACAGATAAGATTCTTGAGGGTAGGATTTATGTATTCATTGAACAGATATGAATTGTGCATTGACTGTGTGCAGACACCATTCTAAGCACAGGGGATAAAGCAGTGGACAGAAGGGACACATTCTATTGTTTTCCTGAAACGTATATTTCAGTGGAGAGCAGACAGAGAATGTTAACTATCCACAAACTTACTAACTAGCCAGCTGACCAACACGTACAGTTTGCCAGGTGGTAGAAGTGCCATGGAGAAATAGAACAAGAAATGGATGGGATGGGAAGTATCACCGGGGGAGGTGTTTACCATTTAAAAAGGCTCAGACACAGCCTGCTGCAAAATAACATTTGAACACAATCTGAAGGAGATAAGGGACAAGCAACGGAGCTAATGCGAGGAGCCTGGAGGGCATTATGCTAAGTGAAATAAGCCTGGCACAGAAGGAAATACTGCATATGTTACTTGCATGTGTACTTTAAAAAAAATCAAACTTACAGAGGCAGAGACTAGAGTGGTGGTTACCAGGGATTGAAGGCCGGGGTTCGGGAAATGGGGAGATGTTGGTTAAAGGGGGCAAAGTTTCAGTTAAACAGGAAAAATAAATTCTGGAAATCTATCGTACAGCACAGTGACTATAATTAATAATAAACTGCCCAAAGAATAGATTTTAAATGTTCTCCTATCAAAATTGAAAAGCATGTGAGGTGATGGATATGTTAACTAGCTTGATTTCATCATTCCACAATGTATACATATTTCAGAACATCATGTTGGACTCCATAAACATTTGTTAATTAAAAAAATGTAAAAAGATAGAATGGGATGAGCACTCTAGGAAGAGCACTTTGCAATTGCAAAGGCCCTGAGGTAGGAGGTGCGGGTCTGTTTGCTAGTGGAGGGTAGGCTCATGGGACTGGCATGGACCAAATGGGACAGGTGTGAGAGACAGGCCAGAGAAGTGACAGGCGGGATAGAAGAGGGGAGCT
The DNA here is from genome assembly GCF_037993035.2 of Macaca fascicularis. NCBI lineage: Eukaryota > Metazoa > Chordata > Mammalia > Primates > Cercopithecidae > Macaca > Macaca fascicularis. The sequence goes on along the minus strand of NC_088386.1, from coordinate 9,522,790 downwards.
CCAGGTGGACATAAATCATCCTGTTTAATTTGTCCTTTTTTGTGAACAAGACAGGGAGTTAGAGGAAAGTTCTGAACTGAGGAGTGACATGACCTGAGTCACATTTTAACAGGATCCCTCTGGCTGCTTCGTTGGGAAATACCAGAAAGAAGAGGTGCTCAAAAGTTAGGAAGCTATTGCAACAATCCAGGCAAGTCGGTTAGTGCCCAGGACTATATGTGCCTGTGTTTCTTTGTGTTCCAGTCTCCTTCTGCTATAGCTTAGAAAGGAACGCTTGGCAAATTGTACATGCTCCAGAAAAACTTGTTAGAAAATGAAAGCAAGAATGACAGTGTTGTGTGAGTGTGAGCGTTACTGCTGGGATCCAAGCCTCAGCTCCGCTACTGTGCAAGATGTGTGGCCTGGGATAGTGACTTTACCTCTCTGTGCCTCAGGCTGCAATCTGTAAATGGGAATAATGACAGCAGCAACTCCATAGGCTTTTTATTGGGGGTGGGGGCGGGGTGAGAATTGCATGCAATAATGTATATGAAGTGCTTAGAATAAGAGGGCCTGGACCATAATTAGTGCTCAATAAATATCAATAATTACCAGTGCAAGAAACGGTTTTATGCACATTTGTTGAAGAAGACAGGAAAACGTTGAGAGAAACATAAAAATCTCTGTGAATTATTTGTGAATTTGGGAAATTCAGAATATTCACTTTGCTGTATTTCCATTCAAGCCTTGTGATTTTTGTCTACTACATTTTTCTTTCCTGTTATAGAATCAGATGTTGTTTTTGGTGATGTAAGTTACCAGGGCTGGTGGTCTGATCTGGAGGAACTGGGAGGTGAGTTTCAGCCCCCTCCCCCAGATTCTCTCCGTTGCAGAACAGCGCTGTGTCCTCTTCCTTCAATCAAGCTTCAAAGCTTCATGGCAACCACATTTAACGTTTATTGCTAATGTTATTAGTTTCTAATCAGAGCCTACTGCGATTATTACCTAATAGCTATTGCTTTGCACTTCCAACCAGATGTCAAAAATAATGAGCCAATAAGACTGCTATTAATTTAGACTGAATGACAATTTTAGGCCCTCGGAGCTGAAGATTAGGGGCCTCGTAAAAGCAGGGCACAAAATTCGAGTGCTCAAAAGTAATAGCAAAAATGGTGAGGATATGAATTAAAGGTAAGTGTTTCTAATTTACAAATGAAACTTACAGCTTGGAATATCAATGTTTCTCCTGCATTCTCCTATGATGAATGGAGCAGTCCTCATGGATCCCAGCCTCCGGGATTTTCGTAGAATGGCTCAGAAAATTTGCTGTCTATAGGAAGAAGAGATGATATTAGCATAGATCTGTTTACCATGGTCTTGTTTGGTTCCAGTGAGAGAATGGGGCCAGGGCAGCAAGTGCCTGGAGAGGAGACCTTCTCCCGGCATCACGCATTCTTCCGTGAAACACGTCTCCATTTTCTGACAGGCTCTGGTGCATTCTGATTGACCTCCAGATGCCTTTCCTGACATGCACCCCATCGTAGATGATTACCCCCCTTCTAACTCACAGATGCTGTCATCCTGTACGCTACTGGGTGTGGGATGCTTGGGTTCAAATCTTAATTGCATTATGCTCTGAGGGTGTGACCTTGAGCAAGATGTCCATCATCTCTGAATCTTAGTTCCCTCCCTTTTTAAGGTGTCCATATTAATAGCACGTATCTTGAAGGATTACCACTGAGCATTGGAAGAAATAGCAGATACAAGGATCTCGGCACAGTGCCTATCACACCAATGAACTGGAGAAATTATCACTGTTGCTTGAACACAAGGGCTCTGTTTCTCTTTCACCTTGATCATTTATTCCCTCTGTTTATTCACGCCTTTAGGTACCTATTTATCAAGGCAGGGGAAAAATTTTGAAAAGTTCACTTCTTTCCTTCCTCCAGTCCTCGTATATTAATTCTTAGGCTCAGGCCTGTTTCATTTCACTGTGTTCTACCATTTTGAAGACAAACATTGTCCAAAGGCACGCTATGGCTCCTTTTGGCATATATCTGTTTACCATGGTCCTGTTCGGTTCCAGTGAGAGAGTGGGGCCAGGTCAGCAAGTGCCTGGAAGAGGAGACCTTCTCCAGGCACCACGCATTGCTCCATGAAACGTGTCTCCATTTTGCTGCCAGGCTCTGGTGCACTCTGATTGACTTCCAGATGCACCAGAGCCTGTCATATAAGGGGGTGGGGTACAGAGGTGGAGACCCAGTCTGTGCTACAATACCGTTAGTGTCTGGTGGGTGTCATGGAGGAAAGAGATCCCTGGTGTAAGGGCGAGGTGAGCAGAGAGCTGTAAGGCTGCAGAATGGTGTCCTGTCTGGCCCGAGATGTTGTTGGAGAGACAGGCTAATTGCTCTCAAATGGCTAATTTTTCCACTAGGCATAAAGATACACTCCATGGATGGACATCAGAAATGATGTCCTCCATCCACCTTTAACTTTTTAAGGCCTGGCCCATAAACCCTCCCTGTCAGGCTTCCTGGTACCTCTTCCCTGGCTGCCAGCTGGATGCTGAGGCCCTGGGGGGCTGAGCCACTACTGGTGGGGTGGAGTCTGGGCCTGAATGGCTGAGTGAAACAGAAGTCATGGGATGGGCAGGTGAGCACATGCACCGTCATGGTGTTGACACATGGTGGCACAGGATTGTCTGTTACAGCAGCCAGGCTTCTCTGACTAATGCAGACCAACAGGACTTTTCCAGGCCATTCGGGAAGCAGGCAGAGGGTGCTGCAGCCAGGGGGAACAGCGTGAGTCTAGATGGGCATTGCGGAGCGAGATGCCCCCTGTGTGCTCTAAGAACTAAAGGGGACCAGGATTGCAAAACGACATGGTGCGAAGCAGATGGGGAACGTGGAGGCAGAAGGAGCTGGCTGCAGAGAGGCTGAGGACATGCATGCCATCTGGGGTTACTCAGGAGGCAGTGGGAGCCACCAGGGACTGTTGAGCAAGAGCTCTGATGGAATCTTGCTTTGGACGTGCCATGCTGGTGGCACTCCTCCAATGGAGGTACAGGACCCATGCCAGACTGATGAATCAGGAGGCTCTGGGAATGACCCAGGAGGCAGCATGAAGGCCTGGACTAGGAAAGTGTAGGGAGGCAGGAGCAGGGCTTATTGAGGAATTATTTAGGAGGTCGAATTCAAGGGACTCAGTGGTTGTTTTTTTTAGCATATAGATTTTTGGTGTGCAATATGATGCTTTGATCTATATCTAAATAGTGAAATGATTACTACAGTCATGCAAATTAGCATGTCCATCACCTGCCATCGTTACCTTTTTATGTTGTTGTAAGAGACCCTAAAATCTCCTCTCCGAACAAATTTTCAGTATATCATCCAATAACATTAACTCTAGTCCTCATGCTGTTCGTTGGCTCTCCAGAGCTTTTCATCCTGCATAATGGCAAGTTTGCCTCCTTTGACCTACCCTTCTCCATTTCCTCTCCTGGTAAGCTCAGTGGCTGTTTTGAACTGGGGTAGTCTTGCTGTTCCTTTTACATCCTTGTATCCACTCCCTTTCTATTATATATTTATTTCCTGTTTGAATGTGGGGACACACTGACTAATGCAAATGTTGAATTGGTTCTTGTTTTCTGGTGCATTCTTGCTGGCAACAGAAGATGCTGATCTAGGCTGATGCCAGGCAAACCCTACCTTGTCCTGCCCCTGACACTGCCATCATCCAGGCAGTTCTAAGGACGCGCTGGGGGAGCCGAGCACCCAGGTGCGCATTTTCCCATCTCTGCCTTCCATGCTGTGCCCCCTCCATGGATTCTTCCATTAGTGACCCTGGGATTTTAAGACTTGTAGCCTGAGCACTCACAGGAAGGTGTGGGGACTGAGTAATCCTCTCAATTGAGCCTGTTAATAAATTCGTCATCACACTAGAAGAGGGGACATGATTTTAAATTGATTCGTGCAGAATTTTCATGTGTTCAGCACAGCGAACTCTGCTTTTGGTGCTCTGGTTAAGCGTTGGTGTGTTAATTGAGTCACCGGTTCAGCCTGATTATTCTTGCTGCTGTAAAAGTAGAAATCAGTATTAATATTTCCTCACTGTTAACAGTCTCTCTAGAACCAATATTTTTTCCCCTCCTTCTCCTCCTATGACTTTGTTATCTTTGCATTTCTAATTGTGTCTGAAATTTACGGAGTGTCTTTTTTTTTTTTTTTTTTTTTTTTTTTTGGTAAAGAACTACAGTTTGTGATGATGCTGCATTTCACATCACGTCTGGGATCAGTGTTTGTAATAGATTCTCTTTTATGCTCAGCTCCTGAAGAGCACTCTCATTATCTGATAAGAGAAGATGATCTTTGCTGGCCTTCTGAGGTAATGAATCCTTTTCATTTGTTTTCTTGCATACTTTCTAGGTCACTGAGCGGAGGGAATTTTTGTCCAACGTGCACCTTGACAGAGCTTCACTGACCACGGGCTGTGTCTCCCTGCGGCCGCGCAGCACCTCTGACCACAGACCTCTCTCCAGAGCCGTGTGTTTGCTCCTCACCTGACAGGCTGTGTGAGAACCCATCTGTGCTTCCCCGGGATGTCTGCCTGCATGCATGCACCCCCCGACTGTGCATGGGAACCCTGCTGGGCCTGTAGGTGGAATTATTTCTCAGCTTTAATCTGAGTACATAATCGAGGCTTGTGCCAGCAAGGACTCCCATCCTTTTCTTTCCTCACACTCCACACGTAGTGCTGCTCAGTGATTTTCCTGTTCCTCTAGGAACGGCTCCCACCTGCTTAGAGTGTAAGATTTATCTCCTTAGCACGCCGTGGGAAGTCTCCTAAAATCCATCCACTGCTTATCTCTTTGGTCTCATCTCTCGGCCCCCTGTGATGAAACGCTGATCTCCAGTCATGCAGAGGTGCTTGCAACTTTCTGAAAGCTCCTTTCAAAGGTGCCTTTGCCTGCTGTTCCCTCTTCCTTCAGGGTCCTTCCCCAATAGCCACTGCTCTTGGCTAAGTTCTGAGAGGTTGCTGCACCTCCTGGGGGTGTTGGCCATTTTCTCCCTTCGAGGTTCTTTTTTTTTTTTTTTTTTAAATTTATTTATTATTATTATACTTTAAGTTGTAGGGTACATGTGCATAACGTGCAGGTTTGTTACATATGTACACTTGTGCCATGTTGCTGTGCTGCACCCATCAACTCGTCATTTACATCAGGTATAACTCCCAATGCAATCCCTCCCCCCTCCCCCCTCCCCATGATAGGCCCCGGTGTGTGATGTTCCCCTTCCCGAGTCCAAGTGATCTCATTGTTCAGTTCCCACCTGTGAGTGAGAACATGCGGTGTTTGGTTTTCTGTTCTTGTGATAGTTTGCTAAGAATGATGGATTCCAGCTGCATCCAAGTCCCTACAAAGGACTCAAACTCATCCTTTTTTATGGCTGCATAGTATTCCATGGTGTATATGTGCCACATTTTCTTAATCCAGTCTGTCACTGATGGACATTTGGGTTGATTCCAAGTCTTATTGTCTGCCTTTTTCTCTTTCTCTACTAGACTCTAAGCTCCCATAAAGGGGGGCCTCTGTCTCACCCCCATCTCTGTGGCCTCCATCTAGCATGTGTCCTAGATGTGCTGGTCAAGCCTTGCTGAGCGCTGCCTTTTCATGCGTATTAGGACAATTCAGCCCAATGGCAAGTGGCTCGTTCCATCTCCAACACACTCCTGTCAACCATCCTTTTCCCTGGCTCTCTTCAGTTTAACCCTTTGTGGGCATACCATCGTGCATTAGTTGGAATCAGATTGATACTGGAGGTGCTTTTATTTTCCAGCAATGTCTGGGGAAAGTGTGCCTGTGTACTTTTCACGTATGTCTGTTGGAGGAAAAGTTTTCATCATGCATTTATTCTTGTATCGATTGCACAAAATTGCTTAAGGTTCTCCTCTGTGTGTGGTTTCTTGGGAGCTTGGACCACTTTACATGATGAATACGACAGAGTAGAGTCCCTGTTAGGAAACAGGCATCTATAGAATGCTATGGGTACATCAAGAGCCGCCTGATGGAAATGGGTCACAGCTGGCACTCCAAAGGAGGCAACGTTTGAGCTGCGTTGGCAGGAAAAGCTGGCATTTGCCAATGAGGACTTGGAGGGTTCTCCAGGAGCGGGGCATGCAGAGAGCCCATTGCGTGGAGACTTGTAGGGAGCCATGGGGACTTTGGTTTGTCTTAAGGACAACGTGTGTTTGTGCGTACAAGGCGGGGGGCGGGATGAAGAATGGCAGATAAAGCTGAAGAAGTGAGTAGAGGCCAGATCACAGGCTCCTCCTTGTGTCCTGGATAAACATGGGGACGCTGGAGGTTTAATCAGCGGCATGGCGTGGTAAGATTTCCAAGTAGAAAGATGATTTTGGTGATGAATTGCAAGGACTGGCCGATTCCCCTGGTGGTAGGAAAACAGGTGACCAGGCTGGTTTCCAGTGGATCTGGGCTGGGGCTGTGCCTCTGGGTAGTGGTTAGGAATAAGCTGAGAGACAATCTCAAGTCAGGCTCTGCTGTGGGGCATGTGTTCCCTGCCGAGTGTGTGAGATGTGAGTGCCTGTCCTGCCAGCTGTGCTTCCTTCCCCCGTCTCGTGGTGCTGGGGGCTGAGCCCTGTGACTCCAACTGACAGCTTCATTTCACAAATTAAGCATACCATGCAAGTGAACGGTTTCAGAACCACAGCATTACAGGATAAGAAAACCTCAGTAGCCCTAAGTCTATGACGCTCCTGAAGCAAACAATTCTCTGAAACATTTACCCAACACCTCAGAGCTCCCCGCAACAGGTCTACCTCTTTGGAAAGGTCAGACTTTTTAAAGGTTAATTGTTACCCTTAAGAAAAATGCAAAACAAACGGCATGGCTGCATATTTAATAGGTGTTTGGTACAACATTTCCCAGAAGCACAATTCCTGACGATTTGATTTTAAAAAAGAATGGTCTAGAAATAAAGTGCCCTTGGCAACTTCTGACTTGAAGAAAGTGAATATGCCACCTGTGGTTTAAGGAGTATTATTATTATACGTCTGAAATGTCCTCTCCCTCCTCCCCTTTCCCCAAAGAAAACAAACTGAGTCAGACAGTAATTTGACCATTGCTAAGTCCTGGGTCTTTGCACAGTGACGGCTGAACAGCCGAGCATAGAGCAACCTGGATATCTTATCCTTGGCTGCCTTCTCTTGCCTACTCTTTCTCCCTCAGCTTTCTCCTCTGCTCCCAGCATTGACCAGGCACCTGTCTGAAGCCGAGCTCTCCATCGGACTCCCCAACACCTCCCACATAGCTTACCAAAGAGCTCTCCCCGGACACCTTGCTGGCTCCTCAGTGCAATTTGTCTAAACCAATTTAGCGTCCCTCTTTTCCATGGCTCTGGTTCTGCCCTTAACTTCTTCCCTCTGCTGAGCTCTCCTCTCCTCCCTGTGCTCATCTCGCCTCCAGCTTGGATTCTCTAGTTGTTTTCTCAGGACTCATTGTTCTTCTAGCACTCCGTCCACCCTGGTGCTGGGTCCTATGGAGCTGTTTTCTCCCAGTCTATCTCAGGACTGTCTGTTTTCATTGCGGCAGCCACGACTGTAGTCGGAACCTCTCTCCTGGATCACTGCAATAACTTCCCGATTGTCTCTATTATAGATCATCCATTTTACCCACTGACACAAGACATTTTCTGGAAGATCCATTATGATTCTGCAAATTCCTTGATCAAAATTTTTACTGTTTCCTTACTGTCTATGGCATGAAACTCAGAATTTCAGTGTTCACTGCCTTTCTACCTTAATCCCTTACTACCTTTTCTTTTCAGTAACCTTCATCACCTCGAAGTGGATGATCTCCGTTTTCTAAGCTGGCAGCTCACCCCCTCCCTCTGTGCCTCTACTGCTGCTGTCCACACACCTGGAATGCCCTCTGCAGCCTGCACAGGGAGTCCCCCCTCCTTCAAGCATTGGTCAGAGGCCCCATCCTCCTATGAGCTCCCTGGTTGCTGCAGTCTGGTGCATTCCTAGAGTGCCATTTCTCACAGGTCCCTGGGTACAACAGCTGTTTGTATCTGTTGGTTATGAATCTGGGGGGAACGGTGGCATATTTGTCTTAAAGCCCCACAGGCAAACTTTCTGAACCTCTGGTTTTTAGTCTGTAGAATGGGTATAGCCGTTCCTTCCAAATAGGTGTTTGAAGAATATTCAATATTAAAGCTCAATATGTATAAGTATGTAAAGCTCCTAACAGCGTATCTGGAACATAGTAGTAAACACACAATCATTGTCCATAGCAGGTACGGCCATTTTCAAAGGAAGGAAAAAAGGAAAAGAGGAAGGAAAGAAGGAAGGCTGAATAAAGGAAGGAAGAAAGGCAAGAAGGGAGGGAGGGAGGAAAGGAGGAAGGCAGGAAGGCAGGGTGAGAAGAAGAAAGGAGGGAAGGGTAAGAAAGCTAATTTTCGAGCACTTCCTTAACCGTGCCCCTGCCTGCAGTCAGATCCCCATGCCTTTACCCATACTCTGGGTTTTCCTGAACACGCGGCCATGTGCTGAACACGCTCTCCTTCCAGCTCCAGATGTTTTCCTGCAGCTCTCTACCTCGGCTGGCCTCTTTGCGGGGAATTAACGGCCTCTCCTACTTTCTGGCTCACAGTTGCGCTGGGCCAGTGGGGCATCTTGAAAGGAGAGAGAGAGACAAGGTATTTCTTCCTGACTTCTTCCCTCTGTGGTTGCCCAGGCTGGCTGTTCCTGACCAAAGGCCTCCTGGCCTGACGCAGCTGTCTTTCCTCTTCCAGTGGCTGCTCCTGCCCCTCTTCAGGTGAGGAACACGCTGGCTTGTGGATTCCTTATTCCCTGCTCACAACGTGTAGCCCTTCATTAAACACCCCTAACACGTTCCAGATAGTCTTCCTTCCAAGACCCCGAGGAACACACTCCATGCATGCCTTGTGTTTCAAATCTCAGAATCACTGTGTCAAGCAAGAGAAGCCACCCAGGAAAGATATGTGGGTGAAGTCAAGAACAGGCAGGACCGACCTACTGCGATGGAAGTCAGAACACTGGAGGTTCAGTTTTGGATTGGAGTTGACTTGAGGAAACTTTCTGAGGTTTGGAAATGCTCTGTATCCTGTTTAGGGCGGTGGTCATGTGAGTATATGCAATTGTCAAAACTCATTGAACACATACACAGATTTTATGGTGTCTAAATGATACCCCAATAAGAAATAAATACATAGGATTACAAAGGAAAATAATCATATTAAAATATGATTATTAAGATGTCCAATACAAAGAAGATCCTTGCAGTTCCTCAACACATACAGCAACACACGCTTCAGAATCCTAAGCTCCAAAACCCCATGGATGCACTGTCTGGATGGACCTCTAACAAAGCAACCCCTGTGGGTGCAGCACCCATCTTGCTGCCCAGTACTGCATGGAATATTAATCTGGAATCCTTGCACGATCAGGTGTCACACTGAGTACAGGCAATGCCTTTTCCAAAGGAATGTATGACTCTCGGAAACAGAGACATGGTCCCTGGCACAATCCCAAGCACAGAGTAGGCACCTAAAGCTTGAAACCAGAAGTCAGCCCTCACTTAACAAATGGAAGAAGAGTCCAATGGATTCTTATTCTGGGCTAGGCAGCAGGTTAGCTACTAGAAGAGCCTATTCTTCATTTTTTAAATTGAATCTCATAAACTCAGAAGACTCCTTGGCTGTTGGAAGTTTAGATGAATCTGGCTCACCTCTCAACCCCAGGGGTTCAAAGCTTGTGAAAATGCTTTTTTTCTCCAGAGATGTCCCCTTCTCTACCCCCTTGGCTGTGACTGTCACCTCACCACTACCTCCATGATAATCTGGGCTCAGAGGTCTGCCATTTGGGTGAGAAAATCCGCTCCAGCCAAGCAATGTGTGCTGAGTGGCTTCATGAAGGACATTAGGGTGCCGTGGTGCAGGGTAACCGCTGACTGATTATCATCAGCCTCCAATGTGCTCCCTGCATGCTTGCTTGCAGTCCCCTGACTCCTTTAACTTAAATCCCAGCAGGTGACCTTCTATACCCTGAACATTCACTTGGGAAGTGGAAACTATTTCCTCTTCTTCTCCTTCTCCTTCTCCTTCTTCTTCTTCTTTTTTTTTTTTTTTTTTTTTTTTTTTTTTTTCTGAGACGAAGTCGCGCTCTGTAGCCTAGGCTGGAGTACAGTGGCTCGATCTTGGCTCACTGCAAGCTCTGCTTCTCCGGTCCCAGGTCAAGCAATTCTCCTGCCTCAGCCTTCCAAGTGGCTGGGATTATAGGCATGTGTCACCACGCCCAGCTAATTTTTGTATTTTTAGTAGAGACGGAGTTTCACTGTGTCGGCCAGGCTGGTCTTGGACTCGTGACCTCGTGATCCGCCTGCCTCAGCCACCCGAAGTGCTGGGATCACAGGCGTTAGTCATCGCACCTGGTCAAAACTATTCCTTCAACTCTCCCCCAACACAGGGGCCTATTTCTGACTTAAAAAAAAATTTTTTTCAGGGATCAACCAAGCTAAGCCGTTTTGCCTTTCATACAATTTCCTGAAATTCCAGTAAATAACTTTTTTTTTTTTCTCATCTTCTGGTATCTTGTGATGGTCCCAATGCAGGTGATCTGTCCAGGGGATGGATGAGAAAAAGACAAGAAATGATGCCCAACTGTGGCCTCCAGACTGACCCCTCCTGACACTGCGTACTCGGTAGGTGACGGGCAGTGTGCTCTTCCGAGACTGTATCTGGGGATCTGTTTCCATGCCACAGGCCAGGTAGGGGACGTACCTTGTCCCTTCTACACAGGGCTTCTCAGTCAGGCTGGGCTACTCATGGTCAGCAGAAATTTTCAGGCAACTGGGATACAGAAAGGGTGCCTGAGGGTGTGAAGGTGGTGAGGAGGGCCATGGAAGTTCCAGGCTGAGACTTTGGCATCTCTTTTTACCCTCAGAGCCAGGGTTTACAGGTTTACCCACCCATCTCTGACCCTTCCTCCAGGAACTAGGATTGGGAGGGAGTACCTGGACTAACTGGCTTTTCTTCATTCTCTGACCTCAGTTTCTGGAATTCTTTTTGGTGCAATGTGCCCCAAGATGTCCATCAAGAGTTGAAGGCAAAACAAATGGAGGGCAGCTTCATCTCCCCAAATCTTTGAGGAGTATTGTATTTCTTGCCTCTTCTCCACAGTACTTGGGCTCTGATGGGTTGCATGTGGTAGCTGCCTGTAGGGTCACACCTGCACCAGGGGGATGGGTGCAGTGTCTCTTCAGAGCCTCTGGCTTGCTCTGAAGATCCCATCTGACCAGAATGGGAAACCTAACAATTATCTTTTCCTGTTGGGAATTCAGCCTCCTCCATAAGCTCTGGCTCTGGGGACGTAAGCTGAAGCTTCCAGACCTCTTCAAGGCTTGTCTCCTGGGGACAGCAGATGACCACCACCTTCCATCTGTCTTCCTAAATGAGCAGGAATCAGCAATTCTTGTGTGGGTTCAGTTTCTCTAGGGATGTCTTGCCGGCAGTTGTTTCCCCTCTGCCTTGCTCCAGTGGGACCTGGTCTTCCAAACTGCAATCAGGAGGAGTTGGCATGGAGCTTACTGCCAAGATCTCAGGAGGCTTTATACCTCGAGGTCTCGTCTTCTTCTTCATGGTGCTGTGTGCTCAGAAACCTGCCACATAGATCACAACACCGTGCACGTTCCTGCATGCTTGAGTGCTGTTGGATATTCTTCCCCGGAGACAGGGAGAGTTATGACTTTTTGACCTTGTATAATTTTCAATTCTGGACCATGCAATTTTTCAATTTATCACCATTGCTTCTCCACATCTGAGGCCTGACTCCCTGGGAACATTTCAGCAGCTCAGAATCCTCCTCTTCAATCTGGCTCTGCCTTCTCACAGATGCCATATGTTGGCTTATGTCCATGTGGCTGTGGCCAGTGGATCCCAGCTTGCCTGGCAGTTACTCCTTAGAAGGAGACCAGGCTCTGAGGAGTCTGCCCCAGCCTTTGAATCAGGAGAAAACCCCTTCTCAGTGATCAAAGTTTTTTGTTTTTTTTTCAGGATTGTGTGTCACTTAAGAAGCTGCAGTAATCACCCATGGCCAGGATTTCCTCTGGTTGGTGGGTTGATCAGTTTATTTCTTGTCCTGCAATACCCTGGCTAAGACACCACAGAATGCTTTGTATGTGTTGCTGTCTCTACCTGCCTGACCTGTATGTTACTCCACACATTTTCATGTGAACCTCAGGGTTCTGTCACCACTCTCCCCTGGTCCAAGTATCAGCATGGCCCATGCAGGGACAGTCATCTTTCTTCCTTGAGCTGTAGGTTCCCTGGTCTCACAGTCAAGATGATGGTGCACTTAGACTCACTATTAGACTCAAAATACTGCATCTTGCATTGGGGGCCAGTTTATCTGCTAGTCCAGTGCCCCAAGGCTGCCCAGATGTCACTTGGGGCTGCTTTAGATCCCAAATACTTAGGGAGACGTGACTCAAGTCTTCAGTCTCATGGGCTATATGAGCCCAGAGTTCTCCCCACCATTTCTGTGAATTCTAAACTTGGGTCCTCAGAGTCCCCTTTGCCAACGGGATGCATATTTCTGCTAGTTCACAGATTTCCTCCAAAAATTTTACTGAAAGCTTATGTTCTGCCACTTCCGTGCTTTTTGTTTGCTTATTTGTTTTGTTTTTCATTTTTATTTTTTAGTAAAAAGTAGTTGCTATAGGCAGGTCAGCTTTCCTTATTTTCCTTTTCCTAATTACAATGATATAGTTTTATTTCTTTAATTAGCTAAGTATTTTTATGTTAGACTTTGCAGCAGCTTCAAGTATTATTTCAGATTTGGTAGGCAGCATTTCCTGCACAGGTAGGTGTGAATTTATAAGCATGAAGGTTGGAGGTTAGTGAAGATTATTTAACACTATTTGGCTTAACAGATGTAATCTAAATATAGATAAATGAGAAAAATGAGAGTTAGAACACCTATTTCTGCTATTTGAACCAACAATCCCATTACTGGGTATACGCCCGAAGGATTATAAATCATTCTACTATAAAGACACCTGCACATGTATGTTTATTACAGCACTGCTTGCAATAGCAAAGACTTGGAACCAATCCAAATGCCCATCAATGACAGAGAAGATAAAGAAAATGTGACACATATACACCGTGGAATACTGTGGAGCCATAAAAAGAATGAGTTCATGTCCTTTGCATGGACATTGACGAAGCTGGAAACCATCATTCTCAGCAAAGTAACACAGGAACAGAAAACCAAACACCACATGTTCTCACTCATAAGTGGGAGTTGAACAATGAGAATGCGTGGACACAGGGAGGGGAACATTACATACCAGGACCTGTTGGGGGTGGGGGGCTAGGGGAGGGGGAGCATTAGGAGAAATACCTAATGTAGATGATGGGTGGATGGGTGCAGCAAACCACCATGGCACGTGTATACCTATATCACAAACCTGCATATGTATCCCAGAACTTAAAGTATAATTCAAAATAAAAAAGAAAAACAAAAAACAAAAAACAAAAAAACTCCTTTTTCCATATTTATGTATGTTTCCTCAAAAAGTACAATGACTTTTCTTCCTCTGCTTCTCAAACTTGTTTTTATTAAAACCATTGCATTCTTATTATTAAGTAATTACTATATGTGTATTTTAAATAAGACTTATAATTGGATTAAATAAATATGTAGTAAGTTGCAATTGGGACTTTATTCAAATTTCCAGATATTTTAAATCACCACTTAATGGAATCCTGGCTCTAACATTGAGGCATAAGTATTCTTCACACACTGCTTTCTAGGCAATGTTCTTTCCAAACGTTCAGCCTTTCTGAAGACTGGATGTGATTGGTTTTTATTTTTTATTTTTTTTAAGATGGAGTTTCACTCTTGTCGCCCAGGCTGGAGTGCAATGGCATGATCTCAGCTCACCGCAACCTCCGCCTCCCAGATTCAAGCGATTCTCCTGTCTCAGCCTCCTGAGTAGCTGGGATTACAGGCACATGCCACCACACCTGGCTAATTTTTTGTATACACACACACACACACACACACACACACACACACACACACACACACATATATATTTCAGTAGGGACGGCATTTTGTCATATTGGTCAGGCAGGTCTTGAACTCCTGACCTCAGGCAATCTGCCTGCCTTGGCCTCCCAAAGTGCTGAGATTACAGGCGTGAGCCACCACGCCCGGCTGGATGTGATTCTTTATAGGAATTTTTGCTGAAAAACTTTTTATTTAACTGCTTAACCTAGGTAAAATAAGAATAATGATGATAATGATAATAATTTCAGCCAGGTGTAGTGGCATGTGCCTGTATGCCACAACGTCTGGAGACTGAGGTGAGAAGATCATTTGAGCCCAAGAGTCCAAGTCCAGCCTGGGTAACACAGCCAGATCCTGTCTCTAAAACATATAATAATAAAATAAAAACAAATTTTGCTTCTTTAACTCTTTTCATGAGACTTAGAAGAAAACGTGTGCATAGCTTTCTGTTCCTTCCCTAGCCAACAGAACATTTCCTCCACAGTTTTGTGATTAAAGAACATGATGTCCACCATATTTTTAAGTGATAATCTGCTTGTATTTAGTGGTGTATTGCTGCCTTTATCTCTATTTCTCTACAGATGCATTTTTCAAATGTAAGATGTCTATACCATTTTGTCTTCTTTACTCACTTATCCTAAACGTATTCCAGTGTTTCTCCAGAGTCTTCAATAAATGTAATTATTAACACCCATAATCTACCATTCTAGCTGCATTTTCAACAATCAAAGCTTTTATTTTCCCTTTAACATCTATAAATGCATTTGCACAAAAAAGCTGCTCTTAGCCTGTGGTTTTAGGTGAGTTGCCTAGGTTGGGTTCCCGACTTTGCTTCACACCGGCTCTGACTTTGTGGAAGTTACTCACCACCCTTGTGTTCTCATCTGTAGAATGCTGGTAATAATAGTGCCTTCTTCATTGGACTGGCTTGGGGATCAAATGTGTAATTACTTTGAATGCCTTTGGATCAGGGTCTGGCACAGACTAACCCCTCAATAAATGTTGACTATCACTGTTTTCCCATGCTTACTCTTATTTTTGCAAATGTCTACATTGGAAATCATCACTAGTTCCCCAGACTGCCTGTAGGTCTGTGTAAGTTGTGCAACACATACCCTTAATTCTTTTCACTCTTCACCACTTGTGGAGAATCCCCTGGAAACTCTCCTTTCTGATTTAAGTGGGTTTCCAGGCAGAGTAAATTAAAGTGTCTTGGTGTGGAGACCACCTGGCCACCTTGCCTTAATTACAGAAGTAACAATAGCATTCCCTAAGAAGACAGCTGCTGCTTCTGAAAATTTAGGTGACATGTGCCTTGTGGAACATGCTTTGTGTGACAAGAAGCAATTGAATTTCTTTGCAGGTAGACACAAGCAAAGAGGCAACTAAGAAATTAGAAGATTGTATAAGAAGCTGCATAGAATCACAATGACTGTGTTGTCCTGAAACCAACCCAGGTGACTTTCTGAATAAATTGGTGTTCAATTAATTTACTGTTAACTAGTACCCCTATGAACAGCTACATTGCTTTCTAGTTCCAATTGGATCGTTACGAAGTTTGGCAAGTTGAATTTCTTTTCTCTGTGTCTCAAATCTGCCATTCTTCAAACGGAGAGAAAGAATCTGAACTTCACAGGGAGTAAAACACTTTGAAATGTAAATATAATTTAGATGCATATATACCATAAACCATAAAATATTATGCAAATATCTTATTAACACTATGCATTTTCTTTGAAAGGAGGTAAAGGCTGAGATTATTTTCATTCACATTTTCAGGGTGCTCATCTTTCAATTAAAATTAGGAGTAGCAGTTTTTGTGAATGAAGAAAAGTTTATTCAGATATAGATTTAATTCACATGGTAGAGGGACCCTGTGGAGGTCTCTGTATAATATAATACCATCCTTTCTTTTCAGAGATGTCTTTACTTTTAAGACCACCTGGGTGAGCAGGGGAGAAGACCAGGGTCAGACTCACAGACCTTCCCCTACTGTGTGTTGCTGAGGCTGTACTTTGGGTAAATTTCATTTTGAATCAGCAAAGACAAAAGGTATTGCATGATAGAAGCACAGTGGATTTAAAATTAGAAGACCTGCATTTGGTGTGCTTCTCCTGGGCAATTCTCAACACATTAAGAATCTTACCCTAGTGCCCTGCTCTTCTATCTGCTTGCTGATTTTCTCTGAAGTGCGCAGCATGTCCACGTGGTCCCGATCCCTACCTACTTCTCTTCTGACTGTCACTTGGATTCAAATATAACGACCTTTTAGTTATAACTATATAAAAAAACTATGAATGTAGCCTTTCTAGCTAGCTATATTGCTTTCTAGCACTTTTGAATGACAGAATTACATTTTTGTTTAATCACAGAGATTATTGTGTACCTAAGTTTTTCTTTACATGTTAATTTAAAACTAAGCTTTAATTGAAAAAGAAATCTGATATTAATTAAAGCAGAAATTTTCTTGCATGCAATCAGATTCTGTCAAAGACTTAAGAAATTATTCATTTTTAAGGAAATAAGGATAGGTTTAAAAAATGCAAAACATATGTGGAAACAGTTTGTTATAGGCTGAATTGCATCCCTCCAAGTTCATATGTGGAACTGCTAACTGCCAGTGCCTCATAATGCAACCTTACTTGGAAACAGGCTCACTGCAAATGCAATTAGTTAGGATGAGGTCATACTGGAGTAGGGTGGAGCCCTAAGCCAATGTTACTGGTGTTTTTATGAAAGGATAAATGTGGACATTGACACACATACACAGTGCACCACATCAAGACGAAGGCAGAGATCACGGTGACGCATCTACAAGCCAAGGAGCACCAAAGATGGTCAGAAAAACACCAGAAGCTGGGAGACAAGCATGGAACAGGTTCTGCCTCACAGCACGCAGGAGGAAGCAAACCTGCCCACACAGTGATCTTGGACTTCCAGCCCCCAGAACTGTGAGACAATACATTTCTGTTGCTTACACCACCCAGTCTGTGGTAGTTTGTTATGGCAGCCCTAGCAAACTAATACAGATTTTGGTAACAGGAAGGGGAGACTTCTGTAACAAATAGCTAAAAATGTGGAAGTGGCTTTGTAATTTGGTAATGGGTAGAGGTTAGAAGAGTTCTGAGACGTTTGACAGAAAAAGCCTAGATTGCCTGTGGGAGACTGTTGTAGAAATATAATTGTCAAAGGTGCTTCCAGTGAGGCCTCAGATGGAAATGAGAAACATGTCACCTGAAGCTGCAGGAAAGAAGACCTTTGTTACAAAGTGCAGATAACTCGACTGAACTGTGTTCTATTTTTTTGAAAAGTGGAACTCATAAGGAATGAAATGGGATATTTAGCTGAGGATATTTCTAAGCAAAGTGTTGAAGACGTGGTCTGGCTTCTTCTTGCTGCTTTTGGTAAAATGCAAGAGGAGACAGGTGAATCGAAGAAAGGACTGCTTAGTAAAAAGAAATCAGCACTTGATGTTTCAGAAGATTCTCAGCATATCCAGATAGTGTGCTCTGGAAACAGGGCCGAAAGTGTGGCTGGACAACCGTTTGCCAGAGAGACTCAGTGTGCCACTTGTGGATCCAGTCAACCATCTCAGCAGAAATGCTGCCAGCTTGGACTTAAGGGACAGAGATGGGATGAAACGAAGAAAGGCTGTCAGACTTCTGGGGTTCTACAAGCAGGAAATGGGCTAATAGAGCTACTCAGCTGCAAACATGTGTTATCCTTCCAAGAAGGGAGGAATGACCTCAAAGGCAGTTCAGGTGCTGGCAAAGCTGCCATCAAGTCCCAGAGGGCAACATCCTTCACCCAGGCTTGGTACTTGAGGCCCCTGTCCCTTGCTGCTTGTGGGCTTGTTGAGTCACTGCTGACATGGTCAGTGAGTACCTGGTCTGGACTCTGCTCTCTCTACCTTGACCTCCTAGGTTTTATTCTCAGCTTGGTACCTGGGTTTTGATATGGGTGCCCATTTGATTGGCATCCTTGGTGAAATTAAGCCATTCTTTTTCATCCCTCTTTGCTCTCTTTTATGTTTCTGTTTTGCGTTGTCCTCAGTGAAATTGTTGTTTGTCGCAGAAGGAGACTTACAAGGTAGAATGCAGGCACAGACTCCGTAAGCTTGTTGGTTGAGCCAGCCTCACAGACTGGTGAGTGTACAGTTCTCACTGGGCTGATATCCACCTGGATGAATTTTGCTGTGAGTGACTAATAGAACCGGATGGGATTCTCCTTCCATCTCAAGTCTTTGTCTAAGTGCTTGGCTTGGCTCCACAGGCAGTGTTCTGGCTGGCTTTTGTCTTCTGGTGGTGCAGATGGTCAAGCTTGCGTTGGGAGGAGGACGGTCATCATGCTGGGGACTCGAGAAATGAAGTGCTCCAGCCTCACATTTCTACTGACCACTGCTAGCACTCCTGGGGTTGTCCAAGTAGAAATCCTTGCCTCCTCTAGGAAAAACTCCTGCTTCTTATACTTACTCTCATTACAATGCTAATTCTTGTGCCCGTCTCTAAATGACATAACTTCATCAAGGATAATTTGAGTTTTCAGTGGCCACTCTGGGGAAGACTTGACTAGAACAAAATTGTTCATTTGAGAAGTACTTTAGAAAAAAAAGGAAATAAGTTTTCTCAGGCCCAATGGGCAGCATTTTTTAATTGGTATGCAAGGCCTCCAAATGAAATTCTGATTTAATAATTGCTTCACTAAGAGTCTTTGGCTAAAGTTAATGAGCAGTTTGACTAAATTAAGCAACAACAAAATAGACTCATTTCCCTGTTAAATCCCTTTCCATCCTGTCTTCCAGTTGCTTCCCTCTACTAAACTCTCCTTCATTCCCCTTACCTTTTTGATGTCTCTCCGTTCTCACCCCTATCAACTCCTCCCTCATTATACCCCTGTTCAGACTCCCTCCCTTTTACCGAGACCTCAAACTGTAGGTTGCTTCTAAACTTCCACCTCTCCCATGAGCCAGGTATGCAGGTAATTGTAGAATTTAAGCCTTGGACCTGAGCTGAATTAAGGATTTCTCTAAATTCAAATTAGACCAGCAACTATTGATAGAAGAAATCAGAATTATTTTGAGTGCATATGAGCCTGCATTGCCCACCCTATATCAACCTCTTTTTAAAATTGCTTTCCTAAATGCTTTAATTTGAAAAAGGAAGAAATGCGGGTGAGTCATTTAAAAGAAGTGGAACTCAAAAGCCAGACGGGTAGAAATGGGGTAAGTTGTGTTGCTCTTTAAAATTCTCAACCAGGGCTTGGAGAAGCACAATGGCCAGCAGTGCTTAGGTTAGTGACTTGGTTAGTCAATAGCCAGGAATCCAGAAAATGTTCAATTGGCAGGTTGGGCACTCTTGGAGGCACCAGGGAATACCTCTACTCAGCCTATTGCTCCTTAGGATAAAGCAAGATAGATGATATCTTCTAAGGCCTCCATGGGTTTAGACGGACACCCGTCCTCATGACTCTAGCAAGCTTTGGATTCTGACAGTGGAACTGTAAGTGCTAATGTGGGAATCCATGGAGAGGTTTGGGGGAATTTGATGGTGAAGATAGAGTGAACCATGAGAAATTGTGCATAAAATTATATGTGTATGTGTTCCTATGCACATTTTCCTGAGGATAGAGTCACTAGAGTTCATCAGATTATCAAAAGGTCCTGAGGCCGGGCGCGGTGGCTCAAGCCTGTAATCCCAGCACTTTGGGAGGCCAAGACGGGCAGATCATGAGGTCAGGAGATCGAGATCATCCTGGCTAACACGGTGAAACCCCGTCTCTACTAAAAATACAAAAATTAGCCAGGCACCGTGGCGGGTGCCTGTAGTCCCAGCTACACGGGAGGCTGAGGCAGGAGAATGGCGTGAACCCGGGAGGCAGAGCTTGCAGTGAGCCGAGATGGTGCCACTGCACTCCAGCCTGGGCAACAGAGTGAGACTCTGTCTCAAAAGAAAAAAAAAAAAAAAGTCCTGAGTCCCCAAAAAGGCCAAGAACTACTTCAGTTTAGGTTATGGCCGAGGCTTTGGGGTCTCCATAAATTTTCCAGTCTGAGTCGTTGGAGGTTCAGATTCTCCCCCAGTGGATGCGCCTCCCAGAGCAGGAGTCACATCAGAGAGGCACTTTGTAGGACCATGTGCTGTCTGAGCTGCCCTGTCTTCAGCCTCCTCCAACAACAATTACCAGCCAAGAATTTTGTATCCAGCAAAACTAAGCTTCATATATGAAGGAAAGATACAATCTTTTTCAGACAAACAAATGCTGAGAGAATCCACCACTACCAAGCCACCACTACAAGATCTGCTAAAAGGTGCTCTAAATCTTGAAACAAATCCTAGAAACACATCAAAACAGAACGTCTTTAAAGCATAAATATCACAGGACCTATAAAACAAAAATACAGTTTAAAAAAGAAAAACAAAAAACCAAGGTATACAGGCAACAAATAGCCTGATGAATGGAATGATACCTCATATCTCAATACTAACATTGAATGTAAATAGCCTAAATGATGCCCCACTTAAAAGATACAGAATTAGAAAATGGATAAGAATTCACCAAACAACTATCTATTGCCTTCAAGACACTCATCTAACACGTAGGACTTACATAAATGTAAGGTAAAAGGGTGGAAAAAGACATTTTATGCAAATGGACACCAAAAGTGAACAGGAATAGCTGTTATATCAGACAAAATGAACTTTAAAGCAACAGCAGTTAAAAAAGACAGTTAAAAAAGAGGGACATTATATAATGATAAAAAGCCTTGTCCAGCTGGAAAATATCACACACCTAAACATATATGCACCTAGCACTGGAGCTCCCAAATTTATAAAACAATTACTAATAGACCTAAGAAATGAGACCACAACACAATAATAGTGGGGGACTTCAATACTCTGCTGACAGCACTAGAGAGGTCATCAAGACAGAAAGTCAACAACAAAAAAATGGATTTAAACTATACCCTGGAACAAATGGACTTAACAGATATATACAGAACATTCCATCCAAAAACCACAGAATATACTTTTTATTTAACAGCACGTGGAACTTTCTCCAAGATAGACCATATGATAGGCCACAAAACAAGCCTCAATAAATTTAAGAAAATTGAAATTATATCAAGCTGTCTCTCAGACGACAGTGGAATGAAAACTAGAAATCAACTCCAAAAGGGACCTTCAAAACTATGCAAACACATTAAACAACCTGCTCCTTAATGATCTTTTTTTTTTTTTTTTTTTTTTTTTTTTTTTTTTTTTTATAGCGAGAGAAGCTCTTACTCTGTCACCCAGGCTGGAGTGCAGTGGCATGATTGTAGTTCACTGTAGTCTTGAATTCCTGGCCTCAAACAATTCTCCTGCCCCAGCATCCAAAGTAGCTGGGTACTACAGGTGTGTGCCACAATACCTGGCTTTTTAAAAAAATTTTGTAAAGATGGGGTCTTTCTATGTTGTCCAGGCAGGTCTTGAACTTCTGGACTCAAGCGATGCTCCCACTTTGGCTTCCCAAAGCACTGGCATTACAGGTGTGAGCCTGGCCTCAACTTGCATAGATATTGGTCAAACCTCAGATGCTGAAGCCTAGATTGCAAAAGTTGATTATAGTGACCTGGAAAAGGACTTCAGAATGCCTTTTTCTATAATAAACTCAAGGCTCTCCCCTGCCACCGACCTCCTGCTCCGAAAAAAAGCCAGAACAATAGGTCAGATCTTCTAAAAGCCATATCTGAACTATTTCTAGTAAAAATGGTTTGGATTGTAATTAAATCATGAAAACAGAAAAGATGCAACTATAGAAGGTTTTCAGGACAGACTAGAAAACACCTTCTGACAACATTCAGGAGTTAAAGATGGCACTGATGTAACAGTGGCCGTTTCACTTCGTTTTGTCCTTGGAATCAAATTTGAAATTAGAGACCTAATTCAAAACCAGAAATTAGAATGAGAAATAGCCTCTTCTCTGGGACCGCAACACCTTGGAGAGCATTTTGAAAGAGTTTTAGAATAAATACAAAATAAGAACAAATATAAACTTATACTCTGTAAATTAACCAGCTAAGTGGCCCACTTTCTAATCAACTATCTACTGATGAGGACACTTATTGAAGGGACACTGGAAAAAAGAGTCTGGTCATGCAAAGGAAAAGCAAGACAAGAAAAATCCTTCAATTCAGATCAATGAGCATGTATCAAGGAAGGAAAGAACTCAGTGTCTTGCTTTACCCTTAAACACTCAAGGTGAATTAACTATAAATACAGATGGTCCACTTCCTCAATTCCTGATAAATATGGTGCTACTTTTTCTACATTAAACTCTGCCACCTTTGTTCAACATCTTCCCCAGAGTAAACATACCACACAGGTATTAGATATTTTAAATAAACTATAGCTTTCTTCTGTCTCTCAGCTCTTATCGTTAACACTTAGACTTTTGACTGAAGAGCATTCCTTCCTGCTCTGTGATACCAACCCCTGCAAATTTAATAGGAAGATACTTACCTTGCAAATGGAATTGTCATATGATATGCACACTCGAGGGACTGTTACTGGAGGCTTTAGAGAACTCATTTGCTCATAATTGGTGTATTTCTGATATGGTTGTACTTTTGCCTTCTCTATTATGTTTGATGAACATTGCAAATAAAGATCTTGAGACTATACTTGACATCCTGTGGGCTAAACATTCCACTGAAATAGGAAAAATAATTGGAGCAGGACCTACTAAAGTTCAGATAGATCTTAACAAACTGTTGTAATTATTTCCACAATATCCCTTGAGGCCAAAAGCAAAAGAAGGACTCAAATCTATACTTAAAAGACATTTATCCAAAGGCCTTCTCGTATCCTGGACTAGCTACTACAATACGCTTGTTCTGACAGGAAAGATACCAAGTGGATGAGAATATTGACTTGTCTAAGACACCAAGGCCACCAACAACATTGTTATTCTTCAATGTGGTAGCCTCTAACCCAAAACCAATAATGTCGTTAATTCTGTCTGAAACCTCTTGCTTCACCATAGTGTATCTTTGTTCCATATTTCTGCAGTGTGCCTCTAGACCAGGGCAGCCAATATCTTTTTGCCTTCACTTGTGAAAGACAGCACAGACCTGGAGAGTTATGTTCCAGAGATTTTAAAACGTGATATTTTTCCTAGGTCTTAAAGACTGAAAAGATCTAAATTTCTCTTGTGATTCATGTTGCCGTTCACTGCTGCAATACTCTAAGTCCTGCCTTTCACTTGCCTTTACCAGAAGAAGGGGAAACCTCATGATTGTCTTACCTCATTTGGCGAACATCCTGTGTCTCACTCTGATTTATTGGAGACTCCCGCTGAGAACCCTGACCTTGGATTATTGGTTGGTGAGTCATGCTTCAGAGCTGGAAATGGAGATCAAGCAGAATGCGCTATCACCAAATTAAGCAGTCCTCTGGAATATAGCTCTCTACCTGAGGCAAAATAAACTCAGATGGCAGAACTTCTTGCCCTTAGTAGAGCTTATCAACTAGCCAAAGAACAGAGAGTAGACATATACAGTCAACCCATATGGTGTGGGCTCTGCACTCCTGGATTCAACCAAGCATGGATTGAACATATTCAGAAAAAAACAATTCCGCAAAGTTCCAAAAAGTAAAACTTGAATTTGCCATGCCTGACTACTCAACGAATCCACTCAAATGCAGTAATGTGTTGGCATTATATTAAGTATATAATCTAAAATCTCTATAATCTATAATTTCTATAATTAGATCTATAGGTATGTAATCTCTGGTAATCTAGAGATGATTTGAAGTATGTGGGAGGATCCGCTTAGGTTATATGCAAATACTATACCATTTTATATAAGGGACTGGAGTATCCATGAATCTTGGATTAGTGTTTTATAATGGTGCTGGAAGGAACTATCTTAGCCCTTTTTTTTTTTGCCCTTCCATCTTTTCCCCCGTGTGAGGACACAGCCTTTGTCCCCTCCAGAGGATGAAGCAACAAGGTGCCATCTTGGATGGAGAGACCTGGACCCTCAGCAGACACTGAACTCAACAGTGCCTTGATCTTGGACTGGAGGTTTTATTGGATACACAATTCATTCCTATAGTAAATGATTATAAGATCTAAAGTAAGTTTTAGTAAACTGAGCAAAGGTAGAACATTGGTAAAAGTTACAGCTTTATATCAAAATACATCCATGGGTACAGTCCATCTGGTTGGACTCACCTTTACTCTGAGTCATGGGCTCCAGGCAGGTGTGATATGCACAAACTCACTTTCTCTAATCTTTTCCTCCTCACCCCTTTGCTTTTTCCTTTAATCATTACTCTCCTCATTTTTTTCTTGTGACATTTTTCTTACCAACTTAAAATATTTAGTGCACACTATGATGTATGCATGCACACATACACACTTTTTTTCTAAGTGGGAATCACTTCATTTGCAATGCCTTCCCTGACTTTTTTTTTTGTCTTTGGTATACTCCTTCTGTAGTTTACTTTTGTGATACTCTGCACCTCTCTCTCCTATCATTTGTCCTAGTTGCAATTTTGTACTTATTTTTTGATGATCTGATTAACATTTTCCTCCTTCAGTAGGCTGGAACTACGTCTGCTTTTTTCATGATTTAGCACCAAGCTTGATTCAACAAATTATTACTGAATTAATGAAATAAAAGTATTGCAATCATCTAATTATGGTAGTTCCCTATTTTCACATCTCTTTCCTCATTAGGCAATACTCAGAAGCCAGGGTTGAGCCTGACACACGGTGGATGTTGAATAAATGTCCGTTGTTGAAATGAACCAGTTGTATCTGTCTAGTGTTGTTCATTATCCCATTTTTAGGGGGAGCATGAACCATTGAAGTACCACCGTACCTGACCAAGGAGACGCAGATGAGGAATTACAAAGGAAAGGTGTGGCTGCATCAGAGAAGCCTGCTCAATTTTTTGCATAAAATGAATGATTAATTCAGCACCTGCCGAGACACTGGACTTATAATCATTTTCTTTCTAAGGCGGTTTTACAAATAAATGGTCAGTTAAGAAACTGGGAAATATTCATTATAATATAGTGAAGAAGTTGGTGCAGAAATTAGAGATCTGGCTTCTCCTCTCTATTTTGTCTTTAGCTAAAGATAGGCAAAACTTTTTCACTCTCTGAACTCCAATGTTCTCATCTTAAATAAAGGTTTTGGGACAAAACTGTCTTAAATTTCTAACCTAAAAATTCTCTTGCCTTGTGAAGGGTGTAACATTTGGGTTTTTATTTGACTTACTTTAGCCACACATTCTTGCAGCTTTCATTTCATGGTCTGAAAAAGCGGAGCGCTTCTAAGCAAGTATTTAGAAGATAGAATATTTCTGGTGTAAAACATGGCCAATAAAACTTAAGTGTAATCAAATTCTCCATATATTTTCATGTTCAACTTGTCTTCTCGAGCTAACTCACCACAGATCACTCTTTACGAAGATATTTATCAATTAATCATATACCTCCTGAATTCTCCGTAAGTATGATGCATGGTATGTGTCTTATGAATTATTTTCTCTAACCCAGTAGGGAAGCATGGTAGTGTAGTGTGTGGACTAGGTTCAAATCTCAGCTCTGGCACTCACTAGCTGTCTTATCATGACAATGGATTTTATTGACTCTAAATCCCAATTTCTTCATCCAATAAAGGATGATGATGATATTTGCATGATGTAGTAGCCTTTGCAAGGATTGCAAACATTAATGCAGAGCAGGAGAACGTGCACATGACTGAGCTCCCATTATATTCCTGGCACTTACAGGTCCATAGTAGGTGCTCAGTCAGCACAGGTCCTTCACCTTCTGCTACACGATAAGGGTTTTGTTTCTTTTTTTGAGACGGAGTTTCACTCATCACCTAGGCTGGAGTGCAATGGCATGATCTCAGCTACTGCAACCTCTGCCTCCCTGCAACCTCCCCCTCCCAGGTTCAAACGATTCTCCTGCCTCAACCTCCCGAGTAGCTGGGAT
Organism: Macaca fascicularis; assembly: GCF_037993035.2. Lineage (NCBI taxonomy): Eukaryota > Metazoa > Chordata > Mammalia > Primates > Cercopithecidae > Macaca > Macaca fascicularis. The sequence continues at coordinate 9,496,706 of NC_088386.1, read as the reverse complement.
TACAGGCACCCACCACCATGGCTGGCTAATTTTTGTATTTTTAGTAGAGACGGGGCTTTGCCAAGTTGCCAGGCTGGGCTCAAACTCCTGACCTCAGGTGATCCGCCCGCTTTGGCCTCCCAAAGTATTGAGGTTACAGGCATGAGCCACCACACCCGACAGTGAGAAGCTTTTTGAAACAAGCAACCCTCTCTTCTCCTTTGTAAATGCCACCTATAAGCAACAATTTTCAGAGTAGGAGCTTAATATAGGCTGACGGTTGGAGTGAAAGACTGCTCAATACTGAGAGGGAACATAGCATTGAAGAAGGCTTTCTTTGAGTAAAGGGAATTAGAAGAGGGATTAAGCCAAAAAAATGTAATGTCATGGAGACCACACAGAAGATGGGAGCCTTCACACGCAGGGTGAAATACGGCAGTGGCTGTGCTGTCAGGCTAGACCAAAAAACTATTATCCCATTAAAATGCTTCTCCTCTGGCTCCTTTGCAAGGTGGCAGAGCTGTAAAAATGTTGTGCATTATTTCCTGGCAAATCATGATGGAAATGCTGTGGAATTGTGCATGAGAACTTAAAGGATTCATCACGGTTTATTCCATTAAAATAAACACCAAAGAAAGTAATAATGGTATGCCATTTATTATGCAGTATTGTCAACCTTTTTATATGTTAAATGGAATCTCCACAGGCTTACTAATAGTATATAGGCCATAAAGCCTTTAAACAATAATGTTTAACTGTATCTGAAATAGTGGAATCTTCTGGTGGTTGTATAAGTGGCCTGGTTTTTAAATCTTCTCAGTGAGAATATCAGAATTGCAACAAAAAGCCTCTGGGATATTCTTTTTCAGAACAGGTAACAATCAGTCAACAAATACAAGGCTTTGTCCTCGTCATATATGATAGCATGTGTGCATGGGCAGGCATGATGACACCAGGCCTTTAAATTAACAAGCCAAAAAAAAAAAAAAAAAAAAAGAAAGAAAGTAAAGTTGGGACTAAGGTACACAAATTGCCCAAATCTGAACTGAACTTCCTTGTTAGGCTTTATTTTGTTTTGCTTCAACAGAGTCTCAAACCAAATTTATTTTTCGTTAACCCCTGGAAAAGTAGTACTAATGTGTTGAAAAGAAATAGATAAGAAATGCTAAACTATTTCCAATTATGAACCTGAAATGAACATATGTTGATTACATGTAAGTGACTGTCATTGATTTTCTTCTCCCACCACTCCCATCTTCATCTTAATTTCCTTCCCTTCTTTGGTTTTATCCTTCCTCTTCTCTTCCCCTTTGTTTTCACTTTTTCCTTTCTCCAAGTTTGAGATACACTTTCTCCTTGTCAAGTGAATAGCTTCAAAAATATAATAGTCCTCAGCAGAAAGGAGTTTCAGAATATCATCGGACCTAAGCTCAGAGTTTCAGATTCAATTGCCCTTAAAAGACCACATAGATGATTATTGATCCAACTCCTAAACCTTAGTGCCTCATGCTCAGGGTAAGTGGTAGTGAGGAAAGGTAAATTTTTATAGGGGAGAGCACCTACAAAAATTACCTCCTTTAGGTTACATGGTGGGATTCATCCCTGGAATGACAGAGGGATATTCCATTTCAGTTCTCCATGCATACGTGAAGCTATCAGTACATATAATGGTCAGGGCTCCATAGTCTTGGGTGTTAATACTTGGAGTGACTGATCTCATTATAAACCGTAATTTACTGTCTATACTTCCTTCCAACTTCATGAATACTGATTGGTGGGAACAGACCAATGCATTGTAGAATATAATTCCAACTGAGTAGTTTCCATGTACAATTTAAACATGTCATAGTATACCATGCCTAATACATTAAACTGTGCATATGTCAAATGAAAAATTCTCTTATGAGAAATGAGCAAGTATTTATAAAGAATTTGGCTGATGCTATGAGCAAAGACTTTCAAAATAAGGAGCCAAAAGTTTCCTTTTGGACTGTGAACTCTTGCAGTTTTCAATCAAAATGAGCCCAAGTGGAACCTGGGAGAGCAGTAATGAATTGTTTAAATTAGATGAATGTACAATAGTATTAAATATCTGGTGGGCTTTAAAGCACCAGAAACAGGAATTATTTTTGTCATGCAGCAGCAGAACAATTTGTTATTTCAGTAAACACATGAATCAGTTCCAGCAGGATAGATATATATTGTTTGAAGATGGATCAGGGTTTTTTCAACTTAAAAAAATAGCAAAGGTGGTTTCTGTTAAAGTTGCTGCAGGGAAAATTCCAGTGACCCCAATCCTTGTTCCCATATTTGTTAAAGGAGTATAAATATCTTGTGGTTAGAGATAGTGTAGGAAAGAGGGGAACATAGTAGGTAATCAATAAATTGCAGTTATAGTAATTAAGAAAGCATTTGCCTGGTAAATTCAGAGTATTAACTAAATTGCAGGGGCAAATTAAAAGTGCAAAATATGCCTATCTGACACCACTTGTTTGCAATTGATTGGATCATTTAAATAATGCATACAAATAAATAGAGCCCTTTCCTACAAGTTTTGCATAACAAGGCAAAACTTGACCAGATTCCATCCATGTGTATTTGGCAATACTTTATAATATTGAGCACTCCTAGACCTAGTTAGGAGAAGAGACAGTGCAGTGCTGGAGTCCAGCTGCTGGGTTTCAAACTCCACCTCCACTGCTGACTGGCTGGGTGCATTTAGCTCACCTCTCTGTGCTGCCCAGCTCATTTCATCTGAGAAGCAAGGGACAATCATGGCACATATTTCATAAATCTGAAGCTAGGATTAAATCTAATCCTTGCAGAGCAGGTAGAGTTAGGAAGTGCTCAATAGATGCTTATTACTTTAAGTGTTCTTAGTCTAAGAGAGATTTGGGCAGTAATGGAAAGTTAGAAGAATCTACCCTGATAATGTAGGGTAACGTTCCATCTTGGGGGCATTTTAGAAGATAACTGGCCGTGGAAAGAGATGGAAAACTACTAAATGTAACCCTTTATTATTCCACATAAACTGAAAAATGTCAAAGGTACTTGAGATTTCCTCTCCTCTCATCCAATGTCTCTAACCCTAGAATAGAGAAATTTAGAAGCTTTATCAGATCATAGATACACGGATAGGTTTAGCAATGATTGGGGGATCTAAGAGCTGGTTGATTAGAAACACACAACTTTTGTGACCTAACAAATTAAGTTGGGTTAGTATGGAGGGGAACACTTCAGTGAGTCTAGGCTGAGGTCCAAGATCTCCCTTTAATGCAGAGAACAGATGGTGGAACAATAAGTCCAAAGACCATTAACGTCTTGCAGATATTCTTGACTTCTATAATTCTGCCAGAATCATCAGTAGTTCATGCACATGAGTCTGTTCCCCCTTGAGAGTTCAGACAGGATGTGTTCTCATTAAGTTAAAGATAAAAAGATTAGGTTCACTGGAGAAAATGTTTTGTGGGTATCTTCAATTAAATCTCTGCAGTTTATAACTATATATTTAATTTCCTCCCACAGAGACTAGTAAAGAACTACAATACCTTGGAGTCCCACGAGCATTTTATGACACAAGGAGCCCACGAAACAGATTGGAAAAAGGGGAAAACCTGCAGAATAGATGGCAACTTCACTAACATCTTTATTTATTTTTTTAAAATTGTATCTATTCCTGTGCTCTAATGATCTAGAATTTTCAGCGAATCCCTGGGAAACTTAAAGAATGCTGTGAGAGCATTCTTGTTTAAATATTTAAGAAAAGAGACATTTACTTTCATAAAGAAGAACATATGGCCTTGTTTGTTACTGTGAATCCTTGGTTCTAACTACTGCTGTCACCCAGGCATGTGTTCCCAACATTAACCTTTGTCTGAACTATTCTTATCCCTATGTAGGTGTATTCTATATCTGCATCTTCCATTAAGCCTTCAACTAACCATTTAACACACACACACACACTCTCACACACACACACACACACACGCACACACAAATTGGCCCCCAAGTATTTTTAGGTTTCAAGCCTCTTGTTTTTCACATGTTAGACTCATGGACCTTATATTTAAGTATATTTTCTGCACCTGCTGTCTGCCCAGATCTCTCCCTTAATTGACCTGAGGTCTCTCCTCTCTCTGATGCTGAAGGGTCTACTTAGGGTGAAAGGATTTTCTATACTGTGGTGATTACAAAAATGTATGATTGAAGTTTATTATATGTCAATGATGTCCTGGTTTTTTAATAATGGGATTTATCCTAATAACCTTGAAATAAATAAAATACAACATTCATCTTTTGTGGCTTACTAAAAAATAGCTGTTAATGGACACTGTATCCCCTTTAAAATTTTCTTCTTTTTTTACTTTGTTCATACACCTCTCCATGGAAATCCCAAATATTAATTGAAAAAAAATGGTGTTAGTTTTCTTTGAGATAATAAAATTTTAATGTGTTGTAATAAGTAAAGAGGAAAATACGTTTATGAAACAAATTACTATTAGAAACCTGTTTTCGAAGAGTTTTTCTTTCCCATTACATGATGGATGAATTTACATACACATACAGGCAAAAAAGCTGTAATCCTAAATTGTTTGGTCCTGATGAAAAAAAGATGATTTTTAGGAAATCAAATTTGAGTAGATAAATCTATATGTATGACCAAACTGATCAAACTATTACAAAATCAATGATCCTAAGACTTAAGATAATTATATATGAAAATAATTCCTGCACATACATTGTGAAAATTTAGTCTTTCTCCAAGCTCGGTGCCTAATCCCACTCAAGGATGACCACTTGGAGTGGAGCCTTGTCAATACCCAACATGTTCCTTGCATGTTGTGCACAGATAAACACACAAGTATGAAGTTTATATATCAATCCTCTCTTTTAGAACAGAAACAGGAGTATAGCAGATAGCATTGTTCTGACCTAGATTCTTTTAAAAAAATCTATGAACAAATATGGAAGCACTTTCTGCTTTTTGAAAAATTTTTTAGGTGATTATATGGTGTAGCCTATATATATTCTCTATACCGTATAAAAGGAGTGGTCAAATTATGGCTACAGATCTACTGCCTGTTTTTCTAAATAAAGCTTTATTGGAACACAGCCACATCCATTTATTTACTGTTTCCTATGGCTGCTTTTGCACTTCTATGACAGGGTTGAGTAGTTGCAACAGAGACTGTACGTACCACAAGCCTGAAGTATTCCTGCCTGACCTTTTAAGAAACTGTTTGCTGATCCCTGCAACATACAGTAGTCTCTTGGGATTGGTTTCAGGACCCCTAAATACCAAAATCCGTGCATGCTCAAGTCCTTCCGTCAGCCCTGGGTAACCCACAAAAAGAGGGCCCTCTGTGTGTCCTGATTTTGCATCCTGTGGATATGCGTAATGGGTTGAAAAAAATCCACATGTAAGTGGACTTGTGCCGTTGGAATCCATATTGTTCAAGGGTCAACTTTAATATGATATGAAGGGAGATATGATGTATAGAAAAGTGCACATAAGTATATAACATGATGAACATTAACAAACTGAACATACCCGTGTCACTGGCACCCAGATCAAGAAACATAATCTTGCCAGCATCTTCTCCAACTTGCTTCTAGTCAATATCGGCAGTATTCTTGTAATATTCCATTGTTTGTTTGGATCGATCTTAATTTGTTAAATTATTTCCTTAATCATGGGAACTTTAATGATTTCTTTTTGGTTACATATGATACTTTATTTAACACCTTCATACCTATTTTCTTATACTTTAGGGGCTATATATGCAGGATAATTTACTAGAAGCAGAATTTTGGAGTCAAAGAAAATGAATATTTAAAATTATAATTATTACCATGTTGCACTCTAAAGAGGTTTTGTCACTTTCATACACTACAGCGGAGTATCAGAAGGCCTTCCACACTAAATGAGCCAATAGTTTAATCTTTGCCTTCTGCTAATTGGAAATTGTGTTTCATTTTAATCTTAATGTTCTCTGTTTTAATTTGGAGTGAAGTTATGTATTTTTTCATTTGTTACAAATAATTTTGTTTCTTTGGGGGGAGGTAATTCTATGACAACTTTTTTCAAATTTTCCTGTAGTAATTGATCTGTTAGATGTTTTGTCCTTTGTAAGGGAGAATGGTTTATTTACAGTTTCTTAGGTTAATACTCATCGTATCCAATCTGCAAACATTTTTATTTAGGGATGAACAAAGCTTTTATTCATGATTCATTTGACTTTCCTCTGTATATGTGACTATTTCTCAGTTCTCATTTCTAATGCTGTATGTTTATATTTTATTGTTTCGTTTCTTTATATACATTTCTTTTCTCAAGAAGAAAAGCTCTTGGATCCATTTACTTATTTAATAGTATTTTTTTGTTCTACTAATTTGTTGTTTTAATTTTTCCAAATTACTTTCTACACTCTGCTTTCTTTGGATTATTTTACTGTTTACCTCTTCATCTTTTTAATTTTAATGATTAACTCAATTATTTAAATTACTTTCTATTTAGAAATTTAATATTTAAAGCTATGAATTTTCCTACAATGCTGTTAGCTGGCTGCAGCACTAAAATTCTGATACTTACTGCAATCAATATTCATATTTCCTAGATATTGTGTAATTTGACTTTTGATTTTCCTTTTCAGCCAAAGATTATTTTTAAAAAGTTTTCAGAAACATCAGTGGTTTGATATTTTTCTTGTCTATTTGCATTATTAACTTCTAAATTTTTTAACTGTTACCTGAAAATGTATATAAGAGGCCGATTTGGGGTGTATGTTGAAGCTTTCTTGTGGCAAAACATATGACCAGTTAAAAATAACGTTCTTCAGGCATCTGAAAAGAAGATTATATGCTCTAGTTTCACAATGTACAGCCTGATATGTCTATTACATCTAACATAGTAATTAAGTGATTTCAAGCTCTAATATTTTATTTTGTTCTACTTTATTTTTGATGGCTGGAGACCGGTGAGAAAAAATCTTAACCGGTTCTGTACTTCCATCTCTCTCTCGTTGTTCTTGCTTCATAAATGTTTATGTTTTCTTGTGTGAAGATTTATGACAGATCTTTACTGTGGATTGCACCTTCCATCATTATTAAGTACACTTCATTTCACTTATTACTTTATGCTTTGCATGCAGCTAGGACTAATATTAATAGTTGACTCCTGATTTCATTTTGTTTCCATTTGCTTGTATAATCTGTTACTATCTATCACTTCTCTTTCAAAATTTCTGAGTCTTTTATTTGTGTCTCCTGAGTATAGCATGTGGATGGATTTCATGCTTTATGAAATCTGAGAAATATTTTCTTTTAAAAAATGAGTTCATCTTATTAACATTTATTGATATAACAGTTGTATTTGGTGTATTCTTTTAACCTCTGCTTTTAGTGTTTTCTGCATTGTGGCACATGTTTGTGTTTTCTTTGCTTTGGGCATGGGCGTGTATTCTGTCTGAGAGCCTAGAAAGTTTATGTTCTGTTTTCAATTTTGTTATTGATATTGTTGCTGTTTGTTTCCGTTTTGTTGTTATTATTTTTTATCTATACATTTGTCCCTATTTTCCTTCAGCTATGAAACTGAAGGAGTGAATGAAACTTATTAAATGATAATAATACATTTAATCCTATATTCTTCAGCTATGAAACTCTGGCAGTATCTATTGCTGTCCCATTATGAAAGTCAAAATTATTAGTGCATATGTATTTCCTTTTACTGCCATTTACTTTTTCTGACCTTTGACTCTTGACCTGCTTCTTTTCTATAGGGGAACCCCACCCCTACCTTTCATTTTCTAACTTCTGTCTCTTTCCAAGTACCATGACTTCACCATAAGTCCCTATATGATTATTTTTATACTTTAAATAATATACTCAAATTTATATTTCTTGGTTTTCAGTATTAAGCAGTAATCATTGGGTTCTTGTTATGAGAAATGAGCTAATCAACAACTTATCTGTCACTTTTTTCCAAAAGTTGAATCGGTGTTCTCATAATTTTATCCACATTTCACCAAATTGTTATGCCTAGTTTTCATCGACTGTGGGTTAGGGTTGTAGCTATTTGGGGGCTATTTTTGTATGTATATACATTATATTTATGTATTATATCCATATAAAAATGGTACATTTATATAAGTATAAAACTTTACATAGTTTTATGTTATATAAGTAGAGTGCACATGTTATAGTATATACAATATATTTTATATCATGTACAAGTATATATTATATAAGACATTATATCTTTATGTTTTTTGACTGTTTAAAATTTACCATTTGAACCATTTTAAAGTATACAGTTTCATGGCATTTTGGACATTCACAGCATTGTGCAACCCTTACCACTATCTAACTTTACAACATTTCATCCCTTTGGAAGCAGTCACTTCCAATTTCCCCCTCCTCCCAGGCCCTGACAACCACTAATCTGCTTTCTGCCTCTCTCAATTTGCCAATACTGGATGTTCCATTTAAACAGAATTTTACAGGTGGGTGGATCACCTGAGGTCAGGAGTTCGAGACTAGCCTGACCAACATGGAGAACCCCCATCTTTACTAAAGGTATAAAATTAGCCGGGCGTGGTGGCACATGCCTGTAATCCAAGTTACTCGGGAGGCTGAGGCAGGAGAATTGCTTGAACTCGGGAGGTGGAGGTTGTGGTGAGCCGAGATGGTGCCATTGCACTCCAGCCTGGGCAACAAGAGCGAAACTCTGTCTCAAATAAATTAAGAAAGAAAGAAAGAAATAGAATTATACAGTACATAGCCTTTGGTGTATGCCTTTTTTAGTTAGTACATGACTCAGCAGTTCCACTCCTAGGCATATATACAAAAAAATTGAAAACATATTTTCAAACAAAACTTGTACACAAATGTTTATAGCAGGACTCAATAGCCAAAAAGTGAAAACAACCCAAATTTCCATCAACTGATAAATTGACAAACAAAAATGTGGCATATCCATACAATGAAATGTCATTTCGCCATAAAACGAATTAAAGTATAGATACATGTATGACTTGGATGAATCTTAAAAAAACACTATATATTTCTTATTGCATTATTAGAGATGACTTGCATATTAATAGAAATTTTATATATCTGTCTGGAAGACTTTGGCTTTTATGTTCCAGAAGCCCATAGCATTAGAGGAAAAGATTAAGGAAGGGGAATAACGAGCTCCACATCCTTCCACCCTCTCTCCAGGCTAGAAACCATTTCCCCAGGAGCTGGGAACTGACGAGGCTGAGAAGAGTGGCTGAGAGAGAAGAGTTTATGCATTCTGGAGAAAGGGGCTCTGTGCCCCACTTCCTCACGAGAGTCCTGAGCGGACAGCAAGACCCAGGAGCAATAGAGGACTCAAGATCAGGGAAAATGTATGCCTCTTTCCCACACGGAGCTGAGGAAAGTGACCGACCTCCTCTAGGGTGTGCTGCCTGGTGCCGAACAGCAATGGCGAACTCAACATGCTGGCCATGCCCTTAGGAGTCACAGGGGAGCATCAGAAGAGCCGGATGAAAATGCACAAATGGGCACAGGGTCCCCTAGCAGCAGCATCCTGTGTGTCTCCATGACTGAGAATCTTTGAGACATGGGAGTAATCATTTCCTCTGTGGACAGATGAATTCACTTCTAGGTGTCTCCCCCTGCTTCCCCATCTCCTATACACAAGATGATGCACGCACTCACATCCTGGGTACTACACAAACCTTGGAACTTGGACATGAAGGGAAACGTCTGAGAGAAACCAGAGCCAACTGAGATGAGTTTCCCACCACTTCACTGCCTGGGGTTTTAATTGTTAGAGAAACATAAAGACAATGATAATTTTAAAGAGTATTTATTATCCATCAACTGATAAATGGACTAACAAAATGTGGCATATTCATATTTAATGATAATTGTTTTAAAGATTTATTTTTTAAGAGCAGTTTTAGGTTCACAGCAAAATTCAGCAGAAGCGTCAGAGATTTTTCCCATAACCCTCCCCCCACACATTCTGAGTCTCTTCCCACACTGACCTCCCCGACCAGAATGTATACGTACTGAAACATCACGTATCCATTTACCACGTGAATTTGTACAGGTATTATTTATTAGTTAAAAAATGAATTTAAAAAACAAAACAAAACAAAAAAGAAATTGCTGAACCTACATTGACACATCATTGTCATCAAAAAGTCCATAGTTTATATGAGGGGTCACTCTCCGTGCTATGCATTGTGTAGGTTTAGGCAAATGTGTAACGACATGGGTCCACCATTTTAGTCATACATGTTCGTTTCACTGCCCTAAAAGTCCTCAGCGCTCCACTGATTCAACCCTCCCTCCTCCCAGTCTCTGGCAACCACTGCTCTTTTTACTGTCTCCATAGTTTTGCCTTTTCCAGAGTGTCATGCAGTTGGAATTATATAGTATGTAGACTCTTCAGACTGGCTTCTTTCACTTAGTAATGTACACTGTAATTTCTTTCATGTCTTTTCATGAATTGATAGATCACTCTTTTTAGCACTGCATAATATTCCACTGTCTGCATATACCACAGTTTATTTATTCACCTACTGAGGGATGTCCTGTTTGCTTCCCAGTTTTGGCAATTATTAATAAAGCCGTTATAAACATCTGCATGCAAGTTTTTGTGTAGACATGTTTTCAACTCTTTTGGGTAAATTCCAAGGAGCACAATGGCTGGATCCTATAAGAGTATGTTTGTAAGAAACTGCCAAAGTGTTTCACAAAGTGGTTATATTATTTTGCATTCCCACATCCCAGCAAGGACTTGGTGCTCTCGGTATTCTAGATTTTAGCCATTCTAATAAGTATGTATTGGTATCCCATTGCTATTTTAATTTGCATTTCTAAGATCGCATATGATGTGGAGCATCTTTCCATATGCTTATTTGCCATCAGTATGGACTACTTTTTCACCACTTTGTTGAGTGGGGCCTTACCTATCAGAGAAAAATAAAGAGAATAATTTCTTTTAGCAACTGGGTTTGCATCCTTAGATGTTTTCTACATGTGCCAACAGGAACAGAGTTTTTTCTTCAATTTTCATTTTTATTCTTATTGTTGTTTCCTCTTAACTTTCAAAGAGAAAATTGGAATAGACAGACTTTATTCCACCGTCTTTAACTGGAAACTCCAGTTAAAAATATTAACTCTTTTAAATACATCAGATTAAAAACAAAACATTGATACCAAAAGTTTTTGGTAAGAACAAGGAAAAAGTAATATTGCTAAGGTCAAGTTCTTGGGTTGTCTAAAGGGTCTTATTTGATTTTCTAAACTTTGACAGCAGAAGAATTTATTTGGGAATAAACAATTAGCCGCATAGACAAAGGCTCATCATGTATCATTTGCAAATGGAAAAGAATGAAACTGACACCTAGAAAGATGTCCTGTTTCACTACCGTAAGTCTAGTTGACCAGGGTGACCACGGTTGGGAGATTATATCAGGCTAAGCTGCTATTTGAAAGAGGAGTATAAAACTTTCCAAAATGTCTTAATTAAAACTCAACAGACAAACTCAGAGGACAGACATGGAGGAATTAGAAGGGCATAATTCAATCAGCCTCAAGGAGAATGAATACTTTGGTTTCAAAGAAGCCAACTCAAAAAAAAACTATGTGATTTCTGAGAACAAGGTGCCCATCCATGGCCTGTGCTGGGCAAGTCTGTGTGATTTAGAAGGACAGAGTTTGGGTGGGTGGGGGGTGGAGTGATAATTGATGACGCCTTTATCAAGTCTGAACAAAATGAAACAAACAAAGAAAATCAGTCAACTGGGGCAAACCAGCAGCTTTTCAAGCGGAGTCTGCAATCTGTTTTGGAGACTGGCTTTGTCCTTAGGATGTTACACAATGGGGTGACATAGCCATTTTTCTCCTCTCCAGCTGTTCGTTATTGTTTCTATGCCATCTCTGTGTTAGATACAAAATTACCTGACAAGGTAAAATGAAATGATGTTATCTTCCTAATAAACATGTAATGGCCATGTCGGTTTCAGCAACATTGATTGAGCAGCCCATCTCTGGGATCCAGAGAAGTCATTAGAAGTACCACTGATGCTTCTTTTCTTGATGCCTTTGGGTGGAGACTGTGGTGAGATGAGGTCGTTGTGAGCAGAGTGCGTGTCTTCTTTCTTTCAACGGCTTTTAATCTATACATTCCCTGAGGGAAGAGAGTGTCCTCTACCTTTTTTAAAGTACATTCTGAGATGTGCTAGGGAAGGGTTTGCACTCAGTAGTCAGCTGTCCAAAGAGGAGCAGCAGTAAGTTCAGTGATATTTTGCCTCATCTGATGTGCGCAATTGGTGCCCCTGATGACATTCCAATGGGTGCAAGTCAAGCAGCCAGTCGATAACATTTATGCAGCCTCTGATGACACAGAGAGACACCAGAGGCTCACGTGGAGGAAGACTGACGCAGCAGAATGGGTGAGTGCTTGAAGCTAGGCAGACCTGTGTTCAAATCCCAGCCCCAGCACTTATTACCTCTATGGCCTGGAATGAGTTATGAAATCACCCTGATTTCTAGATTTCCCCACAAAATAGAAACAAAAATTCTATCCCAAATTCTTCAATTAAATCAATACTAGTATTGAGTACCTACTATGTACTAGAGTCAATTAGGAGAGACACTCTCTGTTATTCCTTCGACAAATATGTTGTGAACCTACTATGTGCCAGGCACTAAATTGAGTGAAAAAAAAGACTGCAGGAAAATGTGATAAATATACTTATAGGTATTTTACTTATTTTTGAGGTTTTAAGATTTTAAGATTGAATGAGGGCATATAAAAGAGTCTGCTATCCTAGAGGGATCCACAAAGACTTGAATAAGGGAGCTGTTGGTGCTCAGTTTTGAATAAGGCAAAGGAATATTCCAAGCAGGGAACTGAAAAGGCTCCCCCAGTGAGTCTGTAATGGAGACACCCACCTCCCCAGGGAGGAGCTTCTGGACTCGTAATCCAGGGCTCTTTTTCATTGCCACGTTCTGCATCTTGGTTTGAGTTTTAAATGATTAAATGCCAGATGTGATAGTAAAAGTATTAAGGAAAGAAAGTGTACAATCACGAATGAATCACATGTGAAGAATTATTTAAAACAAAGTCTTCCATCAACCTCCCATAGCCAGGATTGACATTCTGATGCTCTCTTAAAATGATAATGCCCAACTTAAAAAAAATTATGTCAAAGCCTAACTGTGAGGGGTGGGGGAGGAGGTGAGGAGAATGCATTACATGGGAAGGGTTATTTAAAGTCATCAAGATAATAAAACCTTCATTCTTATAACAAGGGTGAGATAATGAGATGTTAATCCTTTCAAGATTTAATAGATTTATTATTCTAATGAACTATACTTGACAGCTTTGAGCTGTATATAAAAAATTATTAATCTTTTGACAGATGTTGAGGGTTTCCTTTCTCTCAGTCTAGGTGTATGATCGGAGAGTTATGGCTGAAATTGCTCACTCACTGCAATTTCCCTCATGGTGTAGCGGAATATTGAGGATCTCTGTGGCCCTGACTTTACTGAATGAAAACTGTGGGAATAAAACCTTGCAAAGCAGAAATTAGAGAAGTACCGACAGAGGAGATTAACCGGTGTGTGCGTCCAATGATAAACAAAATTAAACACAAATAATAGAGGCTTTTATCAGCCTGTTCAGTAGGACTCAGTCTTGTAGATTTAACAGCCTTGTTAATTTAACAAAGATGTTCTGAACACCTACTTTGTGCCAGGCACAGTGTTGATATCAGGGATAAAAAGTTAACTGGGATGTTTTTTGTCCTTGAAGATCTCAGCATGTGGTGGGCAGCCACTGCTACCAGGCAAGGAGGGAAATGAGTACCTGAGATGAACAAAGGATACAGAAAAGGTCGGGGCTAATGGGTTGAAAGCTTTGGTGTGACTGAAGAATTTTTGGAGCTAGGATATTAGAGACAGTGAGCAAGAGAGAGAAGGTGGTGGTTACCGGGTGAGATGCTTGCCATGGGAACACTAAATGAGGTGCAGTTATGGGTAATGAGTATGTTTACAGCAGTGGTTTCAAAATTGTTTTGATCATAACTCAACATAAGAGAGATATATTTTATATCATGACCTGGTATATACATATATATATATATATATATGTAATTGAGGCAAAGTTTCATGAAATAATTCCTGTCCTTATTACAGGCAATACACCCTGACATTTCCTCTTATATTTTATTTCATTTAATGTAATACAAAACTTGGTTTCATAACTCAATAATCAATTACTATTCTGGGGATGAAGGGCTGACATGGGGTAGAAAACGAACTCACTGCCAGTGAAAAGATAAGGAAAATGAGAGGCCAGATAGTGGATAGATGGATCAAAGGTTTTGTAACCACCAAGAATCGTCATAGGAGTGATAGTGAAGAGAAAAACAGCAGTCCAGGGGATAGAATCCACATTGAATGAGGGGAAGTGACCAGGAGGGGGGCAGGTGCTTGGTACAGGGACAGGGGATGGGCTACCATCTGATAGAACATGCTTTAGAGGGGCTAGGGGTCATAGAGAGAAGGGAAGAACATGGTGTGGAAGTAACTGTGAAGTGTAAGAGGAAGCCTATCCCAGGGGACACAGCTGTGAAAGAAACACGACTCCCACTTGAGAGAGGGTTACAGGGACGTAGGGTCATCAGGGAGACAGAGCTTCCATTTAGGATAAGGCGAAGGGAATGGTCAGTGAGAGTGAGAAGATAGGGAAGGCTTTGCCCTCCAGAACTCACGGTCTGTTATCAAGTTTAGGGGATTAGGGAATGGTGGGAGTTTGGGTCAGCTTGGGGCACTTGTCAAGCATTGAGGTCATGAATCCTTGGATGAGTCTTAGGCTCCTTTTGTTGACTGAGGTAAGAGAAGAGCAATGCTTCATGGGCTTTGACATGGTGCTCTCTGGGGAGAAGATTATTCATTCTTTCTGAGATGAGCCTGTTGAAGAGTGTGTAGTATTGAGTAAGGGGGTGTTTTGGGTGTGTGTGGGGGGGTGCATATCTGATGTTTTCAGCAAGTGGAGGCAAGGGATAAGATATCATTTCTTATCATTATCTTCTACATAAAGACTTGGAAATTTGGTAAAATAATAGACCCAAAACCATACTGCAATGTGTAGGTAGCACTAATTATAGGAGAAGAGGGAAAAATCTTCTATTTCTAAATTCTCAGAGGAATTGGGGAAAGCCCACAGAGAGTCAAACCTATTGAGTCTCAAATAATGAAGTCTCTGCTTGGTTATACATGTAGTGAAAACAGTCCAGAGAGTGAGAAGGCCTATCAGAAAGAACAGAGATATAGACTAGATCAGCGAGTGGAGAGGGTGAGGGACTTTCAGGGCTGTAAGGAGGCATGGTTTTGACTAGCACGCCCTTCAAAAGTCATTGTGTTCTTTTCTTCTCCTGGAGATGGTCCAGTGATCTATCGACCTGCTGGTCACTTGCTCAGGTGGACAGATATGGCTTATGATAGTTGACTTCACTGGGAAGGGTCTTTAGCTTTCTGTGGAGGGAGCCATAGCCACTTGTCCACAGCCGTTTCTCTAACAAGGGCCTCTGCAGCGTGACAGGCTTAGAGAAGGCAAGCCATAAGTCTGAATTCCTGGATTCGGAAGAGGATTATCCAGGGTGATTGCACTGTCTTTGGGAGTTTTTTCTGGGCCTTTCACTCATTGGTCATTCAGTCTTTTACCAAGCACACATTGAGTACCAGCTAGCAAGGAGGAAAAGCATGTGGTTAGAAAGTTCCCTTGGAGGACGTAAGACCTGACCTGGGGGTTGCAATTCATTAGTGAATCTAATTTAAAATTAAAGTAGTGGTTCTATTCCAGTGTTTTTAAAAAGTATAGAGTATACTAAATAGGAAGTATAATGCAGAAAGAGAAAATGTCACTTCCTAAAGATTTTGCATGACGAACAGCTAGCTTACATGTTCTCCATGGAGCATAATGACTCTAGGTGTCAGAAGCAGAGGCAGCGGTGGTCAGTTACAGCCCCACGGAGGGGAAACTCCAATGCCAGCCCCTTTGGGCACTTAGGGTGTCATAGTTTCTCTCTGTGCTTCAGCACTTTCATCTGTAAAGCATAGGGGTTCTCATCTAGCAAGACGACTGCAAAGCTTAATGGCAGACAAAAATGCTAAGGTTTATTATTTCACAATATATTTTATCTGAAGTTTTCTGTCTCCTGGGGTCGGAGAGTTAAACTGATTATCCTTATTGCTAATAGAACAAAATCTTTGAAACCAGAGATTTCATTTTTCTATTCATTGCTGATCACTGAGTGATAATTATGTGGTCAAATAATAAATTATATTATCAGCACCATAAATAATGAATCACATAATCAGTTACCTAAAAGCTGTACTAAAGTAGAGGAAACTGACTTAATCTCCTCAACTAAGGAAGTAGAGATATTCCTCAGAACTAAGTTAATTTTTTTTTCCGGATACACTTAAACCTGGCTAAAAGATAACTATGGAAGTAGGAAATGATGTGTCTTGGAGGATTTTTTGTTTGTTTGTTTTTTTGTTTTTGATGGAGTCTCGCTCTGTTGCCCAGGCTGGAGTGCAGTGGTGCGATCTCAGCTCACTGCAAGCTCCGCCTCCCGGGTTCAGGCCATTCTCCTGCCTCAGCCTCCGGAGTAGCTGGGACTACAGGCGCCCGCCACCACGCCCGGCTAATTTTTTTGTATTTTTAGTAGAGACGGGGTTTCACCGTGTTAGCCAGGATGGTCTCGATCTCCTGACCTCGTGATCTGCCCCCAGGATGGTGTTGATCTCCTGACCTCGTGATCTGCCAGCCTGGGCCTCCCAAAGTGCTGGGATTACAGGCGTGAGCCACCGCGCCCGGCCTTGTCTTGGAGGATTTTAAAGATTTGTGTTAAGCTGCAGTCCTGAGTAGAAGCAGGAAACTAGATGTTAGAATATAGTTGGCTTCTCCTAGACCCATCTTTCTCTTTTTTCCTGACAGCACATTTATCCCAATGTGTTTCATGTTAAGCTTTTCAAATTACCAGCTTCATTTGCAATTTGCTAGAAGGAGGTAGAATGCAACTTCTGATTTTTGAAAGGAAATATTTTAGTGTAATAGAATAATCGAATGCAAGGTACTACTGATACAGTTTTTAATAACTTCCTGGAGATTAGGGAGAGAAAGCCACGAATAGAAAACATGGTTATCTCTGAGTTTTTAATGTGTACAGTTAAAATGAAAGGTTTTAACAAAAAATAGGGCTTGGTATATAGGCTTAGAAGTTGGGGATGGCAGAGGGAAAAATAATGGCCTTAGCTACATGGTTATCTATTGCTGCTTATCATTGAGAATCAGCTAATGGGTTGCAATACTTCTTTATTTTAATAGGTTGGGGGCACATCTACATATCTGTGATTAGAATCAAGATTTTAATATAAAGCTACAAATAACTGTAGTTGTTCCAGACATTGGAAGATGATATAAAAGTAATACAAAATAGTGCAGAAAATAGGAAGCCTGCACTGTATGATTGTTATGAATATAAATGAAAATATGTGTAAAATCACTAGTCCAGTATCTGGCACATAGTAGGTACATAAGAGTACATAGTACATAGTAGGTACATAAGAGTATTTATTGGAGAGTAGTATTTATTGGAGAGTAGGACTCCAAAAATAAAAAATAAAAAAAAGAAAGAAAGAAAATCTTACAGATTCCCTCTTCTCTGTTCATTTGTCTTTTAATTTTATGTGTGAAACTTTAGAAAAGTGACAAGAAAAAAAGTATTACAAAGAATTCCCATACACTCTGTGCCTGAATTCACCTATTGTATTTGCTTTCTCTCTCTCTTTTTTCCTGAACCAATACATAATATGTTCCATACACTATGGTCCTTTAACTCTAAACAATTTATTAAGTATTTCCTAAGAATACGGGCATTCCTGCAGATAAACACAATGTAGTTCTCAACACCAGCAAATTCAACATAATTGTGATGCTTTTATCTACCCTCCACATTCTGATTTTATCAATTGATTCAATAATTTTTACAGTACTTTTCATCAATAAATTACTGTATTTACTTGTATGTCTAGCATATTTCCATAGCCTTTTTGTCTCTTATAACATAGACATTTCTGAAGAATACCGATTCTAAAAGTCAAACATTTTATAAATGGTGTACTTCCTCTCACACCCCTTCTACGCCATCTCTCCCCACGTCCTGTAGATAACTAACATTATTGTTTTCTAGTTTGCACTTTGTGCTCCTGTTGGTGAAGATGAGAATATACAGCCATGTTTTCTTATTTCTCCTTTTCTCTTTTTGCCACATAGCGTGTACCTATGCTATTTTTCACATTGCCTTAAAAACCTTTACAATATCTTCTGGAATTCACTCCACATCAGTTCATAGAACTCTTCCTTGTTCTTTTTCACAGTTGCATAGTACTCCACCATGTGTATATAACACAGGTTATACCCTACGTCTTCCTATGACTCTTTGGTATCTTTTGTGAAGTCAAATAACACTTCAATACATCACAAAGTGCATATGATTGTTGGTATTATTTGAAATGTATATTTAGGCTAAGTGGGATTGTTGGAGTTAAGGATGAATGCATGTATATATTTGTTAAATATTGCCAAATTCTATATGGGCTGCACAATTTGGTATTTCTAACCATACTGGACTTTGAGCTGGAAAGATTTTGCCGTGGTTCACGGTATGGTTCGCGGTAACGTGCAACATTAGTTGTTGCCTCTATGTCTGGTGTTTATTGCTAAGGCAACTAACTGTTCTTTCTGTCTCCTGTGTAGCCCTTCTTTTCCCTCAGTGATCAAACCTGCTATAACTGTTCATTTTGAGGAAAGTGGTGCTGGCTGCATTAAGAGCTGTCGTCACTGCCATTCTGCTTCTTGTTGTGCAGTAGAATTTCCTTTTTTGAGGACATGGGGATTCACTGCAGATAAACCTTCCTTTTAGTGTTGGGACCTAATGGTGAAATCAGAAGATGAAACAGAGCTAAGAGCGGCTGTGTGTGGTGGCTCATGTCTGTAATTCCAGCACTTTAGGAGGCCGAGGTGGGCAAATCACAAGGTCAGGAGTTCGAGACCAGCCTGGCCAACCTGGTGAAGCCCCATCTCTACTAAAAATACAAAAATCAGCCAGGCATGGTGGCACATGCCTGTAATCCCAGCTACTTGGGAGGCTAAGGCAGGAGAATCTCTTGAATCCAGGAAATGGAGGTTGCAGTGAGCCGAGATCATGCCACTGCACTCCAGGCTGGGTGACAGAGCGAGACTCCATCTCAGGAAAAAAAAAAAAAAAAAAAAAAGAGAGAGAGACACAGAGATAAGAATTGAACATGGAGAAGAAATGAAAAGAGATAAATCAGAATGCATTTTCAGAAATGAGAATTTGGTAGTAGATAATCTGTGACAGCTGGAGTGAGAGAATTCAGATAGACACAGAAGAATTGTGGGTCTGGAGAAACAGGGAGTAAGCCCAAGAAGAACCTGGAAGGTGCCGTGATGGATGGGAGGATGGCTCATGGGTAAATGACCAGAAAGACATGAGGGTGACCAAGATGATCAAGCATCTTCTATGGGTCTGGTATTGGGGTTGGTGTTTCAAGTCTACTAGTCCTTTTGGTTCATCTATGTCTGAATTAGTTGGGGGCACTTCTAGCTGCTAACTAAGTCTTGGTGAACTTTAGAGTGAGTAGGAGATAGCTAATACAGACAGAAGAGTTGATTATTCTTTTTTAAACTTACGTTCATTTTTCAACTTAATTCAGCTCAATACATAATCACTGAGTATTTATCGTAAATCAAGATTATACTGCATGAAGTGGCTTGAAGATAGATCCTATCCAGCCTCTGCCTTCTAGGGTCTCATGTGGGTGAGAGGCAGTGCCAGCACAGTTACAGGCAGCGCCAGCACAGTTACAGGCAGCGCCAGCACGGTTACAGGCAGCGCCAGCACAGTGCCGTGGGTGTGAGACTGCAGTGATATCAGGTGTCCTGGGAATCTTGAGGAGCCCCAGAGATTTCCAGAGGAGGTGGTGCCTGCCTCGGCTAAGTCTGGGTAAAGAATGAGAGAGAACCAGAGAAAGGGCAGTGGGGTCTGAGGCAGACACAGCATCTTCTCATCTGCAAAGTGGTCCCAGGAGGGTGAAACAACAAGCATAAAGCTGCAGGTACCGGATTCTAAGCCGGAGAGAAGGGAGTACAGAGAGGTCTTTGGGAACCCCTCCTCACTTTTTGTGCACAGGGGCACACAGTTCTTTTTGCCAATTACTCAAATCTGTGCATTGTTTCTAGTGTTAACAATCAACAGTAATAGTAACAACAACAGTAACAACAATAATTAATTAGTCCTTTCTTGAGAAGGTAATTGAGCAAACGAGACCTTAAAATTGTCTCTCCTGGGATAAGCCAGTGGCTGCGTGGTATTTGGCCAGGAGGTCCTGAGAGCAGGCTGCTTGAGGTTCAGCTTAGCTGGAATTATTGCAGTTACCATCCTCTCATGGAGAATAGACGGTCCAAACAAGTGCATTCTCCATGGCAATGGTTTTGTGACATCTACAGTCAGTGGGGCAGGATTTGTACTCTGCACTATTCCAGATGTATTAGAGTGATTGGGTGTGCTCAAAATATGTTAACACACCGCAGAAAGTTTGCTAAAAGCTCATTTTGTAAGTGATTTGTTGGCCTGACCAAGAGCTAAATTACTTAGTTTACAGTTATTTTTATATTATTATTTAATATAGTTCTTAACAACCTTTGGGACAGAAATCAATCCTTCCCCCAGTGAGAGGACTCTTTCCAGGTCTAAAAGGAAATAAAGAGTGACTTCCAACTGGTTGAAGCTGTAGGATCTGAAATAGAAAACTGATTTTTATGTAGAGTACCACCAAATTTTGCTGTTTCCCTGATGGAGATTCTGAGTCACTCATTAGCTGCCCCAATTTTCTTCTCAAATATAACATTTTCTTCTTACATTAAAAAGATGTTTTAAATTTACTCCTTTCACATCGAGGTTCTCCTCTCCCTCCTTTCCTTCCCTCCCCCTTTTTCTTTTTCCTTTCCTTTATTTTCTGCCGTGTGTTTCTTTTTTATGACATGTAATTTTAAATCTTACTTGGCCATTGTTATATAACTTGTCATTCTAGCATGATGATGGATTAACTTCGTCTATTAACACTGTTAAAACGTGTGTGTCCCCTGGGATTCTTTTGTTATAATTGGTAGAGCCAGCTAGAATTTTCATCTCCTAGCAGAAGAGGGATTTTGTCTGCCTGGTTTGTTCTCTTAATTAGCAAAATTTACTGATGTAACATTTTAGAAACTACTGCTAAACCATCTCTCTGTTTGGTTATTATATGTGATCACTCTATCTATTAATCATTGGAGCTCCATTCTGCCTTATTTTGTGTGAACAACCTTGCTAAGCCATCTCCGTGGCTCTTTTTCTGAGTTCCTACTTTTTCTGAAATTACTTGACATGCTTGAAGCTCCTTGGGTTATCCTTTCTTGGGCACAGATGAAAACAAGTGTCAATCTATAGATTAGAAACAACTATATACTGAACAAAGGAAATACAATATTTACATAAATGAACACTGATGAAATTCAATCGCAAATGTATCCTGTTAGGTTAGGATAATTGTGTGTTACAGATAACTTTTTGTATGTTTCATGTTTGTATTTCATATTTTATATTTCTTGTTTGTAGGATTCACCTGAAACCGGGGGTTAGAGCGCATATGAGAATTTGTTGATTTGTGTAAGTCTATGTCAACTACAGATGCCTTGTCAAATTCAATTAATTTTAATAATGGATGGAATGATTCTTTTATATTTTCTAGCTAGATGATCATATTGCATACAAATAATGACAAGAATATCACTTCATTCCTTATTGTATTGGCCAAGATCTCAGTGCAATGTGGAATCATACAATGGAGAGTGGTTGCAATTAATTTGACACCACTATGTTTACATTAAGGTCAGCTATAGGTTTTTGGGAGATAAATTTTTCAAGTTCAGGCAACTTTCATTGAAATCTAGATGGTTATCTTTCTATAAAAACTGAGAATGAGGGTTAAATTTTATCAGATGTTTATAATCTATCAAAATGATTTTTATTCCGTATTTTTCCTCGAATATAATGTAATTTTATGTGATAGAGTGAATGCCCCTGAGAACGTTTTTTTGATCTTGAAGTATGCTGACGTTTCTGACATAAACCCTGCCATGGGGTTGTTTCTTACAGTTGTTAGTATTTATCTTGGTTTTCTTTTACTGCGTTGTTTTCAATTTTGCTAATAGTTTTCTGTTGGTCATTTGTTTTTTGTCCAGTTTAGTATCATACTTATGTCTGATGGGTAAAAGGAGTTGGTTTTCTCATTTTTCCTATGCTTTGGAAGAAATAACAAAGTTGTCTCTTTAAGGTTTGTTAGAACTCCTCAGAAAAGTGATTTGCTCCTGTCTATATCTTATAATTACAATTTTGGCAACTGGTATATTATATTTTCTACTTTTTAATTGAGTTAATTTTGACAGTTTAAATTTTCCTTACATTTCGATTCCTTCTAGATTTTAGGAGATTGTTGAAAGTCTGCACATAATATTCTCCTGTCACTTTAACATTTTTCATCTTTGTGTAAAAATTACTTCCTAATAGTGTCTATTCAAATGCTTAATTTCTGTGATTAGCCATCCCATTTTTAATCCATTTCAATAATTTTTCCAAATTATCTTTTGTTTTATTAATCAACTCATTTCATATTTTATTTTTCATTAATTTCTGCTTTAATCTATGTTGTCTTTCCTCTTCTGTTTATTGAGCACATTTTTCTAGCTTTTAAAAAACTAGCTATTTATTTTTCGTTAGTTTTCTAATAAAGGCCTTTTATATATTTTCTCTCGTTACTACTTTGGTTAGAGCCCTCAGTTTATATGTAAATTGTCAGTAATGTTTCTGTCAAAATTATGCTTTTGATTTCCTCTTTAACCCTGTAATTAATTAAGAGCATGTTTTCAACATCCAGGCATATGGATTTTCTTTCCTGTAGCCTTTTGTTGCTACTTTCTACTTTGATTCCAGTAGTGTTCAGTGAATGTGACCTCTTTGATTTTTGCTTTTTGGAATTTGGTGAGATTTCCTTTGTGGCCTAACGCATAATTTGTGTTGTCAATTTTCCATGTATGTTTGAAGAGAAAGTGTTGTTCTGTTAGAGACAAATTTCTATACACAGTTAGATACTAGATCAAGCTTTTAAATTTTATTATTCAAACATTATCTACTTTTTCTTTTTTTTTTTTTTACTAACTGATCTCTGAGAAAGGCGTATTTAAATATCCTTCCATGATTGTGGATGTCAATTTCTCCCATAGTTCCCCCAAATTTTGCTTCATATATTTCCAATCTATGTGGCCTGGTACATATATCAATGTTATGCAATATTTTCGTTGTAAATTGGGTTTTTAAAAAATCAAAATGAAGTATCTCCTTTTGTTTCTCCTGTTTTCCAAATTGAACTCTGTTAACATTTATTGTTAGTATTACAACTCTACTTTCTTATTTATTTTATTAACATTTGCTTTGTATATGTTTCCATATTCGTTTCAATTTTACTTTTGATGTTTTTATTATGGTTATATCTCTCTTAAACAGTAAATAGACTGTGTTTTGTTATTCAATGTGAGTTTATTTTGGAAAAATTTTAATTATTTTTTGTTCTGGTCAAATATATATAACAAAATTTGCAATTTAAGCAATTTTAAGTCAATTCCCTGATATCAATTACATTTATAATGTGCCACTATCACCACTATTTATTTGATCACTCTGAATAGAAACAGTAACCATTAAATAATAACTTCCAATTCTCTCTCTCTCCAGCCCCTGGTAACCTCTAATCTACTTCTGCCTCTGTGAATTTCCAGCTATTCTCAATATTTTATAAAAGTGGGTTCATACAATATTTGTCCTTTTGTGTCTGGCTTATTTCACTTAGCATACTGTTTTTAAGTTTCGTCCATGTTATAATATGTGTTCAGAGTTCACTCTTTTTTGTGATTGAGTAATAGTCCATTGTATGAATAGATAGATGTTTGGGTTACCTCCCACCTTTTGACTCTTGTGAACAGTACTGCAATGAATATTGGTATGCAGGTATTCATTTGAATCTCTATTTTGAATTCTTTTGCAGTTTTCTTTCTAATTCTATCTAGGACTGGTGCTGGGTTATATGGTAATTCCACACTCAACTTTTTGAGAAACTGCAAAACTATTTTCCACAGTGGCTATATAATTTTTACATTCCCTCCGGCAATATACAAGGGTACTAATTTCTCCACATCCTTGCCAGCACTTGTTACAGTGGTTCTCCTTATCCTCAGGGGATACATTCCAAAACACCCCGTGGATGCCTGAAACTGTGGATAGTACTGAACTCTCTATATACTGTTTTTTTCCTGTAAATACGAACCTATGATAAAGCTTAGTTTATAAATGAGGAGCAGTCATAGATTAATAACAATAATAAAATAGAACAATTATAACAATAGACTCAAATAACAGTTGAGTGGAAGAGGTCTTTTTCTTTCTCAAAATATCGAATTGTACTGGAGTCACCTATTTTCAGACCATGGGGGAGCATAAGGAACACTATGAACACTGTGGAAAGTGAAACTGGGCATAAAGAGGGACTGCTGTATTTTTGGTATTTCTGTTTTTGTTTGTTTTTTACATATAGCCACTCTAGTAGGTATGAAGTGGTATCTCATTGTGGTTTTGATGTGCATTTACCTAATGATGTGCAATATTGAGCATCTTTTATGTGCTTATTGGCCATTTGTATATCTCTGGAGAAATGTCTTTTCGGGTTTTTTGCCCATTTTTAAATCGGGTTGTAAGCCAGGCATGGAGACAAACATCACATGTTCTCACTCATATGTCAGAGCTAGAAAAGCGGATCTCAAGAAGGTAGAGGGTAGAATGGTGGTTACCAGAGCCTGGGAAGGGAAGCAGGAGAGGTGGTGAAGAGAACTTGGCTAAGGCGGGGGTACCCAAGCCCTGGGCCACAGACTAGTACCGATCAGTGGCCTGTTAGTACCTAGGCCTCACAGCAAGCAAGGGAAGATTAATCTGCATTTACAGGCGCTCCCCATCACTCACATTACTGCCTGAGCTCCCGATCATCAGCGGCATTAGATTCTCATAGGAGCGCAATCCCTACTGTGAACTGCGCATGCGAGGGATCTAGAGTGCACGCTCCTTATAAGCATCTAATGCCTGATCATCTGTCACTGTCGCCCATCACCCTCAGATGGGACCGTCTAGTTGCAGGAAAATAAGCTCAGAGCTCCCACTGATTCTATATTATGGTGAGTTGTATAATTATTTCATTATATGTCAAAATGTAATAATAATAGAAATAAAGTGCACGATAAATGTAATGCATTTGAATCATCTTGAAACCATTCCCTCCCACCCCCGGTTCCATGGAAAGACTGTCTTCCATGAGACCAGTCCCTGGTGCCAAAAAGGTTGGAAACTACTGGGTTAAGGGGTACAAAAATACAGTTAGATAGAAGGGATTCATTCCAGTATTCGATAGTACAGTAGGGAAATTATAATTAACAATAATTTATTATATATTTCAAAATAGAAGAGATTTGTGATGTTCTCAGCACAAAGAAAAAATAAATGTTTGAGAGGATAAATATACTGATTATTCTGGTTTGATAATTACAAATTATATGTATTTGTCAAAATATCACATGTACTCCCAAAATATGTACAACCGTATCAGTAAAAAATTTAAAAAATCAAATTACATTGTTTGTCTTTTTCTTGTCGAGTTGTAGGAGTTCTTTATATATTCTAAACCTTTGTCAGATATATAATTTGTAAACATTTTCTTCCATTCTGTAGATTTCTTTGGCTTTCTTGGTATTGTCCATTGATGCACAAAAGTTTTTAATTTCTGATGAAGTCCAATTTAATCTAGTTATCTTTTTGTTGCTCATACTTCTGGTGTCATATCTTTTCAATTTACATTTATGGTGATGTAAAATATATTGGTACAAATTTTGTCTTTTTATTTAGAAGTTTCTATTAAATGCATTTTATTTCTTTTCTTGCCTTTTGTAGAATTACTTCTTAGATATGACACCAAAACCAATGGAACAGAATTTAGAGTCCAGAAATAAACCCAAATACCTACAGCCAAATGATTTCTGACAAGTGTGCAAAGTCTGCGGAATGGAGAAAGGATTACCAAACAACTGAATTACAACATGCAAAGGAAGAAAATTGGATGCTTCTTAAATTGGATGCTTACATCACACCATAAATAAAAATTAACTCAAAAATGGATAAACAGGCCGGGCGTGGTGGCTCACGCCTGTAATCCCAGCACTTTGGGAGGCCGAGATGGGCGGATCATGAGGTCAGGAGATAGAGACCATACTGGCTAACACGGTGAAACCCTGTCTCCACTAAAAATACAAAAAATTATCTGGGCGTGGTGGCGGGCGCCTGTAGTTCCAGCTACTCGGGAGGCTGAGGCAGGAGAATGGCGTGAACCCGGGAGGCGGAGCTTGCAGTGAGCCGAGATCGCGCCACTGCACTCCAGCCTGGGCAACAGAGCGAGACTCCCTCTCAAAAAAAAAAAAAAAAAAAAAAAAAAAAAATTGGATAAACAACCTAAGTATGAGAGCTAAAACCACAAGACTCTTAGAAGCAAACATAAGGTCAACCTTCTTGAGAAATAGATCTGAAAATAGATTTGAAAGAGTATCTATTCTTTCAGTGATTTCTCTTAAATTAAAGGATATGTGAAGTATTTATATATATTTATTTTAAATTAATTTCTAGCATTAATAAGAAGCTATATACTTGCATAGAATAAGCGAGAATCACACCTTGTTTTATTTCTTTTTTCCCTCCACCTTGCTGCCCTTCTTGATATAATGTAGAATTTTACTTATATCATCACTGTTTTTATTTTTGTTCCTTCTTAGACTTTGTGATAAGTTTTAATGCTTAGTTTTTCTATTAATCAGTTTCACATCTATTTACTCTTGAATGCACTTTGTTTTTATTTTGTCAGAGTGTATCCTTTGATAGTTCTTCTAGGATAATCTGTGAAAAGTGACCTTGTTGTCTTCCTTAATTCTAAATATGTTTTATCTTCCCCTCACTCTTGAATATTGGATAGCTTGAATGAAAAATCCTTGATAAAAATGTTTTCCTCAGATCCTTGAATAAAGTATTTTATTGTATTTCTGTATTTAATGCTGTCAACCGGGAGTCATATCAATTTAGTTATCTTTCCTTTTAAGTACTCTTTTGTCTCTCTGGAAGTTTTCCAGTGTTCTCCTTTTCTTTGGAGTTCATCATGACATATTTGTATGGGTCTTCAATTGGCATCATTTGGGCCCTATCCAAAGTTTCATGTCTTTTTTAAATTCTAAGAAGTTTCTCCTATTACTGGTTTGTGTGTATTTTTCCCTTTTATTTTCTACTTTGGGAGCTATTACTAAAGAGTTATTAGAATATGTGTACCTCACCTTTCTCTCTCTTTCTCTCCCTCTTCTCCCTGCCTCTCTCTTAGCTTTCTTTTTTTTCTTTCTTTCTTTCTTTTTTTTTTTTTGAGATGGAATCTCACTCTGTCCCCAGGCCGTAGGGCAGTGGCATAATCTTGGGTCACTGCAACTTCCGCCTCCCGGGTTCAAGTGATTCTCCTGCCTCAGCCTCCCAAGTAGCTGGGACTACAGGTGCACGCCACCACGCCCAGTTAATTTTTGTAGTTTTAGTAGAGATGGGGTTTCACCATGTTGGCCAGGATGGTCTCGATCTCTTGACCTCATGATCTGCCCGCCTTGGCCTCCCAAAGTGCTGGGATTATAGGTGTGAACCACCGCGTCCTGCCTCTCTTTGAACTTTCTGCTTTATTTTGTTGTGGTGTTCTTCTTGAGGGTCATATCAACCTTCCATTTCATTTTTTACTCCTTTAAAAAATATATTTGTTGTGAAGCTTTCTCAACATATTAAAGGTTATACTGAATAATAAAATAAATATTTATAAACATAAAATTTGGCTTAAAGAATGCAATAGTGCCAAAATATTTGAAGTCTTTGGCATTCTCTTCCGCAATCAGCACCCTTCTCTCTATCCAGAGGATAATATCATAATTTTGCTTTCCTGGGGGAATTTTGCATAATTTTACATAATTTTGGGAAGTTTATCATTCCCATGAATGTCTTTATGTTTACTACACTTATGGCATCGTTCCCATTTCTAAATATTATATAAGCAGATTCTAATGTATACATCCTTTGCAACTTTGCTTTTTTAAAAAAGTCAGCATTATATTTATGATATTCATCCATGTTTACAGATTATCTCTCTCATTCAATTCAGTACTTCAAGCTGTTGTTTTGTATTAAAATGGCTGAACAGATCTCAGTTTATTTATCCATTTTCCTCTTGGTGTGCATTTGGGCTGTTTCCAGACACTTGTAATTACAAGCAGCCTTGCTGTGAACATCCCTGTCCATGTCTTTCTCATTGAATTGTAGATTGCCTTACACATCTTAGAAACAAATACTTTGGCGGGCTATATGAATTCCAAATATTGTCTTCCCATTTTCTTACAATTTTTTTCACACTTCTCAAATGGTTTCTTTTGATAGAGAGAAGTTTTAAGATTTGTATGTGGTTGACTATATTCATTGCTTTCTTTAAGTTTGGCCTTGTCATGTCTTACTAAGAAATTATTTCCTCGTGGTTTTTTGTAAGGTCATCAAATATTCCTCACTGTTTTCTACCAACTGTTTTCAAATTTTGATTTTTTTAAGTCTTTGATCTGGCTGTGATAGATTATTGCCTATAGACTAGTTAAGGGATCCAATTTTATTTTCATTTCCATAAGGATAATCGAATATCCCAGAATATTTGAAGCATTATGTAAATATGAACAAGGCAAGAAGATAAATGTCTAGAGGGGCCTACCATTTGCATTCTGACCAGGAGTGATTTAGACTTGATTGACTTCTACAATTTGCGAACATTAGCCTTCCTAGAATTTAACTATTTGTAGAGACGGAAGACCTGAGCTAGCGAGTGGTGGGAGGTGCTTCTATAGTCTTGGCTCAGGATGTGGGTGGCGAGGGATAGAAGACTACACATTGAGTGCAGTGTACACTGCTTGGATAATGGGTGCAGCAAAATCTCAGAAACAAAGAACTTATTCATGTAACCAAACACCACGTGTTCCCCAAAACCCTATTGAAATAAAAAAAGTAAATTAAAAAAAAAATATATAAATACAATCCACTCTTTCATCAAAAAAAAAAAAAGAAAAGAATGTTAAGGTAAAAAGAAAAAGAATATGATGGCTAGAGGAAGGCCTTCAGCCCAGGGTGTCCTTGCTGGGTCGCAGAACAGAGCATCAGTCTCTTACACAAATGTGCCAGAGGGCCTCGGGCAGTGAGGTTTTTTGACAATTTTTCATTTGAAGAATTTTCTTCACTTGACTCAGTAAACCGTAGCTAGAATCTGCCTATTTATTTTTATTATTTAAGTTATAGCCATTAGCTTGATATTGTCCAGGTTTTTTAGCTTGTGTGGTGTCATTTGGATGCTGTGTGCTTCCTACTTTGCCAACAGCACTCTGGTAGAAGCAGCCCATCTCTCAGAGTCCGGAAAAGAAAGAAAGATAAAGGTATCATTTGTTGTCATCACAGTTGATCATCTCAGGCTTAGCAGGGGAGGCAGCGACTGGGTTAAACCCATAGAGCTGGAGTGTAGATTAATTTCTTTTTGTTTGCCTTATTAATAAGCTGGAGGCTAAGAAATTACTATGGGTAAAAAATGACTTTTATCTGTGGTATCCTGGATAGACAAATGAAGAAATTTTGTGAAAAAGAAAAAAAAACAAAAAAAACTCATGTAATTAATGTGTCAGTCTCTTATCACTCAGAACCTTTAAAAATAATAACTTATGGCTGGGTGCGGTGGCTCAAGCCTGTAATCCCAGCACTTTGGGAGGCCGAGACGGGTGGATCACGAGGTCAGGAGATCGAGACCATCCTGGCTAACACGGTGAAACCGCATCTCTACTAAAAAATACAAAAAAACTAGCCGGGCGAGATGGCGGGCGCCTGTAGTCCCAGCTACTCGGGAGGCTGAGGCAGGAGAATGGCGTGAACCCGGGAGGCGGAGCTTGCAGTGAGCTGAGATCCGGCCACTGCACTCCAGCCTGGGCGACAGAGCCAGACTCCGTCTCAAAACAAACAAACAAACAAACAAACAAACAAAACTTATTAATTAACTTTGGAACTAGTAAGTGAAGGAATCCTCCATGGTCATTAACCAAGCATTCTCCTTAAAAAACATACAATTTATGTCACGATTCTATGACTTTTCTCCAGCAGTCTCCTGGAGATGCAGTGATCCACCTGGCAATGCATCTATCTTCCTTCAGCAAATAAACTCCTCTTCACTCTTCAAAAGCAGCTGAGGTAGCAACTGTTGCAAGAGCTGCATTCTGTGCTAAGCGTGCCTCTCAGCCAGTGCCTCCACTGTAGCGCTAGGCTCGTTGCGGTAGAGTGATCTTTTCCTGAACCTCACTTTCTAGGGGACTGTGCGATCCTGGAGGGCTTGAATGGGTCCTCTTCATCGCTGTGTCCTCTCTTCCTTGTTCTTTGTGCACAAACACCGCACACACACACGATCTATATTTCTCTCTCTTTATATATGTATGCACATACCTATTAAACTGAGTTTAAATGAAAGGTTTTTTGTTGTTGTTGTTGTTGTTGTTTTGTTTTTTTTTTTGTTTTTTGAGATGGAGTTTCATTCTTGTTGCCCAGGCTGGAGTGCAATGGCACGATCTCGGCTCACTGCAACCTCTGCCTCCGAGGTTCAAGTGATTCTCCTGCCTCAGCCTCCCAAGTAGCTGGGATTACAGGTCCTCCCACCACGCCTGGCTAATTTTTATATTTTTAGTAGAGATGAGGTTTCGCCTTGATGGTCAAGCTGGTCTCGAACTCCTGACCTCAGGTGATTTGCCCACCTCGGCCTCCCAAAGTGTTGGGGTTACAGAAGTGAGCCATCACTCCCAGCCCTAACTGAAGGTATTATTAACTAATAATCCAAGAAGCCAAAATAACAGAAAGCCTATAAACTTTGGAGTCAGAGACAACTGATTTCAAATCCCACCTTGGCTACTTATTGCCTAGATGACTTTGAAAACGTTAATATACGAGTCTTAGTTTGCTATTTGATGAAATGAGAGTCATAACTAGTGTTATGCTGGGATTAGACAAAACAGCATCATTCACTTTGAATGTCACACAACAGGACCTAGATGTAGGTCTGCTGTCTCTCTTTTTTTTAAAAAAAGTATTTTAAGTTATTTTTATTTTAAATGAGGACTATTGCTGACAGTACCTTGTATAAATAATCAAATCGCATGGGTTCCTTACTCCTTGGTTATCTGCTCTTTCACTGTGTAGGAAAGAGTGAGTTGATGAAGACTTGGCATCAGACTCCAGGGACCAGAACACCAGAGCCACTTGGGAGCTTGTGAGAAATGCAGGCACTCAAACATCTTGAATCAGAAATGTGCATTTTAGGAAGATCCCCAAAAGGTTCAACTGCCCATTCAAGTTTGAGAGGAGCTGAGCCTGGAACAGTCCACTGCCCAGATTTGAATAACTCTAGGAAGTTCATTCTAGCTCCTGTGCTAATGAAAGAGAACTTACAGCCAAATTTGGACTTATTGAATAAACTTCCCTGTGACAAAATGAGGAATGGGCTTTCACAGAAATAGTTGATTCTGCCTCCTTGTTGCATCTTATTTCAAAGCTATGCCATCCTAGAGGGGCTGGGGCCTTTGTGCCAGCTGCTGCCCCCAGAGAAGCCAGTCAGAATACCCAGTCTGATGGGAAAACAGTGGCTTCACTTCATTTCCCTGTCCCTGGCTCTTTCCTGTGCCCATGTCAGCAGAATATAAAGGCTTGTATCTCCCCAGGGATTCAGGGGGCTGAAACAATACTTTTCTTCATCTTTGGATGTTTTATTAAAAAAAAAACCTATCCACCAAAAGCAAGGCTTTAATACAATATATATTGATTTAAAGTGTTTCATGTCTTATAGAAACATATTATTACCTTTTAAAGGGACAACATTTGCTGACATTTTGAGTCAAGGATATTGGCCTCATGGACCATCTCTTGTTTTTTTTTTTTTTTGTTAAAGCATCTTTG
Source organism: Macaca fascicularis (assembly GCF_037993035.2). Taxonomy (NCBI): domain Eukaryota; kingdom Metazoa; phylum Chordata; class Mammalia; order Primates; family Cercopithecidae; genus Macaca; species Macaca fascicularis. The sequence continues at coordinate 9,464,424 of NC_088386.1, read as the reverse complement.
TATTTATTTAAGATTTGAAGGTGTCTTCATATCAAAACGGTGTCTATGCTCGGCAAATAATCATTCACGAGCAAGTCCAGAGTTTCCTCAGTGGCAGATGAATGTGGACTTGCGGAGTCATCTCGGTGGGGGCTTTCTGTCCCGCCTTGTGTGATAACTGAATAAATCCCACTTGTGAGAGTTGGATGGCTGCTTAGGAAGCACTTTTCAACAGATAAAAAATGGCTTTTCTATTTTCCAGCTTATCTTTTATGCGTTGGTTTAGCACACATTTCCAACACACCTACAATACACGTGTTCTTGGAGTAAAAAGAGGAGGGAAAGCGAGATAGAATTTCTGCCCTCAAAAAGCTAAGAATTTAGTAGGCAGACAAGCAGTGTTCAATGAACTTCAAATAAAATATGACACAATTGATTTAATCTAAATACAACGAATGTGACCAAGGTACAGACAGAGCGCAGTCTTTGGCATGGAAAGAACAAAGGAGAATATCTGGGTGAGGATGTGGAGGCACACAGCAGGTCACTAAGCTTTCGCTGTGTATTGTTGAGAAGAGACCCCATTTGGGCTAGGGTGGGCAAAAGGACCTTCCATTAGAGGGAAGAGCATCTGCACAGGCCCGGAGATACGAAAGAGTATTGCATATTTAGGAGACTGAAAGTATCTTAGCATGCGTAAGCATGGCAGAAGGTTTTAAATTCTTTTCATTGTGACGAGTAATAAGGAATATGTTTTACATTGTGATCCAGCACCCACGTGTACACACTCAAATATCACTGCAAGCAAAGACAAAATCTTCCCAAGATAGTATGTACCCTTGCTATACACAATGTGCTTTGATGTTTTTTTCCTTCATCTCTTCAATTCTATTTCATTTATTAAAGTGCTGGCCATGCCTTATTAAATTGATGACAATTCACTAAAGGGTCATCACCCACAGTTTGAAAAGAACGTTGTGTTCACTGAGGACTCAGGTGCAGTTATGTGGTTGGAGTCAGTAAGAACCAAGGGCAGGGCCCTGTTTGAGCATATGTGCCACGAAGTGAAGAAAATGGGTAAAGTGTCTCTATAATTTATTTTTCTTTGCTCTTTCTCTCAGCAGCTCATCCTTCCTATCCATACAATTTCTTATTTCATATTCCATATCTCAAGGCTCTGATGTCTGCCAGCTTATCTTATAACCCCAAAACCCCAAGATGTAATAGCAACTAAATTGTAGGCTTACAGTTTACCAAATACTCTATTATCCTTATAATAATACTATGAAGTTGGGTTTTTCTATATGCTACAGTTTAATAAATGGAGATTTGGTGAGGTTAGCTAACTTTTATAAGATAACTCAGCTAGTTAGTGGTGGATCCACGGATTTCATACTCATGAGATCTCCTTTCTTCCATACCACCCTCACTGCCTATATCAATGTTTCCTTTTTACATAACGTGTTTGAATTTCAAGAGGGACTTTCTAAAATTAATATTAATTGAAGTGACAAGTATAATGAAGATGTCTCAGATTTATGGCTGGTTCGAAAGGGAGGCACTTTTGTGCTGGTGGGCCATTTTGTGCCCTTCGAATTATACCATAGGTAATCTGCTGCTTCACCCACAGGCAGGGCAAAGGTTGCTTGTATGTGAGAGTGGTAAATGCATCCATGATCTGCATATACTTACATGTTTATGTATTACAGAAGTGGTCTAGTTTAAGTTTTGGTTTTCCACAGGGAGAATTATAGCTCCCTCACACTTTGAGAGGCTCTATCAGGTATCAATGTCAATAAGCCCAGGTGAGCCTCGCCATCAACACAGACTCAAGACCTTAGTGAGCACATCCAAGCTCAGGGGAAGCAATTCCTTTTGAGAGCCTTTATACTCCATCTGAGGGGGCAGCTCCTGGCTCTGCCACATCTTTTGTAGAGTTTTTCTTCATTCATTTGTTTGTTCAACAAATATTTGTTGATCGACTATTAAGCGACAGGATCTGTCGAGGGCAAGTGTGACGAACTGCACAGGAACATGCGTAAACCCACTCCAATCTTTGGCGTCTCAACAAATGGTTTTACCACCCATCCATGTGTTCAAGCCAACACCTAGGTGTCAGCATTGATTACTCCCTGCTTTCTTCTCAAATTTCTGACATTCTCCTTCCACCTGCCTTACTTATTCAAAGTTTACCGTCACCTGTCTTCTTCAAAGGGTTCTCAAAGTAGAGTAGGAGCTATAGTCATACAGATGAAGCAGTATGGAGGCGTAAAATGTTTATTTATGACCCACACTGGCTTTATCAAAATTTGAGAGAGGCACAGTGTGCTTGCAACATCCAGTGAAGTTGCAGGAGAGCAGACTCAATTTACGTCCTTAGTTCTTCTTTTCATTATCTCATCCATTGACTTGGAACAACCTTGTCCTAGCCCTTCTACCAAAGTGCAGCCTGTCAGTGCCATGTGTTACTTTGCCCCTAATTACCATTTACTTAATTTGCATGTAACTTTTTACATCGTAAAATCGTTATCATTACTAGGGAGTCCGGTTGCTGAGGCAACTAAGAGTGGTGCATGCACAGCTTATCCTTTCCCCAAAAGTTAACTCTCCTCAATCAAATATAAAAGATGTTCTTGGTTATTTTCTCTTTTGTGTTTGAAAGTTATAGAACATTCTATAGGTCTTCTGGCTTTTCTCCCTGTTTGTCTGTCTCTTCACAAGATTTTACTGCTTTTTCCTCATTACGTTTTTTCCCAAATTTTATTTTTCTCAGTGTAATATATATTCTTTAAAAGTTAAATTGTATTTGAGATTTATAACAAATATAGGAATTTTCATACTTCATAAATTCTCACCATTACCATGCTTAATTCTTGCTTCATAAACAATCATTTAGAATACTTTTTGTATATTATTTTAACATTTTCCTTCAAATTTCTAAATAACAGACTAATGTTACTTCTTGACTTTTCAGTTTTAGTTTTCAGTTTAGTTATACTGAATTTCTGCCAAGAAAGATAGGGATTTAATTTCAGTTTCCACTGATTCTCCCTATTTTTTTCTCCTTGATCCTCCTGATAGCATTTAGCTCATGGCTTCCCTCTCAGCTGATGTGCCTGGAGCTTAGGAAACGAGAGAGACAAGAAGATGAGGTCAGAAGGGTAGATATATGGGGCTTTGTGGGCTTTGTTGAGGAGTTTGGGTTTTATCCTAAATGCAATGGGAAGCATAGTGGCTGCCATAAAGTTGTAGAGAAATGGCCAGATATAGGACATCTTTTCAAGGAAGAACCAATAGAGCATCATGATGAATTGAGAATCAGGAGTTTAGGAAGAAAGCAGTGATTAATCAATGGTGACACCTAGGTGTTGGCTTGAGCACATGGATGGATGGTAGAACCATTTGCTGAGATGTCAAAGATTGGGGTGGGCTTATGCATGTTCCTGCGCAGGTCATCAAGAATTTTATTTTGATTGAGTAAATTTGAGATGACTATTGCTTCCAAGAGGAGATGTCAAGTACATAGTTGAATAGACTAATAAGGAGCTCAGTAATGATGTCTGAGTCTGGATGCATAAATATGGGTGCCATTTTAATGAAGGTAGTACTTAAAACCATAGGACTGGCTGAGATCACAGAGAGCCCAGTTTTCAGCTCAATGTGCTCCAAGATAAAGGGATCTAGCTGAGGAGGAGAAGATAAAAGCGAATACTGAGAACTGGTGACTAATGTGGTAGAAAGAAGACTGGGTGGTTGCGATGTCCTTAATTCCAGGAGGAATGAGTGTTTTAGAAGAAGAAAGTTTTCAGTTGTGTCAAATGTTGATGAGATGTCAAGTGACAGAGAAGGGACCACTGCATTTGACAACACGAAGAGTCATGGCAGTGTTGGAAGGAGCATTTGGTTAGTGGGTGGCTTTGAAAGCATGAATGAAAGGGCTTAAAGGTTTATAATGAGAATGTGGGGACTGTGACAGGTGCTACACCAGAGCCCAGAAGGCAGTGGGAATACACTATAGAGAATCATGGCCTCGTCAGAACATCAGGAAGTTTCTCCCAAGTAAGTAGCTCTGAGATCTGTCCTGAAGCCTAAAGAATGAGAAGGAGTTGAGTATGTGAGACACTGGGGAGGGGAAAGAGTGTTTCAGAAAGAGGGAACAGGATGTGAGAAGACTCAGAGATAGCAAGTCAAGTGCAAAGAAATGAAAGAAGGCCAAAGAATATGGGAAAGTGATATGGGGTCAGGGAAGGTGACTGGAATTGAGGGGTATTTAGGGACTCAGGCTTTGCAAGATACTCTTTTGTCTATTCCAAACACAATTGAATGTTATTGAGACATTCTCAAAAAAAGTTTTGTGATTTTCAATTATCATGTGGATAGTATACAAAGGGCAGATAGGAGGTGGGTAAGTGTGACTAAGGAGAGACAAACTAGGAGGCTTTTGCAATGGTCCAGATGAGAAATGACGGCAGCTCATTCCAAGCATTGGGGTCAGTGAGGGAATTATGTCACAGAAGCCCTACGTAGAACAAAGAAGCAAGTTCCATAATAGCAGTGAAAGTGTTTTATCTTTGGCAATGAGCACAGTGTTTGCATTTGACAATATCTCATGTTAATTTATTCTGTTGACTAATTGCTCTTTGGAGAAATTGAACTCATTCACCGTTAGGTTTGACATGTTAAATTAATCAGATCTCTTAAAAGGCTTCCAACTTCTGAAAGCCTCAGACAGTTCAAAATTGCATCCCCATTTATCACACTGTTTTTGACATGATATGCAAAGAAAAATAGCCTCATTCATTCCTATCTATACTCTGGCATACTTTTTGAGGCACAGGGGCATTTACTGGGTTACAAATGACTTCCCTGTTATTGAAGATAAACTGATGCCTTTAACTTGACTTTATTATTAATCTATTATTTATCAATAAGAACCCCTTCAAACAGTGTTTCAAAAATTGAAACATACAACAGATTACTTTCCAATTCCTTTAATTTCTGATCACATCATTTCTGATTTTGATAGTACTTTCCAAAAGGATGTTCTCTTCTCTATAATGAGATACGTTGTACATAACACATTTTCTGTTACATTGCCATTTTCCTTTAATGGAACTCAACTTGAAGTATCTATTTTTGGCTTGGAGCAAAATGAGATTCTTCTGCTGAGCTCTTGCATTAACAATCCCTGTTGTGCTGGTTCTAGTTCTTCAAACCCTAAGTGATGTACTGAATGGATCTTCTCACATCCCATACATCTTTGCATTTTTCTGACTAATTCTAAATATTCCCTCCCCAAATATAACCTTTATTCCTTTCTACTAAGCTCTTCTATTTCATTTCAAAGCTTCACTTAGACATAGTTTATATCATATTTTTATTTAAAGATGTGGTTCTTGTTTTATGAGATGTAAATACCTAAAAATAAATTTTGCAAAACTTTTAGGTAAACTTTTAAGGGAATTGTTCATTCTTGAACAAAGGTCTAACTACTTCTTGGTCTGTAGTCTGTGAAGTCTCCATCTGAATGCATGCTCTGTTGCTCTCAGGACTGTTGAGAAGGTGTTTAACTGGCTCTAAGCAGGATTGCATTTGTGCTCTTGTGCTCTCTCCCTCTGTTTGTACTTTTCCAAAGTCTCCTGACCACTCTTTCTCTGTCCTTGTCTCACATGCCTCTTCCCACTGATTGCCTGGCTCCTGATGAAAGGTTTACAGTTGAGCCTTTCTTCTTCTCCATTGCCCATTTTAATTCATACAGTCTTATCACCAACTCTATCTTCCCTCTCATCCCTCCTCTAGTAGTTTATGCCATATTTTCATTCACTTGCATGTTGACCATGCTTTAAGTGGGCTGACTTATCAGGCATCATTCATTCGCTCATTCATTCAGTCAGCCAGCTGTCAAACACAGCCTCACTACACAGCCAGCACCCTGTTATATAGGAATTCAGGCGAGAATGAGACAGAATCCATGTCCTCAAGAAACATCTATAGGAAAAGGCATGTTTAAATCTGGATTCAAAAGGAACACTGTCTGCAGCTTTACTGAGCTGGAATCTGCTCACTTAGAAGGACTGGTTTAATCAAAGTGTTAAGGATATTCCATGATATCTACAAGGGATTTTTGTATTATTAAGTACTTAGTAGGGGCCTGGCCTTATTCAGGCCTATTACACTAATTAATCTTCAAAGTGATCATGGAAGGAAAAACATTTTTATTCCTGTTTCATTAATGAGAAAATCAGAACTCAGAAAATTTAAAACATGTCCAATATCACATAGCTAATAATTAAGTTGCAATGGCTATTTTAACTAAATCTTATAAACATTTTTAAACTCAAATTTAGCCCTTATCACCCATCTTCATCAATTATTAACTCCTTGCCATTCTCCATTCTTCCTTCTTCTTTCGTCCATCACCCTCTGCCGTTTCCTTTTTTTTTTGGCAGAGAAATATTTTAAGCAAATTCAATATGACGTATTACTTTACCTGTGTATATTTCCATATGTAACTTTTATATGTGTGAACTCTAAAAAGACACAAACAATATTATCACAAACAATAAAATTACCAACTTTCCTGTATAATTGTTTAATAGCATCTAATACTCAACTCAGGTTTTCTTTCTTCTGATTGTCTTTTTGGAGTTTTAAAATTGTTTTCTTAACAATTAAGATCTAAAATAGAACCCAGTCTGTCTTCTTCACGAGCCCCCCCATCACCTTGCTCATCATTAGGCAGGGCTACCTAGCTTGGGCCCACAACACAGCCGCCCCACCCCAGGCTGATTGCTCTGATTGAGAGCTGCTTTGTGTTTCGCTGGGGGGCAGCCCTGAGAGACAAGCGAAAGGCCCTCTGACATCACCACTGAAAAGGTCTCTGCTCTTGCTACCCTCACATTTGGGAGGGACCATAAAGCCTGAGCTAGTTCCAGGACTATGGGGTGCAGCCCAGTAGTGCCAAGCCAAGATCTGCATCCAGCATTTGAATGGAAGAGGAGCCCACACCTTCAGAGCACTGTGAGGGACCACAGCTGCAATCAGGAGGAAATACAGAGGAGCCACTTGGCTAAGAGCCTACCGGTCATTGCACTTAAGCCCCACCTCCTGTATCACAGCCTAAACTTCAACACCAAAAATACTTTGCTATATCCCCCCTCCACTGCTGTGAAAGGAAGAATAAGAATTCAGCTACAAATAAAGACCCTGCACAAATACTTAGCCCTCTGAAAACATCCAGAAATGAAGACAACTCATTATACTCAAATCCCACTATAGTTAAAGGAACATTAGCCCACACAGATGAGAAAGGACCACTGCAAGAACTCTGGCAACTCAAAAACCAGAGTGTCTTCTTTCTTCCAAATAACTGCACTAGTTCCCCAGTGATCGTCCTTAACCAGGCTGGGATAGCTGAAATAACAGACACAGAATTTAGAATATGAATGGGAACAAAGACCATTGAGTTTCAGAAGAAAGTCAAAACTCAATTCAAGGAATCTAAGGATTACCATAAAGTAATACAGGAACCGAAAGACAAAATGGCCATTAAGAAGAACCAAACTGATCTGATAGAGCTGGAAAACACACTGCAAGAATTTCATAATACTGTTGCAACTATTAACAGAAGAATAGAAGGAAGAGGCAACAGGGATGTGAGACAAGGACAAGCTGAGGAAAGAATTTCAGAACCTGAAGACTGATTCTCAGAACTATCTCAGTCAGGCAAAAATAAAGAAGAAAATATTTTTAAAAACAAATAAAACCTCTGAGAAATATGGAATTACGTAAAGAGACGAACTCTATAACTCATTGGCATCCCTGAAAGAGAAGGAGGGAAAACATGCAACTTGAAAAACATATTTGAGGATATGGTCCATGAAAATTTCCCAATCTCACTAGACAGGCCAACATTTAAATTCAGGAAATGCAGAGAACCCCTGTGAAATACTGTACAAAACAACCATTTCTAAGATGCATAGTCATCATCAGCTTCTCTGAGGTCGACATGAAAGAGAAAATATTAAAAGCAACTAGGAAGAAGGGACAGGTCATCTAGAAAGGGAACTCCTTTAATCTAACAGTGGACCTTTCAGCAGAAACCTTCTAAGCCAGAAGAGATTTGGGGCCTATATTCAGCATTCTTAAAGAAAGGAAATTCCAACCAAGAATTTCATATCCAGCCAAACTGAGCTTCATATATGAAGCAGAAATAAGATCCTTTTCAGACAAGCAAATGCTAAGGGAACTCATTATCACCAGAATTGCCTTATAAGAGGTCCTTAAAGGAGGGCTAGGATAAAAAGACTTTTACCAGCCATCACAAAAACACACTTAAGTAAATAGACCGCTGACCCTATAAAGCAACTACACAGTCAATTCTACATAATAATGAGCTAACAATATGATAATAGAATTAAATACGCAAATATTTATGTTAACTTTGAATGAGAACGGGCTAAGTGGCCTGATCAAAAGACAGAGAGTGGCAACTTGGATAAAGTAAGACTTAGCTGTATGCTGTCTTCAAGTTACCCATCACACAGGCACGAACATTTACAAGCTCAAAGTAAAGTGATGGAGAAAAATCTGTGAAGTAAATGGAAACCAAAAATATCAGGGGTTGCTTTTTTTTTTTTTTTTTTTTTGACAGAGTCTCACTTTGTTGCCCAGGCTGGAGTGCAGCCTTCTAATTTCAGACAAAACAGACTTTCAACTGACAATGATCAAAAAAGACGAAGAAGGGCATTACAAAATGGCAAAGGATTTGATTCAATAAGACAATTTAACTGTCTTAAATATATATGCACCCAACACAGGGGCATCCAGATTCATAAAACAAGTTCTTAGAGACCTACAAAGAGACTTAGATAATTATACAATAACAGTTGGAGAATAGAATATCCCATTGACAGTATTGGACAGATCATCAAGTCAGAAAACTAACAAAAATATTCAGGACCTGAACTCAGTACTTTACCAAATGGGCCTAACAGGCATCCACAGAATTCTCCACCCCAAAACAACAGAATGTACATTCTCATCTGCACATGGCACATACCCTCAAATTGACCCCACAATTGGCCATAAAACAATTCTTAGCAAATTAAAAAACTGAAATCACACCAATCACACTCTTAGACCACAGCACAATAAAAATTGAAATCAATACCAAGAAGATTGCTCAAAACCATAGAATTACAGAGAAACAAAACCACCTGATTCTGAATGACTTTTGGGTAAGCAATGAAATTAAGGCAGATATAAAGACATTCTTTGAAACTATGAGAACAGAAGATACAATATACCAGAATCTCTGGGACACAGCTAAAGCATTAGTAAGAATTAAGCATATAGCACTAAATGTCTACATGAAAATGTTAGAAAGATCTCAAATTAACAACCTAACATCATACCTTGAGGAATTATAAAAACAAGCCCAAAGCCAGCGGAAGACAGAAATAACCAAAATCAGAACAGAACTGAATGAAATTCAGAAGCAAAAAACCATATAAAAGATCAATAAAACCAGAAGTCCTTTATTTGAAAGAATAAATAATTTGATATACTGCCAGCTGGACTAATAATAAAGTAAGAAAGAGAGATGATTCAAATAAACACAATCAGAAATGACAAAGGGGACATTACCACCAACTCCACAGAAATACAAAAAGCCATCAGAGACTATTATGAACACCTCTATGCATACAAACTAGATAATCTAATAGAGATGGATAAATTTCTGGACACATACACCCTCCCAAAACTGAATAAGGAAGAAACTCAGAATAAACCACTAATGAGTTTAGAAACTGAATCAGTAATGAAAAGCCTACCAACCAGAAAAAGCCCAGGGCCAGATAGATTCACAGCCAAATTCTACCAGAAGCATAAAGAAGAGCAGGTACCATTCTTACTGAAACTATTCCAAAAATTGAGGAGGAGGGACTCCTTCCTAACTCATTCTATAAGGCCAGGATCATCTTGATAACAAAACCTGGCAGTGATGCAACAGAAAAAGAAAATTTCAGGCCATTATCCTTGATAAAAGTTGATGCAAAAATCCTCAACAAAATATTAGCAAACTGAAACCAGCAGCACATCAAAATGCTAATCCATTACAATCAAGTAGGTTTTATCTCTGGGATGGCAAGGTTGGTTCAATATGTGCAAATCAACAAATGTGATCCACCACATAAACGGAACTAAAAACAAAAATCACACAATCACCTCAATAGATGTAGACAAGGCTTTTGATACAATTCAGCATCACTTCATGTTTATAAAAAAACCCCTAACAACTAGGCATTGAAGGAACATACCTCAAAATAATAAGAGCCATCTATGATAAACCCACAGTCAACATCATACTCAATGGGCAAATGCTGAAGGCATTCCCCTTGAGAAACAGAACAAGACAAGGATGCCCATTTTCACCATTCCTATTCAACATTGTATTAGAAGTCCTAGCCAGAGCAATCAGGCAAGAGAAAGAAAGAAAAGGCATCCAAAGAAGAAGAGAGGAAGTCAGACTATCTCTGCAGACAATATGATTTTATCCCTAGAAAACCCCATAGTCTCTGCCCTAAAGCTCCTAAATCTGAGGAACAACGTTAGCCAAGTGTATTAGTCTGTTTTCACGCTGCTGATAAAGACATACCCGAGACCGGGCAATTTGCAAATGAAAGAGGTTTATTGGACCTACAGTTCACCATGGCTGGGGAGGCTTCACAATCATGGTGAAAGGCAAGGAGCAGCAAGTCATCTCTTACATGAATGGCAGCAGGCAAAAAGAGAGCTTGTGCAGGAAAACTCCCTCTTATAATAACCATCAGATCCCCTGAGACTTACTCACTATCATGAGAACAGCATGGGAAAGACCTGCCCCCATGATTCAATTACCTCCCACTGGGTCCCTCCCACAACACGTGGGAATTCAAGATGAGATTTGGGTGGGAACACAGTCAAACCATATCACCAATTTTCTGGATACAAAATCAATGTACAAAAATCAGTAACATTTTCATACACCAATAATGTCCAACTAGAGTGCCAAATCAATGCAATTTTATTCACGATAGCTACAGAAAGATTAAATACCTAGGAATACAGCTAACTAGGGAAGCAAAAGATCTGTACAACAATAATTACAAAATGCTGCTGAAAGAAATGAGAGATGACAGAAACAAATGGGAAAACATTCCATACTCATGGATAGGAAGAATCAGTGTTGTTAAAACGACCATACTACTCAAAGTAATTCATACATTCAAAGCTATTTCTATCAAACTACCAAGGACATTCCTCACAAAATAGAAAAACTATTCTAAAATTCATATGGAACCAAAAAAGAGCCCAAATAGCCAAGGCAATCCTAAGCCAAAAGAACAGAGCTGGAGGCATCATAGTACCCTACTTCAGAGTATACTACAAGGCTACAGTAATCAAAACAACATGGTACTGGTACAAAAATAGTTACATACTAATGGAATAGAATATAGAGCTCCCAAGTAAAGCTGCACACCTACAGCCATCTGATCTTTAACAAAATTGACAAAAACAAGCAATGCAGAAAGGAGTCCCTATTCAACAAATGGTGCTGGGATAACTGGCTTGCCATATGCAGAAGACTGAAGTTGGACCCCTTCTTTAGACCATATGCAAAAATTAACTCAAGAGGGATTAAATATTTAAGTGAAAAACTACAATTATGAAAACCCTTCAGGAAAACCTAGGAAATGCCTTTCTAGACATAGGCCCTGGCAAAAATTTTATGATGAAGATGCCAAAAGCAACAAAACAAAAATTGACAAATGGGACCTAATTAAACTAAAGAGCTTCTGCATACCAAAAGAAACTATCAACAGAGTAAATAGGCAACCCACAGAATGAGAAAAATATTTACAACCTATGCACCTGACAAAGGCCTAATATCTAGAATCTATAAGAAACTTAAACAAATTAACAAGCAAAAAGCAAACACCACTAAAAAATATCAAAGGACATGAACAGACACTTTTCAAAAGACATATGCATGTCCAACAAGCTTATGAAAAAAAGTTCAACATCACTGATCATTAGAGAAATGCAAATCAAAACCACAGTGAAATACCATTTCACATCAGTCGGAATGGTTATTACTAAAAAGACAAAGAATAACAGATGCTCATGAGGCTGCAGAGAAAATGAAATGTTTATACATTGTTGGTGGAAATACAAATTAGTTCAGCCACTGTGGAAAACAGTTTGGTGATTTCTCAAAGAACTTAAAACAGAGCTACCATTTGACCCAGCAATCCCAGTATTTGGTATATGCCCAAAGGAATATACATTGTTCTACCATAAAGACACATGTTGGCCAGGTGCGGGGGCTCACTCCTGTAATCCCAGCACTTTGGGAGGCCAAGGCAGGTGAATTGCTTGAGCCCAGGAGTTCGAGACGAAGCTGGGCAACAGGGCAAAACCCCATCTCTACCAAAAATACAAAGATAAGCTGGGCATGGTGGCAGGTGCCTGTAATACCAACTACTCAGGAGGCTGAGGTGGGAGAATCAATTGAACCCAGCAGATGGATGTTGCAGTGAGCTGAGATCATGCAACTGCACTCCAGCATGGGCAATAGAGTGAGACTCCATCTCAAAAAATAATAATTAAAAAAAACACATGCAAATGTATGCTTATCACAGCACCATTCACAACAGCAAAGACATGGAATCAACGTAAGGGCCCATCAGTGGTAGTCTGGATAAAGGAAATGTACATATACACCATGGACTACTACACAGCCATAAAATAGAATGAGATCAGGTCTTTTACATCAACATAGATGGAGCTGGAGGCCATTATCCTAAGTGAACCAATGTGGGAACAGAAAGCCAAACACTGTACGTTCTCACTTACAAGTAGGAGCTAAACATTGAGTACACATGGGCACAAAGAAGGGAACAATAGACACTGAGGCTTACTTGAGGGTGGAGAGTGGGATAGGGTGAGGATTGAAAAGCTATCCATTGGGTACTATGCTTATCACCTGGGTGATGAAGTAATATGTTCTCCAAATCCTCGGAACATGAAATTTATCTGTAGAACCAACCTGCACACATGTATCCCTGAAACAAGAATAAATGTTAAAATAAAATAAAATAGGCTCCCACACTACGCTTGGTTAATATAATTATTAAGACTCTTTTTACCGTTACAACTTTCTTCTCCTCTTCTTTCTCCCATGCCAACTACTTGTTGAAGATACTTGGTTTTTTTTCTTCTGTAGAATTTCCCACATTCTGAATTGAGCTGATTATTTCCATTTGATTGTGTTTGACATCTTCTATCCCTCATATTTTCTATAAACTGGCAGGCTAATCAGGGTGGCATCATTCGATTCAGGTCAATGTGTTCTCTTTTAATAACATTTTTTCTTTATACAAGGTGTGCAGCACTTCCTAGTGCATCATATCAGCCACTTCCTTTCTACAGATGTCACAGTTGATGACTGGGGGCAGGTGTTGTTAATCTGAGCCATACTTGCTAAGCATCCTCATTAACCTTTCACTGATGATTTTTTAGCCATTGATAACCATTGTCCAGTTGATTAATTCACTAGGTGTCACAAACTGTTGATTTCTATAATTCTCTATCATTCCTGCTAAGTTCATTAGTTAGTGTTCTTCTATAATAAGAATATTTCCTTCACCAATTATTTCACCAACCATATTCAGGTTGCCCTGAAATATGGCTTATATCCAAAAGCAAGGTTAAATTCTTGATTCTGACCCTTTATGTAGCAAGTTTCAGAGTAAGGAGTTGGTATACCACAAAGCTAGAGCCCAGGACCGCGTGACGCTAAGCCTTATTAAATTTCTCGTTAACTGGAGAGTTCAAAAAGTTGTAAGAATAAAAGCAAAGTCTAAATGTCCTAGTTCTTTTTTGGCAGTCAGGTGGCTATGGAGCCAGGATCCCTGAGATTCCCTGGTGCGGCTGTTTCAGGAGAAATGTCAGAGGTCACAAGGTGTCACTTGGTTGCACTTCATAGCAGTTACTGCCCTTTGCAGGCTGATTAGCCATCGTGATCAACATGGAGTTTCAACACCTAGATGGCCAACAGTCAGGTTTAATTAATAGCTTGGTGTCTGACTGATATCCATTTATTCCCTCATTCCCCCGGTCCATGCTCCTGGCCACAAGGGCTGGAAGAGCATGAGAGCATGTCTGCTCATCTCCTTCTTAGTGAGAAGGCGCCTTTGGAAGGAGAAGAGAATTATGTGAGTAAATACAGTGTTTCCTCTCCAGCCCTGCGGGTTGCCTTTGTCAGCATCAGCAGAAAATCGTAGATTGGAAGTGACTCGGTGATTCTGCTGAGTTCGGCCTAGCACAGCAGCTGGAACAAAACACACTTCTATGTGCCCATGTGAACACCTGAAAATTGTTTTACCTTGGGCCTTCAAAATGGAAATGATTTCAAAAAAAAACAAACCTCCAGAAGACACCAGTGCAATTGTGGGAGTTTCCATTAACTACCCTTGTCACACCTGCTGCTCTTCTTAGCTGAGGACAAGGGACAAGGTTGTCTCTGGCCACAATTGCCCTTGGACAGGTTGGACCCTTCTCTAGACACTTTTCATCCCTACATTTGCAATGTTCTTACTAGATGGGAGAATCGAGCCCAGCTTTTAGTCTTCTCAAAGGAATCGCATTAGATGAGAGACAGATTTAGAACTTCAATATTCTATTGTCCACCCCACACCTCACATCCCGCTGCTGAGAACACCAAAGGGAAGATTCCTTTGCACAAATGTCTTGGAGAGAGGGACTGGGGAGTGTCAGAGTAGATTGCATTGGAGAATACAGAGAGAACGGCAGGAAGTCACAGGAGAGGAGAGGAGTGCAGCTGGGTCTCAGAGACAGGTGCATCCCAAGGGGAGAACCCCGTGCTCCTCTCTGGCTCCCAAGTTCCTGTTGGCCTCTTCTTTGTTCCTCAAGGTCCCAGTTGTAATAACTTTTTGCAGATGGTCTAGTAATGAGTCTCTAGAAGAGCCAGTGTCTGTGGAGTGGCTGTGGTAAGCATGGGCACAGGACATATACCTTCTGCTTGTCCCATGCTCATTGTTGATGTGGCCACAGGGCAGAGATGTCTGATGAAGAAAGAACTACCTTCTTTCTGAAGTCCAATTGGGGTCCCCCAAGCATTTTTGGAGGCTGGCTAGTGCATGCTGTAGGCATGATCCTGTGATCTGAACCAGCAGCGTCCTGTTCCCTGTCAAGGGATAAAGTCTCCCCATTGGTACTAGGTAGGGTAAAAGGTGGCATTTGGGATCAGCATTGCCCAGGCCAGGTACTCAGAGCACCCTCACCCACAAACACACACAGGGACCATGGACGCCCTTGCCTTGGCTAACTCCAAATACCCCTGCCCTTTGAAGTTCATTTCCTTCACCAGAAATTGTATTCCATAGTAATACACTTCTCTGTTCTGGAAACATTTATTTTGTTAATTTTACACAAAATGTCATAGCTTAAAAACTATCTGCATATCTGGAACATAGGGAGTACTTAATGAGTGTTTATTGAATGAATGAGTGCATGAAGGAAGCAATAACAAAAATGTCAACAGAAAACAATTCCACAATAGCACTTCTAGAATAAATGTATTAAATCTCAATGCTTCTTTTCTAGGGCTCTTGTATGGTTGGAGTCGCTCACGTAGATAGTAGTGATAATTCTCATCCACGGAGACCAACAGGAGACAATTCCCATAGATTGACTGTCTCTGTCAACCTAAATAACAAAAAGACTCTCCAAAAGAAAATATTTATTTGGGACTAGGGCATTGCAATGAAAATATGAATGCCACAGTGAACTATGTGTGTGTTCAGGGAGATAAAAGAAGACAAAGATTTTTAAAGGAAAAATGAAGAGGATTAAACTACTGTTTTTAGATAATTATCTTTGGCTCCAAGGGTCAATAACAACGGTGATGCCAGTTGAGGTTGGACAGGAAGTTCTTGGGCAGGTGTCCTCACAGAAGTATTTTTTTATGGGAAGTTGCAATGACTTTTGAGCAAGGTTGTGGTTTTTGTAATCTTTTGTGATGGGTTTTGTTATCAGGCATACGAGCATGAGAACCTTCTCTTCATGGCCTTCCCTGGCTCTGTTTGTCAGGTGTTTTTGGTTTGTTTTAACACAAGTGACTCCAATTTTGATTCTGCCAACTTTGACAGCTCCAATGCCCCAACCTTGAAGTCTGGTATTGCTACCTGTTGTTTTACATGTGAGGCCACTGAGGATGGAGGAGCTGAGCGTAACAACTGATTAGGGATGCCTGGCAGATCTGGGCTTGTTCTCTGGCTCCACATAGCTTCCAGGGCTGCCGTGCGCATGGAGCAGATGAGTGGAAGGTCGTGAAGCACTGCTCCGTGGAAAGAGTTGCAGAGCAAGCCCTTACATGCACAAGAGCTCATGCAGCCTGCAGGAGACCCACACTCAAGCAATGCCCAGCTCACTCTTCATATGTGCGAGCCCCACAGGACTGTGTCCACTCAGAGGGGTCACTAGTCTTGTTTACAGAGACTCAGTGTCCCCCTTGCATCTGCCCAGAAAGGGGGTAGCTTTCTATCTCATAAAGGGTGGATATGTGGGAAGCTGTCTCCATCAACACTTATTTCAGAATCAAGAAGTTCATGATTATTTAGTGTCTCTACTGAAAGGATAGACTGAAACTCGCTTGGCAAGTCAAATCACATCTCTCCTTTGCTTCAACTCTTCCAGAGATCCATCACAGTCAGAATAAAATCTGAAGCTAGATCAAGGCCTCCATGTTCACTGCCCAGCCTTGTCTGTCTTTTCACCTCCCTGTTCCCTGTCCATCCTGCTCACTTCTGCCTGTGCAGTGGCTGGTCCCTCTGCCTGGCACTCTCTTTCCTCACCTTACTCATAATTCAAATGTCAGGTGGTTGAGGTCTTTCCTGAGGACCCTGTGTGATGAAGGCCATCCTATCCTCTATTCCTCTCTCAGATCACGATGTCAGTTGGATGGTTTCTGCGGGGGTCCAGGAGGGTCGGTATGCCCCTCTCCATCTCAGTTTCCTCTATTGTTAACATCTTGCAGTAGTGTGATACTTTTATTAAAATTGATGAGCTAATATTGATAGATGATGATGATGATGATGATTACTCTTAGAGACAGGGTCTTATTCTCTCACCCAGGCTGGAGTGCAGTGCTGTGATCTGGTTCATTGCAATCTTGAATTCCTGGGCTCAAACAGTCCCCCACCTCAGCCTCCCTCCCAAGTGGCTAAGACCATAGGCATATACCACCATGCCTGGTTAGAACCACAGGTACACACCACCACACCTAGTTTTTAAAATTATTTTTTGTAGAGATGAGGTTTCATGATGTTGCCCAGGTTGGTCTCGAACCCCTTACCTCAAGCAGTCCTAACACCTTGGCCTCCACAAAGGCTGGGATTACAGACATCAGCCACCACACCTGGCCTAATGCATTATTATTAACCAAAGTAGTTTACATTGAGGTTTCCTGTTGGTGTTAAACACTCTATGGTGTTTGACAAATGCAAATGCCATGTATCCACCATGACAGTGTCATACAGAATAGATTCACTGCCCTAAAAATCCCCTGTGCTCCACCTGTTCATTTTTTCTCCCTACTGGTTCCAAACATGGTATTTTTACTTTCTCATAGTTTGCCTTTTCTATTAAATAGAATTTCATATAGTTGAAGCCATATGATTATGTAGCCTTTTTGACTTAGTAATATGCATTTATTTTCTCCATGTCTTTCTGTGGCCTGAGAGCACATTTCTTTTTATCTCTTTTTGTATCATTTATCATTATGTTGCATGGATGTAAATTACAGTTTTTTTGTTTTATTTTTGAGACGGAGTCTTGCTCTGTCCCCCAGGCTGGAGTGCAGTGGCATGATCTCTTCATTTTCCTCGTGAAAGAGTCAATAATGCAGAAGTATATAGAAAAATATCACTCAAAGCTCTGAGGAATATTTCTTTTTTTGAGACAGAGTCTTGCTCTGTCACCCAGGCTGGAGTACAGTGGCGTGATCTCCACTCACTGCAAGCTCCACATGCCGGGTTCACGCCATTCTCCTACCTCAGCCTCCCAAGTAGCTGGGACTACAGGCACCCACCACCATGCCTGGCTAATTTTTTTTGGATTTTTAGTAGAGACGGAGTTTCACCGTGTTAGCCAGGATGGTCTCGATCTCCTGACCTTGTGACCTGCCCACCTCAGCCTCCCAAAGTGCTGGGATTAGAGGTGTGAGCCATGGTGCCTGGCCACAAATTATAGTTTTTTTTTAACAAAAATCTATTCACTTATTGAAAGTCATCTTGATTGCTTCCAATTTTTGGCAGTTGTAAATAAAGCTGCTATAACCACTTGTGTATAGGTTTTTGTGCAGACATTAAGTTTTCAATTCATTTGGGTAGTTAGGAGCACAGTTCCTGGATCATATCATAAGACTAGCTTTAGCTTTGTAAGAAACTGCCACACTGTCTTCCAAAATCACTGAGTCGTTTTTGCATTTCTGCCAGCAATAAATGGGAGTTCCTGTGGCTCCACATCCTTGCCCAGCATTTGGTGGTTTTGCTCTTTTGGAATTGGGCAATTTTAAAAGGTGTGTAGTGGTCTCTCATTGTTGTTTTAATTTGCGATTCCCTAATGATATTTGATGTTGAACATCTTTTCATATGCCTATTAGTCATCTATATATCTTCTTTGGTGAGGTGTCTGCTCAGATCTTTTGCTCACATCTCAATTGTTTGTTTTCTTGTTGTCAAGTTTTAAGAGTTCTTTGCATATTTTAAATACAGGTTCTTCATCAAATAAGTATTTTGCAAATACTTTCTCCAAGTTGTCGGCCTGTCTTTTCCTTCTATTAAAGACTGTTAACAGATTTCCCAGGTGTTTGAGAAGAACTAGACTAAACTACTGGCTGCTATGGGACTTCATGACAGAAGGGCAGAGTCATCAAAGACAGCTCCATAGCGTTAGTACTGGTAACCACTTAGAACGGTTCCAGCACGCCATAAAATCTATCAAAGTGTTTGTAAGAGAAATAAAATTGAGTAAAACCAAAAAATTCCAAATCATGGATGCTGCAAAAAGATAAATGGACTTTAAAGATGAAGAAGGTATTAGATATTAGGACAGGAAAGAATTCAACTGATTAAGAAAATGTGAGCAAAACTCAATGCATAAACATAATCAGGAATGTTTTTGGGGCAGGAAGGAAACTATGGGGTAAAATTAAGGAAACTGTTATTTCGTAGAGAGAAAGAAAGTGAACCGTGGTTTACAACAGAATAATAACAAAACCAAGGCCCGTTATATATATTCACATATATAATATATGTATATATAACATATTATATATACATATAAGCATATTATGTGTACATCTACATATTATATATATGTATCTAATATACATATATGTGTGTATATGTATATATTATATATACATATATTATATGTATATTATGTATGTAATAGGTATATAATAGTCATAAACTCTTAAAATCACCAGAGTAATATAGAGAAGAGAAGACAAAGCCTGTGGTGGCTTCCAGAGCTATCACCAGAATCACTGAATCAGGAAGTGTATTATTTCAAATCCAGCTGGAAGAACATTCAAAGAGTTTTAAAGCCATTGCACCTCCACGTCCCAACTCAGTATCATTTCTCACACAAATTCAGCCACTTTCCAATCTCATAATAAGCCAAAATCCATGACAGCCCTGTCTGAGGTTGTCTTCAGTGTGTGGTTGTTATTTGTGTCATTTGCAGTTAAATGAGTCCTTTGAGACTCCCATCTGGTGCTCGTTCATATTTTCTTGAAGACTCTTGGCAAGTTAAGGAAACTTGCTGAAGGAACCTGCTGAAGAACCCAAAGATCGTTCCAAGATGAATCTTTGTAAGAGCTGCATGTATTTATCCCAATATCCAAGTCGTCAAGTCAAAAGAAAATGTGTGCTGAAGTTCTACAAATGGCACTGAAAAAAAATGTAGGAAAGGTGAAGAATCTCATCTCTGATTTTAATACGTAGTGTTATACGAACCTGGAAAATGAGGGATGGGAATTTAGACACTACCATGATACTGGTTAGAGAAAGGCAGAAAGAAGGAAAAAAGCATTGTGTAGTACAGAGACTTTCACCAGGACACATAGGAGAAGGAGGTTACAAACCCAGTGGGTTGAGTGTGGACTCTACCCGTTAACCTGAGTGCCTTGTAGAGCCCACTCCAATTTCATAGGAATATTTTCCCCGTCACTGGCCCTGTGCTTTAGAAACTTGCAGGAACTAAAGGAGAAACAAGGATGGCTTTATTGTAGTCTGTGGAGATGCACACCACAGGGGAAACACTCATCACAATATTAAGAGCTAAGTTCAAAGGAAAGTGAATTTTGTGGAAAAATAAAATGCCTGCTGATTACATTTTCTTCCCCATTAATGCCAAATGAACGTTTTCCATTTCTCTCGACTGCTCTGGACTCTAAGGTGGGTATCTTTTTTAAAATTTACAATTAATCACCTGATGGAAGGAAGCAGGGGATGTGGGTGGGGAGTGAGCAAACCAAGCAGGTATGAGAACAGAGGCAACCGGATCTGCGGGGAAAGGCACAATTATAGCCATGTGAGAGGCTTGCCCTATGGATAGCAATTTCCATTTACCCACAGGTTTCCATTCCGCTGAATGCAGACAGCAGGAAAACAAGCAGAGAGCCCTATGAAATAATACACCTTCCTTCGCCTGTGTTGGCTACACAATTTGGAAGGCTAATGTCAGAGAAAAAACACTGTTAGGAATTTTAGTTTTCAAATTATGAAATGTTCATCTGGTTCTTGAAAGGGAAACATGTGTGCCTGAAAGAAGATGAGCACACATGGGCACAGCCCAGGGACATCCCTCCATCTTATCATTTAACATCTCATTGTCACATGTCAACAGGGAATGCAGCCACCTGGCGTCATCTCAACACTCCAGCCCGGGCGACAGTGTGAGAGTCCGTCTCAAACAAACAAACAAACAAACAAACACTCTATTTGCCTCTCTCTCTTTCTACTTTCTTCTTTTGCCTTCCCTGTGAAAAGTGGCTAGATGGGTATGCATTCAAATTACCTACTTAGGGAGACAAAAAGGCCACTTTTGAATTCTAAGTTCAACATCTACTAACCCAACTGTGTATCTGAGGAAGAAAATGTTTTTTAAACAGCTTCTTCTGTCTCTTTTTGCAAACAGTGTTAAAGGGGGTATGTAATAATTTCTTAAATTCTCTTTGCTTGATTTAAATTGATTGAAATATTGGTTGGCCATCTTATATTTAATCATTCAACAATATTTTTTCAGGCCTCTATTATGGGCAAGTCATTTTGCTAGATCTGGGGTACAAAGATGACTAAAGCCTAGTTGTTTTACTTACGGAGCTCCAAGTCTCGAAGGAAAGGTAGGAAGTAGATCCTGACATTCACAAGATAAACATCATTAAAGCTTTTGAGGTTGATTTCATGATCTATTTCTCCCCATAACATGCAATAAGTTAAAGTTGAAAAATTAGCCTCATTCTAGTCCTTTTATAATGCTTAGTCATTAACTAATTAAGCAATTAATTAATTTAAATATTTATTGAACATCTATTAAGCATCAAAGGCTCTCATGGAGCTTACTTTTATGTCAGAAAGTGATAAAGGCCATGAAGAAAAAGGTAGGTTAAGGGAATAAACAGAGATTGAAGACAAGGCTTTTTTTAATGGAATGATCAGGGAAGGCCTCTTTAAGAAGGTGACATTTGAACAGAGAGGGAGTGAGCCACAGAGATATCTGAGGAAGCAGCACATGCATAGGGTCTGAGGCAGGAATAAGTCAGGCACAACTCAAGGAATAGCCAGGAAGCCAACTTGGCTATAGAAGTGGAAGGAGAAGTAAACGATGAGGAAGAGAAGTGAAGGTCCGTCGTGCAAGAAAGGTCTATTGTGCATAGTTGCACTTGGTAAGGATTTTGGATTAAATCCTGGGCCCAGCAAGGAAAGCGGGTAATGGGCTGTGGAAACAGTTTTGGTAGATGTTGGTAACTTGAACTAGAAAAAGATGGTGAGAAGGGCAGATTCCAGTTCTGTGTTAGAGATAGAGCCAAGAGGATTTGATAATAGATTACGTCATGGGATGAGAAGCATTTATTGAGATAGAAAAGGGTGAAGGGTTAGGGAATGGGGAGGAATGAAGAACGGGTTTGGGCTTGCATTTTAAAACAGGAAACAAGGAGATATGGAGAGTGGAAGCAACTGTGAGTTGGGGTGACGTGGGAGAGATCTGGATCTGAGAGTCCTGGGTGTAGCTGTTATTTGCAGCACTAGGTCAGGCTGATATCCCCTGGAGAGTAAGAATAGAGAGACTTGAGGAGTGAGGGCTGAGATCTGGACCACTCTAGGCTGTAGACATTGGGAAGATGAAGAAGAATCTGGAAAGGTGACTGAGGGGGTATGAATAGTAAGATAGGACAGCTAAGAGAAACGGCTTCTGAATGCCAAGTGAAAAAATGCTGTAAGGAAGAAAAGCTCAACTTTGACATACTGCTGAGAGGTTGACTTAAGATGGAAATTTTGCTTTCTTTTTCCACTTTTGGCCAGCCCTGAAAGTTAGCTTTTACATCTGCATATATTAAGAGCTAGTGGTAGCTTTCTTTTTTTTCTTTAAAAAGAATCAAGGTTTTCAACTTTTAATAAAATATATTACATGTAGTCAGTCTGTTTGGGATACTATAACAAAATACCTTAGACTGGGTAATTTATAAATAGCAGAAGCTTATTTTCTCACAGTTCTGGAGGCTGGGTAGTCCAAGATCAGAGCAGCAGCAGATTCTGTGTCTGGTGGGTGCCTGCCCTCTGCTTCATAGGTGGTATCTCTTGTCACATCCTCACATGGAAGAAGGGGCAAACTGCTCCCCTGTGTCTTTTTTTTTTTTTTTTTTTTGCAGATTACAAATGTGTAATAGGGTATTTTAGGGACAATACATTGAAAAACAAAACTATCATTTTACAAATGTAAATACAGAGAAAAATTCTAGATGGAAGCACATGAACTTCGTAGCAATAAACTTCATAACAATGTTACTCCTATGGAGGAAGAAAGGGGATTAGGACACGGAATACGGCCAAACAGGAAAATTGTATCCTGGGATGCTCGGGACAGTCCGTATTTATTCTTGTTTTAATTACCGGTTGACTTACTTATTTCCCTTGTGTCTCTTTCACTAATTCCACTCATTATGGCTCCACACCCATGACTTAATCACCTCCTAAAGGCTGCTCATTTTAATAATAACATATTGGCAACTGAATTTCCACATGAATTTTGAAGGAACACAAATATTTAGACCATAGCACATATGTAAGAGTTAGAGAACAAAAAAAGATGAGTTTGTGCTGAGATGAACTGCTAAGCTGTGGGCTAAATTGTCTTACTGGTTACACTGATCTCGCAACATTTGTATTTCACACAGTTACTTCAGTAAAAAGACAATTTTCTGTATGTCCTTGACCTTTGGGTCTGATACCATGTAATTGAAAGTTCAAGAGTTAAATTTATAAATGCTAGGAGCAGACAACAAAGAGTTCCAAGGATTGTGATAGAGAACATGTACAATTTGGTCACAAAAATAGGAATCATCAATTTTGCTTTCAATGTGGTTTATTTATTTATAACCTGCCTTGTTCCAAACTGTAATCTTCCAGCAGGTAAAATCTGTGTCTAAAATACTCATTGTTGGCAGCAACTTAGACTAAGCGCCTGGGGGTGGAACAAAAATTAAAAAATAAGTGGAGGCAGAAATCTTCTGTTGACTGACTGGTCGACGTGTAGATGGTCCATTTCTCTCACATTTTTAGTTTTTCACTGATATGGTCATTTAGACTCTAACCCCTCAGGCCAAATCCAGCCCACAGTCATATTTTGTTTGGTGTACACAATGTTGGCTCAGATTTAAAAACTGGGAGTTTTCATATGAAAATCCACATTTATGGCTCCTTTTAAAAAACTGTCTCAATAACAGTTGCAACTATTCCATTTATCAATTTAAATTACCTGAGTAATCACTTTATTGATTTAAATTACCTGAGTAAGACTTACAATCAAGTTTGCAATCACTGATCCACGGGATGATTTATTTATCATATAAATTGTTACAACTGCATTTTCTTTCAATACAACCTCATGTGGCTCCCCCATAAACATTTTTCAAGATGACAAAATCAAATCTTTTTCTATGTGCTACATTGTTTTGGATGCTGTTAAATTTTATTTAAATAATTGTTTTTAATATGTCAAAATGAAATGTATGTGGTGTAAATAAGTATATGTGGCCATATTTTCCAGAGTCAAAGTACTGTAAATAATTGATAAGTTGACTCATTTTGGCAGTGCCTATCCCCCAGGTTAGATCATCTAAACTCACCATGCTCCATTTTCTGAAATGGCTTTCATTAGTTGATTTTGAAGGAGTCCAGAATATGACATCCCAAAATATGCCACTTTGGCATAGGCTTATTCTGAGATGAAGGCAATTGAGAAAAATCAAACACAGAAAGAGTTCTCTGCTCTTTCCTTCTGCCTAAAAGCAGGATGTAAATTTTCCTTGTGGAGATATCTGCTCCTCTCCTTCTTGTACCAGGAAGAGGAGATTAACCCTTATTACTGGAGGCAGAGATGGCATCAAGATGATTCTGTGTAAATAAGCTTTACTAAATAACCTTTATCTGCCATTCCATAGTTTCCCCATGTATTTACATTCCCACATTTTACTGCCCTAGAAACCCAAAGCCTTCCTTCCTTTGTCTAGTCATTTGTCTAAATTTATCATCCTTTGTTAAAATGGTATATAGGCACCCAGGTCCAACCACTCCTTTAGAGTTTTCACTTCTTTTCTATAAAACCCATCATGTATGTAAAAAATAGTAACATCAAATGGAATGTGTATGCTTTTCTTCTGTTAATACTACTTTTGTTAGTTTAATTCACAGGCCCATTTCAAATAACCTAAGAGAATAGAGAAAACCTTTTTCCTCCACTACAGTGTATTTATTTACTTTTACATTGATGCCTTTTATGTGACAAATGCTGCTAGGATATGGATGTTAGAAATTAGTACACTTGCTTAACTGTCGTCATGATTCAGTGGAAAGATGCATACGAAAGCACATAATCAAGATTCAGTGAAACATATTCCAGGAGAGATATTAGCACAATGAACTATGGAATCACAGAGAAGAGGGACCACTAACCCCTTTAAATGAGAAGTTATCTAGTGTGTTTTTAACTGTTAAATGAATATCATGTTACTGTATCCTGTGTAATGAGATCTGATGCAGATCTCATTCATAAATTCTCTCTCTCTCTCTTTCTGAATTTTGTGTGTGTGTGTGTGTGTGTGTGTGTGTGTGAGAGAGAGAGATTAAAAGCATTTATTTAAGATGGTTTCTAGAGATGGGCTTACATAATAACCCTAGGGACTATTTAGCAAAGAACTTTCCTGTCTTTAGCTTTGCCATATGCCATAGATTGAGCAAGTCATTTATACTCTATAAATTCAGTTTGCATATCTATTAAGGAAGCATTAATTTAGATTATCACTTCTCAAATAGGACTACTCATATGAATTATAGGACAGAGAAAATAATTTGAGTGACTATTTTCTCAATTCTCCCAAGGATGGTATATAAGTTGTGACATTCTAAATGCACGGAAGAGAAATTAATTCATTTCATACAATGGATGCTTTGAGAGATTAGGGCTTAATTCTCTCAAGAACACTGCTGCGATCTTATGTGGCTTTTAACTGGTTCATTGCTGCTCTCTCCTCCACCCTCCTGTAAGCCAGGAGTCCAGGTTATAAATGAGGAATATAGGTCACAGATGTCATTATACATCTTGCCTCTGTCTGTGATATAAGCCTCGGCTAGTTATAGGGTTTGGCCTATATGGATTATGGCTGCTAAGGTTGACACTGTCATAACTTGCATAGGTTCTTTGTCCTTGAAAACGGAAATCTTGGAAATCTCATAAAAGTAAGGAAAAAACCTCTAGTGATGTAATCTGATTTTAGGGCTAGACCTCCTGATAAAGAATTACGAACTTGAAATCAATCCAGGCTGCCACTGCTACATCAGGGCGTCATGGTTTCAAGAGAGCATATTAAAATAACAATAACAAAGAAAATGGCAGCTATCCATTATAAGTAGTTGTTTTGTACATTATTTTATTTAACTATCATGAGAATCCTGAGTTAGCTTTCTTGTTCTCCATTTAACAGGTGAGGAAACTCAGAGGAGTTAGGTCACTTGCCCAAAATCCAGGGCTAGTAAGTAGCAGAGGCAGGTTGCACACCAATGTCTCCGTAGCCTTGGTAACCTTATAGTGTGCATCCTCTCTTTCAAGTCAAATAGGAGTCAGGTTATACTTCCTAGAGAGGAGGAGTGGCAAGAACTATACAAAGACTCTGAACCTGTCGAAGTACCAGAAAGAGTGAACAAGCATGGAGATGACTTGTTGACACTTGGAGGGTGCAAAGGTACTCCAGGTACTCTGAGGATCAAGCTAAAGGAAGGATCCCCAATTCTACCTCGAGCAGCTGATGGCACTGAGTGTAAGGACCAACTGCTGCCTTGGCTGGAATTGATTCAGTGGCCCAGGGAGACAGGGGAAGAAAGAGGAGCTTGCAGATCTAAGTCCATTTGCAGATTAGTTGGGGAGGGCCTGGGATGGATGCTGCTTTTGGTTCTATCTGTTGGAGCATGAACATGTGCTCACATTTTTGGTTGTGAGAATTTGCTTTGAAATGGTATAGTGGACCCTATCAATGCTGCCATATATCCTTTCAGGTCAATTTTAATGTTTCTATACAATTCTTCTTCAAATTTAGTAAGCTCTTGCCTTATTATGAGGATTGTCTTCGGGCCAGTGGAGGATTCCTGCAGCATCAGATTGTCTGAGAGTTCACATCCTCAGGGCTGCCATTGGCCCAGTGACTGACACACAGGATCAGCGCTTCCCAGCCCCCTTATCTGGGTGAGATGGCTCTGAGATTACTATGCACCTGACTTCTCTCCTGCAGGATCAGCTGAGGCTACTTCTGAAGGAAGATTGTCTGAAATAATCTGCCTCTCTCCCTCTCTCTGTTTCTCTCTCTCTCTCTCTCTCTCTCTCACTAGTTTCTCCTTAATAAGTAATTTG
The DNA here is from genome assembly GCF_037993035.2 of Macaca fascicularis. Taxonomy (NCBI): domain Eukaryota; kingdom Metazoa; phylum Chordata; class Mammalia; order Primates; family Cercopithecidae; genus Macaca; species Macaca fascicularis. The sequence continues at coordinate 9,437,190 of NC_088386.1, read as the reverse complement.
CTCATGGTCTGTCTCTCACTAGTCCTTCCTTAACAAGTAATTTGCTCATGATCCTTATCTCAAGAGCTGCTTCAGGGAAAACTCACCTAAGACATACAGTATTCCTGTTTATATGTTACATACTTATATATTCAGCCAATGTTCCAAATTCATGGGAAGTCATGTTCACTGAAAAAAGAGCCTAGGGTTTGGGGCCAGATGAATCTTGAATCTTGCTCAAATACAAACTAAACCACTGCTACTGAGGGCTTTGGGCGAGGCACCATCCCCATGTGGTTGCTTGTTTCATAATGTGTGAAATATCAATAATGATACTTAAATTGGAGGAGTCTGGATTTAATGGGATAAAGTATTTAAAGCATCTGGTACTCAGTGGCACTAATTATTAAAACCCCAAGCAAAGTAAGGTTGGAGACATTCTAATCTCAGGACAGTCACAGAGAAACCACATTTAAAATATTATTTTCATTGTGTGATGCTTTTGCATAGATCTCTTGTATAAAAAAAGAAAAAAAATCTGTATAGCCTGGCCTTTCTATACACAGGCAGTGCCCTCACCGCTTGGAGTACTATATTGTTGCTGCCAATTTGTTCTCACCCTCAGGAGGCACTGTGGTCTGTGGACAGAGAAATAAATATTTCTGTTTGTTTCTTCATTTAGTATATGTCAGTCCTGCATTGATCTTGGCTATTTCCCTCAAAGGGATGCATGTAGAAGCAGTTTTCACAGCACAGATAAATATTAAAGGCATATTTAGTTCCCTGTAGTGAACAAGGCTGAGGAGACAAATGGGCACATCACTGAAGGAGGTGTTTGAAGGTAAATTAAGGGCCGGCCATCAAAGTGACCCTCATGTATGCCTGTAGAAAGTGTGCCTTTCAGAAAACTCGATGACCTCTTCTATTCCTCTGTGGGAGTGTTGCTGGGTTGAGCCGTGCATCATTTCTGTTCCTCAAGCCCAAAATAGTTTTTTCTGATTTGTTAAATATTCTACTCACAGAAGTACATGACCATGATTTTTCTTGTGTTTTATAGAGTATAAGAATTTCTTTCTTGGAAGTGGCATGGGCTTTGGATTAGCATCCAACTACCCCAACAAGAGGCTGAGGAAGCCTTGAGGATTTGTTCAATAGGATCTCATCGCTGGCTAGGGATGAGGGACCATTTATTATCTTGTGGCCACTCCAGACACAGAAGCCTGTTCCTTGCCTCTCTGCTTTGGTTCATACTGTTTTCTCTGCCTGGTATTTCCAACCCTTTCCCTACCCCTACACCTGTCCCCATTTACCTGGTGCTCAGCTACTTACACTCCAAGATTCAGCTCTTGCAGCATCTCCTCTAAGTAGCCCTTTTCTAAGTCCTCTAATTAGTCTTGTTCCCACCTCCTGTTGCTCTCCTGGCGTTGTATAGGCTTCCACTGCAGCAGCTAAAACCAGGAAGTGCTAGGACCTATGATTTCCCAAGAGCAAGGATCAAGACTTATACATTTTGGCCAGGTGCAGTGTCTCATGCTTGTAATCCCAGCACTTTGTGAGGCCGTGGTGGACAAATAGCTTGAGCCCAGGAGTCCAAGACCAGCCTGGCCAATATGGTGAAACCCCATCTCTACAAAAAATACAAAAATTAGCCAGGCATGGTGGCATGTGCCTGTGCTTCCAGCTACTTGGGAAGCTGGGGTGGGAGGATCACTTGAGCCCAGGAGGTAGAGGCTGCAGTGTGCTATGATCACAGCTCTGCACTCTAGCCTGGGTTACAGTGAGACTCTGTATCAAAAGAAAAAAAAATTTATTCATTTTGGATCCTTCAGTATTGGGCAAATAATATGTGCTCAATATACATTGGTTAGTAATAGAACAGTCATATAGCCATGGAGTATTAATTGAGGTATATTATGTGCAAGACACTGTGTTAGATGCTAGAGAAGATGTTGAAAAATAAAATATAATGCTGCTTTCTAGAATTAGAATCCCTTATGAACTATTCATGCCAAGTACACAAGGAGGGGGGATTTCTGTCTGTTTGGTTCACTGATGTTTCCCAGTCCCCTGGAATAAATAGTGCCTGACACATAGTTGGCCCTCAATAAATATTTAATGAATGAGAGAATGCCTTCCACTTGGTAACAGTTTTAGCTTTCTCAATGATGCATCCTGTTTTATATTATACCATGAGCAATGCCTTGCTTTGGATTGCCGAATCAGACATCCTCGTTTAAAAGGTAAACCCCCCTGAAAAAAGTGAGGGAGTTATTTTCAATCCTAGCTTAACCAAATAGAAACAAATTAAGTTCTTGTTTAAAGTTGCTTTTCAAAAGTTCTTGTTTGTTAGAAGCCTAAATGGTACCTGAGGCCAAGGGAAGCTGGTTGCTTTTGAGCTCAAACACTTCCCGTGAGAACTGCAATTGCATGTAAGGTCTGGTCCATCAGTGGCCACTGAAAATATGTGTTGAGCTGTTGACTGTTGCACCTCAATTTAGAGCATTAAGTAGAAAATGTTTTCCTGATTGGAAGTCATTTCTGCTCCTTCTGGGTTGTTTGTTAGGGACTTCATCACAAGGGTAGCTCTTTCTTTAAGTAATCTGGGAGGTTGCTGGAATCCTCAGTAAATTACTTCAAAGATAGGCTTTGTCATTGGAATAAATCCTGAAAGACCCATCGCAGGTAGCTCTGTAGGGATTTTTGATGGAAAAGTAGAACAATACCTTGGTGTCCTAGGACACTTTTGACTCTAAAGAGAGATGACCAGTGAATTACAAAATATAACTCTATTCCAAGACTCGGAATCTAAGGAAATTAAATTTAGCTGAAATTGAGAGCAGTTAAGGAGGGGAAAAAATGACAAATGTAGAAAACTCATAGTCTATAAGTTTTATTCTTTAAATGTTCTATCTGTTAGTATTCCCGTTTAGTGTTATTAGGACTTACATTTTGGGGAAAATAAATTTTATATTTTAATTCTTAGAAAAAAAAATTCTTCCTAGTTCAAACTAGACAACAAAGATATCTTCGTTTCATGGTGACGATTTCCTGGAGGGAAAGAAAGGGGAAGGTAATTACGAGAATCAGGCAACTATGAGGTTGAACAGGGAAGAGGAGGGCACAAGTAGGGAGAGGGCAGAAAGTAAGACCCTGGGGTGCCCCAAGAAGAGAAGAGAACAGGCTTAGCTCAGCATCTTCTTACAAGTGCCTGCCATAGAAACTGCGGGATCTTCACCAGCCTTCTTCTCACCCTTCATGACAGAAGGGGTCTGTGTTTTTGGTGAACAGGGAGGACATGAAGAGAAAAGAAATAATGATTTGGGGATTCTATTGGAGTGGTTAAGGTTGCCTACATGGCTGGTGAGTGCGTGCGGTTGTATTCCTGAATTCCCAGGTATCTTTCCTTCCTGACTATCTCTCTTGTTGCTTCTGCCTGCCACCGGTGTGGCTGTTGCATACATTAGGATGTCTACCCAGGAGGGCTATGCATCACCTTACAAACCTGAAGAGAATGGTTTACAGTTAAACTGTCCTTGGGGGCATTGCAGATTTAGCAATTCACCCTCCTGGAAAGTGTGACTGTATTAATATTGATGCCCCGGGAGAAGGGTTATTGTAAAAATGGAATTGTGGGAAAGTCACTTTTACTGCTTCAGCCCATCTGAATCCATGCACTAGAGGATGCATAGGTGTTTTATTTTTTGGCGTTGTTTCTTTGTGAGCAAAAGAAAGAAAGTTATGTTCCCTGAAGTAAGATCTTGATTTTTCAAAGCAGAATCAATATGTTGCTTCCCTTCAGAGGAGAGAGAAGATGCTGCAATTGGTCTGGATTCTGCGAATCACCAGCCCAGTGGATTCAACTTCATCTCATTCTGTCTTGGTGAGGAAAGATGGTTGTGAGAAGAAAGCCCGACATTCTGTTTCACCAGCTAACCCCTCATCTTTCTTTTCCTCATTAAACCACAAAGACCTCAACCTCCCAGTCCCTTGATAGGGGCTTTATATTGCCTATTGTGAACTCTAAGAGGTGGGGCTTGTTATCTCTATCTGATGACACGGGAATTCTTTACTTCCAGAGCTGGTGAATAGGGAAGCTAGGATTTGAACCTGAGTTTTTCTTACTCAAGAGTCTGAACATTTAGCAAATAATCTTTCTTGTCTATAGGTTAATTTTTAATTACAAATTGATTAATTCAATCAAATTTTCTGCTTCTATATTAAACAAAGAGGCAGTTAGGATACAACTGTAAAGGTTTACTATCTTTGTCTATGGTAGAATACATTCTTTGAGATGGGTGAGCAAAGAGGGCTAAGAGTGTTCATGTTGGAAGGATGCTTAGAAAGTGTTTCCTCGAGAAGACTTGCCTATCATTCCCTAGGAAGGATACAGACTGCTTCGTAAGCCTGGTGGACTCCATGTGAGCATGTTGTAGATTTGGTTTTCGAAGTGGAAGATACCGTTCTTTCTCATTAGAAACCCAGGTGTTTCAGAGTCATACCTGTGAGTACAGCGTCATCCTACATTCTACCATGCCTTGCTCTGTTTCAGGAACAGCTTTAGGTGGTGGAAGGAGCATGGCCTTGGAGCAGAATTTCCTATGTCCTACAGTGGGACCAACCCTGGGCAAGTCACAGGAGGCGACTACCTCATCGAGGAAGGTCCACTGCTTGGGTGTGAACCTCAAGCAGGATTTGACCAGCTTTGTGCCTTAGCTTCCTCAACTGTAAAATGGGGATAATACTAACTGTCATATATAAACCCATGGGGATTTATATATAATAGGTGATAGGTGAGTGTATATGTAAGCATGGCTGCCTCATAATTAGCTCTATAGAAGGGTTCACTGTTTCTATTACTTCTTCCCTGGTAAAACAAGCATGGTAATGCCTTCCTCACGGGCAGGGTTGAGATTCATTGGTATACCTATGGCATTAGTTTTAAACTAAGGCCAGTTTTGTCCTTAAGGGATCTTTGGCAATGTTTGAAAACATTTTTGATTGTTAAAACTTGGGATGAGGTGGAGCTACTGGTATCTAGTAGGAGGAAGTCAAGGATACTATTAAATACCTTTTTTTTTTTTTTTTTTTTTTGAGACGGAGTCTCGCTCTGTAGCCCGGGCTGGAGTGCAGTGGCCGGATCTCAGCAGCTCACTGCAAGCTCCGCCTCCCAGGTTTACGCCATTCTCCTGCCTCAGCCTCCCGAGTAGCTGGGACTACAGGCGCCCGCCACCTCGCCCGGCTAGTTTTTTGTATTTTTTAGTAGAGACGGGGTTTCACGGTGTTCGCCAGGAGGGTCTCGATCTCCTGACCTCGTGATCCGCCCGTCTCGGCCTCCCAAAGTGCTGGGATTACAGGCTTGAGCCACCGCGCCCGGCCTATTAAATACCTTTTAATGCATAGTGTAGATCCCAAAGTAAAGAGTAATTCAGTCTAAATGCAAATAGTGCCAAGGTTAGAGCCTTGCCTTATGGAATTCTTGTGGCTCAGTACCAGGTACATTGTAGGTGTGCAATGCATAATGGTGCTTTTCGTTTTCTCATCCTCTTCAATCTATACCATTGACTATCCTCTTTCTTCATCCATGTGCATTATTGTCAACAACTTCTACTTGATGCCCCCTCCTTCTCTGTTCCTTCCTTTAGGAATTCACCAGCTGTTGGACTTTTGTGGAGATGTTGAAATAATAAGGCATCTTATCACGTGACTTTTTCTTTTAGTGGCCTCACTTTAGGGCTGTCTTTAGAGTTGTGGGAGAAGATGGATGAGAGAAAGTTCTGGTTTGGGGCTCAGAGTACTGGAGCTTACAGTCATTTAACAATCATTGTGCCCATTGCTAAAATTCTGAATTCACCAGGGCATGGGCCTTGCCAGGGCATGGGTTCCTGAGGGTTTGATTGAAATCTCTGAACACAAAACAAAACAAAACAGAATATTTGGCCAATGGCAGGGAAGTGTGCTCTTCACCTCTCTTCCCAGCAGTTGGGAATAATTGGTGTAATGGGTGGGAGAAAGGAGATAATAGACATGAGAAGGATCATTTTAGAGACTGTGTTTGAAATCTACCTGGGAAAACTTCCATAGCTATGAGTCAATTCATTGTTTCAAGTTACCTAATTTATCTGAATTGTCATGACAACAGTTTTGGCTCCATGTAAACATCCCCTAAAGCCTACAAGTTAGAAGCTCCACACATTTTATGTTGATAAATGAAAATAGAAATGATCTTGAGTACTGTGGTGTTATTCAAAAACTTCTCAGTGGATGTCCTAGTAATTAGATGTGGGTTCAGAGGAGTCTTCACTGGAATAAAATATTCCAGCATTAATTGCCAAACTTTCACATGATGGCTTGCATTTTGTATGTAATGTAGTAAAATCTTAATTTTTATTTTGATGTTTGACCATTTTTTCCTTTTCTAAACTCTTTAACTGTCTCTCCTATTTAGGATATGCCACATTCATCTCATAGATGATTTATGGTTTTAGAATAAAAAATATAGACAGGAAGGAATTTTTCCTAAAAGTAACCCAGTATTTTATTTTCAGGATTATAGAGTGTTATTGAATATGAATGCAATGTGCCTGAAACCTCATGGCACCCGCATTATATTAAAAAAATGTGCATTTGATAAAGCCTGGGATAGGAACCATGAGTCAGGGCAATTTTTCAAAGCCATTTTGCAGAGTCTTATGACAGCAATAAATACCTAAGTATCAGATTAATAACTGGATCCTGACAAGTTTGCAATTGTGGCCACACATCATCAAAACTGTTTATTCAGCATCTCTCAGGGAAAAAAAATCAGAGGATGCTTTTATGTGAGATGTTTTCAAGTAAAACGCAAAAAAAGAAAAAAAAAAACCAGCAAAAAACAACAAAACAAAAGCAGAAAACAAGTGGAGAGAAAGTGCTGAAAAGTCCACTTTGGAGTCTTTTGTTGAGTAGTTTGCATTAGTCTCATTTAGGGTGCAGGAAGTGAGAGTGTCTTGTATTGTATAGGCTGTCAGACCTATGATGAAACTTTGGTTCTGCCTCCTAATGCCTCTATGACCTTGGGCACTTTATTTGATCTCCAGTTTTAAAGCTCTTTTCATATATAAAATAGACTAATAACACCCCCTGTAGGTATTTTGTAATGATGGAGTGAGAAAATGCATACAGACATCCTTGCACAAGTAACTGGAACATAGTAGGTGGTGCTTGAGAAATTGTACAAGTGGCATCTCTGGGGAAGGCAACGCATAATTTATGCAATACTTAGAAACATGACATTTTGAAATTATAATCCTCTTATAATCTAACTTTTAGGAATTTTTGGAATTGAGAGAGGTTGAAAGAAATTGGAATTATGACAAATTTTTAGTCACATCTGGTTCAGGTGAACATAGATACAGTACTCAATTGTAGAGACCAAAGCTATCCTGAGGAAACATGGAGGATGTGATAGCCTGACCTTCCGGTACTGTGGTCAGCCAATCAGAGTCACCGTACAGGCAAGTGGAACTTTGTTGGACCTCCAGAAATGCTGACGGATAGAAACGACTCTAACCAGGAGATAATTTGCCCAAATATATGACCATTACCCTTTTCTCTCCTTCATTCCAATCTAAAGATGAAGAAGGAAAATTCTATAGGACCTTTCAAATTTTTTGTCTTTGTTGGGCTTCAATCTAAACTGAAAGTCAACCACTTTCAGGCCCTCTGTCACTTACTAGCTGTGTGATTTGGGGCAAGGTACTTAATCATTGTCAGTCTTGATTTTTCATCTATAAAGTGGTACTAATCAGAGTACCTGTTCCTATAAGCAATCATGAAGATTAACGAGATAATGCATGAGAAGACTTTTGTAACTGTTAGCTCTTGCTGTTGTCATTACCTCTTCTCCCAGAATTCTCTTCTGTTTGCCCTGGCTCTTCTCGTCAAGTTTACCCTGGGAGGAGTGTCTGAATGGCAGGTGAGTTTTTGAGCCTCTGACAACTGCTGCTCT